>NW_006921660.1:1282900-1301574 GCF_000298275.1 Orycteropus afer afer
TTTTTTTTTATTTTTTAAAATTATTTTGAGTTTTGTTCCACATTGTTTTCCCTCTCTATCCAGGATCTCCTATATAGATCCCCCTCTGAGTGGTGGTCAGTGTTAGCTGGGCATCATCTAATTCTTCTGGATCACATGATGTACAAGTTGCTTGGTCTAATTTTTTCCATGCATTTTTTGTTTTCTTCATTCTTCTTTGCTCTGGATGAGGGGAGACCCATTGTTGCATCTAGATGTCTGCTTGTAAGCTTTTAAGATCCCTTTCACTACTCACCAAAGTAAGATGTAGAAAAATGTTCTTGTGTAGTATGTTATGGCAATTGAGGTTGATGTCCCCTGAGACTATTATCCCGAGCCCACACTTCCAACTATTTGCTCCCTTTGGGTAGATGGTTGTGGCCAAGAAGTGACTACAACCTTGTCCCTTGTCAGCTCTACTATATACCTGGACATTCTTACAGAACATACAAATACACTTGTACAAACATTGTCTGCCAACCCTGTACCTGGTCTTGGACACACTCCTCCCTTCATAGACATACCTACTAGTTTAGCCAGTCCACCCATCTATCCACCTGTATATCAATGTTTGCCTTCACTGACAATGCAGCACCGTATGTGCAAAAGGGTTCATCTTTGTTGTCTGTACCTCCCATGCACCTCTCTATATCTTCCTCTTCCTCAATGTCACTATGTTAATTACTCACATTTGGTCCACTGCCCTTCTCTTTGCCCAAATCAATACTTGTCTCTACCTATCTAATAGTGTTCCCTCCCTTTCCCTCCCAGTCCTGGTAACCAACAAAGAAAATTTCCTTCTATATATAAACCTTTCCTTGACTTTTTATAATAATGGACTAATACAATATTTGTCCTTCTGTGATAGACTTATTTCACTCAGCATAACTTCCTGCAAGTTCATCCGCGTCATGTGCTGTATTGCAGATTCTATGTTATTCTTTAAGGTTGCATAGGATTCCATTGAGAGCTCTGGTAGTGTAGTGTCTAAGGCACTTGACCGCTAACCAGAAGGCTGGTAGTTCAAACCCACCAGCCACTCCTCGGAAGGAAGATGGGGCAATCTACTTCCTCAGTGACACTGCCTTAGAAACCCAAGGAGGGGTCGCTATGAGTCAGGTCCGACTTGATGGCACATAACAACAACAACAGTATTCCATTGTGTCTATGTACCATAGTTTGGTTATCCATTCTTGTGTTGATGGACACCTAGGTTGTTTCCATCTTTTTGCTATTGTAAATAGTGCTGTGACAAACATGGCTGTGCATACATTTGTTCTTGTCCTGGCTCTCACTTCTTAAGGGTATATACCTAGTATTGGAGTGGCTGGGTCAAATGGTATTTCTTAAGTCCAACTTTTTAAGGAATCGTCACACTGCTTCCCACAGTGGTTGTATCATTTGCCAATCCTACCAGCAGTGTATGAGAGCCCCAATCTCTCCACATCCTCACCAGCATTTGTTATTTTCTGTCTTGTTGAACTTTGCTACTAGTGCTGGGGCCAGACAGTATCTCATTGCTGTTTTGATTTGGATCTCTTTAACAGCTAATAATCATGGACATTTTTTCATGTTTGTTGGCCGCCTGAAAATCCTTTTTGGTGAAGTGTCTGTTCATGTCTTCTGCCCATTTTTTAATTGGATTATTTGTCTTTTTGTTGTTGAGGTGTTGGAGTTTTCTACAAATTCTAGAGATAAGTCCCTTGTCAGATATGCCATTGCCAAATATTTTCTCCCAATCTGTAGGTTGTCTTTTGACTCTTGGAGAGGTCTTTGAAAGCACATAAAAATTTAATTTTTAGAAGGTCCATTCATCTAAATTATCTTCTGCTGTTTGTGCATTTTGGATTATGCTTGATAGTCTATTTATGCCATATATTAGAAATATATTAGGAGTTAGGTATTATTACTCCCATTTCACATATGACCTCAAAACAAAAAAACCCGAACTCACAGCCATTGAGTTGATTCTAACTCATAGTGACCCCTCCTTGGGTTTCCAAGGCAGTATATCTATGGAAGTAGATTGCCCAGTTTTCCTTCTGAGGAGTGGCTGGTGGGTTTGAACTGCCAGCCTTCTGGTTAGCAGTCAAATACCTCAGGCACTACACCACCAGAGCTTCTTCACATATGAAGAAGGGATAATATTTTGAATGGCACTGGTAGATGGTTTAGTGGCTACAGGTCCCTCCCTTTCTGCTCTGCATATTCTTTGCTAGGTGACTCTGCCATTCTTTCCATTTGAAGGTGGAGTCTGTTTTCCATTCCCTAGAATCTGCAATGACATTGGAACTTACTCTGAGCAAAGATTGTGGCAGAAGATACTTGCAAGTTGCAAGTTCCTGAATACATTCTCAAGAAGCCTGACAGATTCTGTCTTTGTCCACTTTTAATATTATCATGTAATGTCCCTGAATGAAACAGGTCTAGCCTTGTAGGATGAAAGGCTATATGAAGAAGAAGCAAGATGTCCCAGCTGGCAGCCAGCACCAACTTCTAGACCTGTGAGTGTGACCATGTTGGGCCTTCCAGCTTTATTGCTTTTCACAGAACACAACATGGCTGAGCTAGCTAAAACTAGAAAAGAAACACCCAGCCAATCCATAGAATTAGGAGAAATAATAAATTGTTGTTGTCTTAAACAACTAAGTACATTATGCAGCAGAGTATAACTGATGATTTTAATTATTTGTTGATTTTACCATCAAGCATCCATTCCACCTTCATTTGTCGATGGCTTCCAAAATTCTTTTTGATGTACTTGTTAATAAGGTGCTTGGTCTTTCTCTGGTCAAGGGGCAGGCATGTGATTCAAAGTCATCCTATTGCATGCTCTGTCTCTCGAATTTTATTTATGACTAAAGAGAGGAGAATTCTGAGTGAAATTATTGAGGTCTGGCTCCTGATATCAAGAGTGTCTGGAATTGCTGGTCTTGTCTGTTTCAAATCACATTCTGCCATGTTCCTTTTGGTACTGTGGGCTCTTTTCTTTCTTCTTATATTTTATATTTATGTTTTTTTATATTTCTCTTTTCATATAAGTTAGCCTGAACCAGTTTCTGATTCTTGTAACCAAATGTTCCTAACTAATACACTTTGGGAGTTTAATAAACTTGCTCAAAGTAACACAGCTATAGCAGGGCTGCAACTTGAATCTGTGTCTATCTCACCCACTAATCCAGCTGCCTCCCTAATTTCTTCCAATTCAATTTTCTCACTCATTTTAGCATCTTGAGGATGCATGACCCTAGGAGATGGAGCCATAGCTTCTTTTAACAAGCATTTGTTAGAGATGGTAATCAGGCTGTGAGCTGTAACTTGGCTTCAAGATTGGATCTCTCACCCAATAACCAAGTTGGCAGTACCCAAAGAAGGGACTTTTTGAACTGGAGAAATAGTGTGCTTAGTACAAAGAGGCCAAAATTTGTTTGAGGTTTATCAAGGTATAAGTGATATACAATAAAATGTACACTATTTATGTGCATATATTTAAAGTGTTTACTTTGATACATTTTGTCATATGTATACTGCCATGAATCCATCACCACAATTAAGATAATGAACATATCCATCACCCCAAAGGTTTCCTTGTACTCCTTTGTAATTCTTCCTTCCCTTCCTGTCCCTCTGTCCCCAGGCAACACTTGATCTGCTTTCTGTCAGTATAGTTAAGATTTTATATAATTTACCTCATACAGTTATGCACTGTTTTTCTCTGGCTTCTTTCACTTAGCATAATTATTTTGAGATTTAATCATGTTGTCCTGTGCATCATTAGTTTATTCTTTTTATATTGCTGAACAGCATTCCATTGTATGTATATTCATCCATTAACCTGTCAAAGGATATTTATTGTTTATAGTTTCGGACCAGCACAAATAGACTTGTATAAACATTCATGTGCAAGTCTTTGTTTGGGCATATGCTTTCATTTGTCTTGGGTAAATATCTAGACTTGGAATAACTGAATCATGTGGTAGGTGTAGGAGCGTCGTCTAAAGAAACTGCTGAACTGTTTTCCAAAGTAGTTGTACTATTTTATATTCCCACCAGCACTGACAAAGTTTCCAGTTCTTTGAAATTCTTGTCCAAACCTTGTATGTTGTCTTTCCATTTTTGAGTATTTTAATAAGGATTTAATGTGAATGGAAGAAATGATGAAATAAAAGAGCTGAGCAGAAGATTTCAAAGGGTGGCTCTAGAAGACATACCAAAAACCAAACTCACTGCTGTTGAGTAGGACCTGACTCATAGCAACCCCTCCTTGGGTTTCCGAAGCAGCATCACCACAGAAGTAGATTGTCCAACCTTCTAGCATATTATAATGAAATATGCAAAGACCTGGAGTCAGAAAACCAAAAGGGAAGAAAATCTTTGTCATTTCTCAAGCTGAAAGAACTGAAGAAAAAAAATCAGGCCTCAAATTGCAATATTGAAGGATTCCATGGGCAAAATATTGAACAATGCAGGAAGCATCAAAAGAAGGTGGAAGGAATACACAAAGTCACTGTACCAAAAATAATTGATTGCTGTTCAACCATCTCAAGAGATAGCATATGATCAAGAACCAATGGTACTGAAGGAAGAAGTCAAAGCTGTACTGAAGGAACAGGTGATAATCAAGCCTTCAGAAACTGATAGAAGACCCACTGAGATGTTTCAACAAATGAATGCAGCACTGGAGATGCTTACTCGTTTAAACCAAGAAATTTGGAAGACAGCTACCTGGCCAACCAACAGAAAAGGATCGATATTTGTACCCATTCCAAAGAAAAATGATCTAGCAGAATGTGGAAATTATTGAACAATGTCATTAATATCACATGCAAATAAAATTTTGCTGAAGATAATTCAAAAATAGTTGCAGCAGTATATTAACGGGGAACTGCCAGAAATTCAAGCTGCATTCAGAAGAGGATGGAACAAGGGATATCTCTGCTGATGTCAGATGGATCTTGGTTGAAAGCAAAAAATACCAGAAAGATGTTTACTTGTGTTTTATTGACTATGCAAAGACATTGGACTGTTTGGACCATAACAAATTATGGATAACATTGCAAAGAATGGGAATTCCAGAATACTTGATTGTGCTCATGAGGAATCTGTGCATAGACCAAGAGGCTGTCATTCAAACAGAACAAGGGGATACTGCATGGTTTAAATCAGGTAATGGCATGTGTCAAGGTTGTATCCTTTCACTTATTCAGTCTATATGCTGAGCAAATAATCTGAGATGCTGTACTATATGAAAAAGAATCTTCCAGGATTGGAAGAAGACTGATTAACAACCTGCAATATGCAGATGACACAACCTTCCTTACTAAAAGTGAAGATGACCTGAAACATTTACTGATGAAAATCAAAGACTACAGTCTTTGATTTGAGGTGTATGGATTATACCTCAAGATAAAGAAAAAAAAAAATATCCTCACAACTGGACCAATAATCAACATCATGATAAAAACTGTCAACAAGATGAATTGACACAGTGGCTTCAATCATGGGCTCAAGTATAGCAAGGATTGTGAGGATGGCACATGACCAGACAGTGTTTCGTTCTCTTGGACATAGGGATGCCATTAGTTAGAGCTGACTCGATGGCACCTAACAACAACAACCCTCCTAACTTGCAAGAGAATAAATTCCTTTTTGTTAAAGCCATCTATTTGTGGTATTTCTGTTATAGCAGCACTAGAGATCTAAGGCATATGGATATATACCACATTTTGTTTACCCACTCATTTGTGTGTGTTGATAGACTGTGTTAGACTGGTTTCTCTAGAGAAGAAAACCAGTAAAGCTTACAGAGAGAGAGAGAGAGAAAGAGGAATTTATCTTAGGGAAATGGCTCACACACTTATAGAAGCTGGCAAGTTCCAAGTTCTTGGATCAAACGTCAAGATGGAGGCTTTTCCCGACTCATGCAGCCACAGGGGCTGATGAGCTCAAGGTTGGCAGGCAGTATATACTGGCTGTTGACTCCAACGAATGATGAATCCAAGATCTCCCAGCTGAATGGTGGATTGTTTGTTCACGGACAGTTGTAGGCAGCACAACAGAATCCCAATCCACAGAAGAATATCTCTTTTCCCAGGATGTCCATAAATATACTGAAAGCAGGTTGCACCCCTAGGGAAACTCCCTTTCAACGGATTGGCTGCTCAAAACATATACATCTGATCTCATCATGGGAATAACCCACTTCACAATTACTTAAACCACACAGAATTGTGGTCAAGCCAAGTTGACACACAGCTTCAACTATCACAATAGACATTTGGGTTTTTTAAACTTTTTGACCATAAATAATGTTGCAGTGAACTTTGGTGTACAAACAGTGTCTCTGTTCTCAATTCTTTTGAGTATATACCTAGAAATAGAATTACTGGCTCATATGGTAATTCTACATTTTACTTTTTGAGGAATCACTAAACTACTTTTCACAGCAGCTGAATGATTTTACTTTTCCATAAGTAATGCATGAAAATTCCAAATTCTCCACATGTTATTTTCTGTTTATTTTTGATAATGCTTATCTTAGTATGTAAGAAGTGTTATCTCATTGTGGTTATCATTTGTTTTTCCATAATGACTAATGATGCTTCCATGCAATGTATTTCTTATCTTAACATTGTTGTGGTTGTTGTTGTTGTTGTGTGCTGTGGAGTCGGACCTGACTCATAGCGACCCCTCCTTGGGTTTCTGAGGCAGTTTTGCTATGGAAGTAGATTGCCCCATCTTCCTTCCAAGGAGTGGCTGGTGAGTTTGAACCGCCAGCCTTCTGGTTAGCAGTCAAGTGTCTTAGCCACTATGCTACCAGAGAGTTGTTGTGGTTAGGTGCCATCAAGTCAGCTCCGAATCATAGCAACCTTATGTGCAACAGAAGAAACACTGCCCAGTCCTGCACCATCTTCACAATCCTTGCTTATGCTTGAGCCCATCATTGCAGGCACTGCATCAATCCATCTTGTTGAGGAATTTCCCTTTTTTGCTGAACCTCTACTTTTCCAAGCATGATATCCTTCTCCAGGCACTTGTCCCTTCTGACAACAGACCAAACTAGTTGAGACAAAGTCTCGCTATTCTTGCTTCTATGGAGGATTCATTTTTGAATTATCTTCAGCAAAATTTTACTTGCATGTGACGTTAATGATATTGTTCAATAGTTTCTACATTCTGTTGGATCACCTTCTTTCAAATAGGCACAAACATCGATCTCTTCTAGCTGGCTGGCCAGGTAGCTGTCTTCTAAATTTCTTGGCATAAACAAGTAAATGCCTCTAGTGCTGCATTTGTTTGTTGAAACATCTCTATTGGTATTCCATCAGTTCCTGGAGCCTTGTTTTTTGCCAGTTCCTTCAGTGCAGCTTCTACTTCTTTCTTCAGTACCACTGGTTCTTGATCATATGCTACTTTCTGAAATGTTTGAACATTAACCAATTCCTTTTTACAGTAACTCTGTATATTCCTTCCATTTTCTTTTGATGCTTCCTGCATCATTCAATATTTTGCCCATAGAATCCTTCAATATTGCAATTTGTGGCTTGAATTTTTTCTTCACTTCTTTCAGCTTGAGAAATGCTGAGCATGTTCTTTCCTTTTGGTTTTCTAATTCCAGGTCTTTGCATATTTCATTATAATACTTTTCTTATTCTTTTCAATCTGCCCTTTGAAATCTTCTGTTTAACTCTTTTATTTCATCATTTCTTCCACTTGCTTTAGCTACTTTCCATTCAAGACTAAATTTCAGAGTCTCAGCATTGTAGATTTCAGCTCTTATTTTTTTAAATCTCCCCGGCCTCCATTTAACCTTTGAAACACATGGAATACAGGTCTTTTTTCATACTCTTTTCTGCTCATTCTATTATCTGTCAGCTCTTCCTTCATTTCAATTCATTGAAATAATACTGAATTGAATAATTCATTTAATTTTCCTCTTTATTATGGGTCCTGTTTCTCTGCTTCTATTTATGATGATAATTTTTTATTTGATGCCAGACATGGTGAATATCATCTTCTTAGGTACTGGATAGTTTTGCATGCATATATATTTTCTTAAGCTTTTTCTTGGGATACAGCTATTTGGAAGCATTTGGATATTTTCAGCATAAATCTCACTTCTAAGCTTTGTTAGATGAGATCAGAGCAGTATTCAGTTTAGGGCTAATTTTTTCCCACAACTGAGAGAAGCTCCTTCTGTGTACTCTGTCCATTGCTCCATGAATCATATCTTCTAGTCTGGGTGGTGGGAACTGGTACTACTTGCAGCCATATTTCAGTGTCCCTCTAATCCTTCCAGTGGTTCCTTTGCCCTTACGGAGTTTGCTCTCATGCGTACACAAGTCAGTACTCAAAATAATACTTACCAGGACTCTCAGTAGAATTCTAGAACTCTGTGTATGCCACTGTCTCCTCTCTGGTAACCTGTCTATAAAGTCTAACTGTTTTCATTTCCCTGACTCCCAGCTCTGGCTCCTCAACTCAAGGAGGCCACTGGGGTCCATCTAGTTTCCCTTTCCCTATATCTTAGCCTCAAAGCTCTCTTAAGGTAGCAAACGTGGGCAATCATAGCTATCATATTTGTTTCTGTCTTTTAGGGATCACTGTCCTACATTGAAGGATATCTGGCAGCACAGTTGGTAAAAGCCTTCAAATTCAACAGCTACTCTCTGGGAGGAAGATGAGGCATTCTGCTTCCATAAAGATTTATAGCTTTGGAAAACCTGTGGGGCAGTTCTACTCTGTCCTATAAGGTTGCTATGAGTCAGAATCGACTCAATGGCAGTGGATTTGATTTTGATTTGGTTGTTTCTACATTGCCTGATGTTTAGTATCTTCAACTATTATTTATTTTGCTTTTTTTTCCTAACCAGGATGATAAATGTAGGATGTTACTCCATGGATGTGGAAAGCCCTTCAAATGTAGTATTTATGATGGTGTTTTAGCTGACATTAAATGTGCTGACATTCTTTGCAGATGTGACTTTCTTAGCAAATTGGAAAACATCATAACATTTCAGAGTTATGGAAAGAGAATGTTTGAGTTGGTTATTTGGAACAAAAATGCTTTCTCAACATCAAAAAGACAAACAATCCAACTAAAAAAAAAATGGACAGAAGACAGGAACAGACAGTTTACCAAAAAAGATATTCAGGCAGCCAACAAACACATGAAGAAATGTTCACAATCATTAGGCATTAGGGAAACACGAATCAAAACAATGAGATACCATCTCACCCCAGCACTAATATCAAAGTTCAATAACACAGAAAACAACAAGTGCTGGTGAGGATGTGGAAAGATTGAGACTCTCATGCACTGCTGGTGGCGACTGTAAAATGATACAGCACTATGGAAATCAGTATGGTGGTTCCTTAAAAAGTTGAAAATAGAAATACCATTTGATCTAGAAATCCAGATATTAGGCATATGTCCAAAAGAAGGGAGACCCAGGACATGAACAGATATATGCATACCTATGTTCATCACAACTCTATTCACAATAGCACAGAGATGGAAACAATCTAAAAGCGTCCATCAACAGAAGAATGGATAGCCGAACTATGTTATATACAACCAGTGGGATATTATGCGACACTAAAGAAAATTGTTAAAATGTAAACTTTGTGTTACATTGTTGTTGTTATGTGCCATGGAGTCGGTCCCAACTCATAGCGACCCCTCCTTGGGTTTCCGAGGCAGTATCTCTACAGAAATAGATTGCCCTATCTTTCTTCCAAGGAGTTACTGGTGGGTTTGAACTGCCAGCCCTCTGGTTAGCAGTCCAGTGCCTTAGGCACTACGCTGCCAGAACTCCTCAAATACCAAACTCACTGCTGTCAAGTCAATTTTACTCATCACGACCCTTCCTTTGGGTTTCCAAGGCAGTATCTCTATGGAAGTAGATTGCCCAATCTTCCTTCCGAGGAGTGGCTGGTAGGTTTGAACGACCAGCCTTCTGGTTAGCAGTCAAATGCCTTAGGCACTATGCTCCTTTAGTATATATCACCACCAGGGCTCCGTAATATATAATTTACAATTTACCACAATATTTTTTTTTAAAGTGGCCAAAAAATAAAAACCTTTCTCAAACAATTCTACTGAAGAGCCTTAAGAAACTGCTCTAACCCTGACTTATACCATCACCCATGAAAAAGTCTGGCCCAAGGGCCAGGCAAGAACAGAAGGACATCATCCTGTGACCATTGACAGATTCCAGATCATGGGGCCTGGAAAGAAAGAGGGCTCTGTAAGGTCTGGAACCCAGTGGTAGGCCAGGGTTCCTAGGCTGCTCACTGGCTAGAAATGATAAAAGATAATCATACTACCTGCAATTAACTTTGGTGGTATAGGGCTTAAGGCATTTGACTGCTAACCAGGCTGGTGGTACAAACCCACCAGCCACTCCTCAGAAGGAAGACTGGGCAATCTACTTATTTAGAGATGTTGTTATTGTTATTTGCCGTTGAGTCGACCCCAACTCATAGCGACCCCTCCTTGGGTTTCCGAGGCAGTATCACTACGGAAGTAGGATTGCCCAACCTTCCTTCCGAGGAGTGGCTGGTGGGTTTGAACCGCCAGCCTTCTGGTTAGCAGTCAAGTGTCTTAGGCACTATGCTACCAGAGCACCTCAGAATCCCAAAAAGGGGTCACTATGAGTTGAGTCTACTAGAGGGCAGTGAGTTTGGTGCGTTCTTTTTTTTTGCAATTAACTTTAAAATACTTTGGCACAGGCAGTGTGATAGCTATCACTGGGGTTTTAATGGACACCTTCGAAATCTTTAGTTAATTTTGAAGGGCTCTGCTCAGGAATGAATACACACTCCAAGAGTGGTTTGCTGAAATCGGAAAGATTATTTGGAAGTTTCTCCTTCAGAGACAGCCTAAAGCATATACCCTATCTTCATCTCTAATAAACACCAACAGCTTTGTTTTTTAGCATAATGGATTTAGAAGTGATTTTTATGAGATGAGAAGTGTTCAAGACTGCTTGGAAATACTGTATCCAATGTCCCTGACCTTATACACCAGAGATTAATGGTCTGGAAAGTCCAACTGGTAGTTTATGCCCTTCAGAATGCCGTCTTAGGTTTAGGATTTGAAACAGGACCTGCATTCTACAGGTCATAGAGCTCCTGCGCCTAACTCTGACTGGATGTGTAGACAAATATCACTGTTAGAATATCGGCAAATCTTCCTTAAATGCATTTATTATGCAAGATACTTGTCAGAGAGCCTAAAAGGGCAGAGAACCAGTATTTCATTGAGTTTACAGAACTGGTTGTACAACTTTTTTTGTGTCTGCTACTTCTGCATGGTGTTTTTTTTTTTTTTTATGGCAGAATTGGGTCTGAAATTTGCTTTCATGGTAACAGACTACTTGCTAATGAAGATGAGGGGAGGAGGCCTAAAACCTACCTCTTTTGTAGGCCCCCACCTCTTAGATTAGGGAGGTCCATGGTCCTCTGAGGCATGTGAAACACGAATCCATTGGTAAGGATCCCTGCTGTAGCAGAAGTGTTCTTTGCTACATTTCTAAGACCACTTGTATTTCTGCACATGAGTAATCTATCATTAAACAATTTTTTAAAAATCATAATTTACCCCTGTTCTTTAATTATTAGGACTTAGAAACCTAACAAGGAGCTCTGGTAGCGTAGTGCCTAAAGCACTTGACTGCTAACCAGAAGGCTGGCAGTTCAAACCCATCAGCCATTCCTCAGAAGGAAGGTTAGGCAATCTACTTCCATAGTGATACCTCCTTGGAAACCCAAAGAGGGGTCGCTATGTGTCAGGGCCAACTTGACGGCACATAACAACAACAACAACAATAACAGAAACCTAGCTATGTAGTATTGAGCTAAGAATGTATTAAAAAGACCTCACTGCTGCTCCAGAAATCATTTTTTAGATGGGTGTGTTTGGATTTAGATCTTAATATGTGTAAGTGAATGAGCTTCAGCTTTTGCATGATAATATTTCAGACAGGGCTGACAGCCCAGAAACCAACCAAACCCCCCATAGTGACAAGTTCTCCCTGCTGGCCTGGGCCCAGAGTTCTCTTTTATTTCAAAAGGAAGGTGCAGACAACTTCCCCTACTCCATCTTATTTTCTCATTGAGGCTGCTTTATTTATTTGTTCTTGAAATATCTTTAAGTGTCCCCACCAGTGTGATACTCTGCTCTTTTGGTTCCTATCTCACACCCCATGCACACAGTTAAGCAACTGTATACGTCTGTGTCCCTGGGGTCCTTGGGAAATGCAAATATTAACATGCTTGGCTACTCCCCAAAAGACTGGAGGTTTGCGTCCATTCAAATGCACCTCAGAAGAAAGCTCTGGTGATCTATTTCCAAAAAATTAGCCATTGAAAACCCCATAGAGCACAGCTCTACTCTGACATGTATGAGGTCACCATGAGTTAGAATCAGCTCCATGACAGCTGCTTGTACTACTGTGTCAGTCAACTTTATTTTGTAAGTAAGGAATATTTACTTCTTATAGTTAACTATGCTGTTAAATTCCTTTTGGGAATCTCAAGAATAAAATAAATAAGACCGTCAGGAGTCCTAGACTCATTAAAATTCTAGACTATCTAAAAACAACATTTACTGTCTAATCTGAATATTAACAAAATGAACACTCGAGAGACAAAACATTATTGTGGGTTGGGCTATTTTGAACATTATCTGCATAATGTCTGGAATAGCCAAGTCACTGTCTACATTAACTTGTCAATGTAAAGCTTCTCTGCTTTTCTGGCAAGCACTCATAAATACCACATAACTGTATGCTTCTGTGTTGTGTACATGTACACCATAAAACAGGAAGGAAAGCTGACAGTCCCATGCCATTATGGTGAAAGGTCATGCTGAAAAGCTACCAACCTAATTTTTTTTTTTCACTTTTCACTTTGAACTAAGCTCTGTGACCACTCAGTGAAAAAAAAAAAAAAAAAAAAAAAAAACCCAGCATACACACACATGTACTAACTGATTCTATGAAGGCACTCCTGGATAGCCAAATAAAATTTTCAGAAGTGACTTTCACTCTTTGTTGGTGTCAAAATAAGTAATTTCCTTGTTAGCTGCCCTTGAGTTGGCCTCCACACGTGGAACCCCATGTGCATGGAGATTGGACTGTTGGGATCCGTCATTAGTCCTGTCCTCCTCATCTGTATCAGTCTGGAAGTGCCACTGAAGCCTGTTTAACATCCCAGCAATACACAAGCCCCCACTGACACATAGGTGGTGGATGCACTTGAAATACATTGTCCAGGAAGGTAAGAATTCTACCACTGAACTACCACTGCCCCAAACATTTCCTTAGGAAGGTAGTTACCTTTTCTTTAAAGACCCTGGAGGGACAGTGAGGAAGGAAATTCTGGCTTTTTGCTTAGGATCTATGCCAGTGGAATACACAGTAAGTTATAAGAACTTTTGCTTACATGGTTGGGAGAGGCACTATCAGGAAAGCCAAGAAGATTGGATACATCAAACCACAGTGACCATTCTTTAAAAGGAATGATAAAAGTGTGCAGTATTTATTATTAAGTTTGAGGTAGGAGAAAAATTCCTGGAGATTGAATCAGCCATGTGGCTGAGAATCCCTTTTTCTAGTTACTTAACCATTCTGAGCCTAGAACTTGCCTTTGTAAAATGCAGATAACGTCTTCCCTTCATCTCACTCCCTGCCATCAAGTTGATTCCAACTCATAGCGACCCCCATCCGGTTCTTAGTTTCACAGAAGTAGACTGTCTCATCTTCTTTCTGGAGAGTGGCTGGTAGGTTTGAACCACTGACTGTTTTTGGTTAGCAGCCAATGTCTTAACCACTGCAATACCAGAGTTCTTTTCTTTCCCTCATAGAGCTGTTTAATCAGAAAAGTTAATGAAAATGCCTAGGCCAATTCATAGAACATAAAAACTAAACCAAATTCGCTGCCATCCAGTCGATTCTGACTCATAGTGACACCTATTGGGTTTCTGAGGCAGTAAATCTTTATGAAAGTAGATTGCCCCATCTTCCTTCCACACAGCTGTTGATGGGTTTGAGCCACCAGACTTCTGGCTAGCAATCAAATTCCCTAGACCTGCCAGAGCTTCTTACATGGAACATAGTAGATGCTTAATAAATGCCAGTGTTCTTCCTTAATCTTACCTGAAAATAAATAATGTCAGTGTACTCTGTGGATGGCTCTCATTTTATTTTTATGTGAGAGTCCCCAAGCATGTGGTAAAGTCTGTGAAGACAGGTACCTTACATCATCCTTTTCTGAAAAATCAACAGCAATAAGCATAAGAACATTCATATACGGATTGATGCTTATTAAATTTTTGTTGAATGAAAGTCATTGGCTCCTTAAAATACTTTTTTAACAACAGCAAAAATATAATGCTAATATTATGTAATGTCCTCTTGCCTTCAGAGACAGCCTGGAGGTCACTGTATGACTGGTTGGGGGGGGGAGTAGGGAACCCACTCAGTCCTGAGGACTAAAGTTAGCAATTTAAAGAGAAAAGGAAAATTCCCTCTCCACATTTCTGGGCTTCTCTGTACTCTAGGACAGAAATCAGAGCACACATATCACTTTTTTTTTTTCTTTGTTTTTGGTCATGGAATCAAAACACACACTGGCCTTTTGGTCTCACTTAAAAGTATTCCGGCAACTGTGCAGGAAGGGAAGAAAAAGAACTCATATTCTCCAGCTTTCAAGATCCCTTCTGTGCTCATTGGCTAGAGATCGGAGAATCACTGTGGCTGTGTTTGCAGAGACATGTGTACAGGCTAACTCCTCCTCGGGCACTGGCTAGAACAACACACATCATGTTATATACACTTTCTTAGATTCATGTAGTTGAACTTGGGTTTGCCAAAACATCCATCCTATGGATTCATCCAGATCCATTTTAAAGGCAGGTCAGTGAAATGTAGTAGCTCTAGGTCACTGACATCAGGAGCATCTACTTCACTTTGCCTTGACCAATTGGTCACTCTGAGTATTGTAGAAGCTGTAGATTTATTCTGGTTCATTGAGGTATGGGCTTTCACTATTACTCTCTTTAATATAATTTCCTTCATTCACTAATAATAAGGTTGGAAAGTATTTTGAGGCTTAAATATTTCAACAAGACCAGTCCCTCAAAGTCAGAAAACCAAAACCAAACTCACTCATTTGATCCTAAGAATGTTTTTATTTAATTTTTAATTTCTTTCATCACTCAACAGTTTTAAAACTAAGAAACAAACCAAACTCACTGAGGTTGAGTTGGATCCAACTCATAGAGACCCCTCCTTGGGTTTCCGAGGTGTTTTCACTACAGAAATAGATTGCCCAACATTCCTTCCGAGGAGTGGCTGGTGGGTTTGAACTATCAGCCTTCTGGTTAGGAGTCAAATGCCTTAAGTACTACGCCACCAGAGAAGACTCCCACTATTTCTAAAGCTCTTTCCATTTTTCTTAAGGCATTTGGCCAGCTAACCATAAGGTCAGCAGTTCAAACCCACCAGGTGCTCTGAGGGAGAAAGATGAGGCAATCTACTTCTGTAGAGACTTATAGCCTT
This sequence comes from Orycteropus afer afer, assembly GCF_000298275.1. NCBI lineage: Eukaryota > Metazoa > Chordata > Mammalia > Tubulidentata > Orycteropodidae > Orycteropus > Orycteropus afer. The sequence goes on from NW_006921660.1 coordinate 1,298,485, forward strand.
GGAAACCCTATGGGGGTCACTTTGAGTGGGAATCGACTCGATAGCAGTGGGATTTCTGTTTTTCTAGAACCAATTCCCTTTCTCTGTCTACTCTGTCATCCCATTGTCTTGCTTCTACTGAACCTGGGTTTGGGAAACAATTTTCAGTTCAATGACTGTCAATCAGTCATTACTAAATGACTCCAAATTTGCTCATTTCCTGCTTCATGCCAGGATTATAGTAACCAAATTTTATGGATGAATAAATTGAAGCTCAGAGAATAAATAACTTGCCCAAAGCTAATAGCTACTCAGAAACAGTGCTGGGATTTAAAAGAAGTTCCCCAGAATTTAAGCCTCATGTTTTTTATTCAACACATCTAATTTCTAAGAATGTGAAAATGGTGATAATGCACTTGTATTTATGGATTTCATTTTGCTCTTAAATAGACTTCTCCAGTTACCTGACCCAACTGGCTACCAGTGTTACTTTTGTTTCCTAAATAGTGTTGTCATTATCTTCTCTAACTCAATGTACCATCAATTCAGGAGGAGAAAGATAAGTTTGGACTTGAAAATTGGAAACATCTGTTCAGTGTGGGCCAAGTCTTAATCACAAGGTATTTTTCATATAAATAAGATCATATATTCCATGTTGGATTTCTTTCTCTTAGCATATTTTTGAGGTTCATCTACACTATAGCATGTACTAGTACTTCATTCCTTTTTATTTCTGAATATTATTCCATTTTTTATGACTATACTATGTTTTGCTTATTGATTCATTCATTGATGGACATTTTAGTTCTTTCCAAGTTTTGTTTATTATGAATAATACTTCTATGAACATTCATGTACAAGTATTTGATTGAGTGCCTGTTTTCAGTTTTTAGGGTATAGACATAGGAGTGGGATTGCTGGCTCATATAGTAATTCTATGTTTAACTTTCTAATGAACTGCCAAACTGTTTTCCATAGTGGCTACAATACTTTACAATCACTTCAGCACTAGATGAGGGTTCAGATTATTTTTTAGTTCATTTTATTGAAATATAATTTATGTACAGTGAAATACACAAAACTAAAGTGACATGGGTAAATGCAATTTTTTTTTTTTTTTCAATGTTCCCTTCCCTCCCCTCCCAGCCCTGGTAACCAAGAAAGAAAATTTCCTTCCATATATACATCTTTCCTTGACTTTTTACAATAATGAACTAATACTATATTTGTCCTTCTGTAATTGACTTATTTCACTCAGCATAATGTCCTCCAAGTTCACTCTGTTATACAGTGTTTTGCAGATTCTACATTATTCTTTAGTGTTGCATAGTATTCCATTGTGTTTATGTACCATAGTTTGGTTATCCATTCTTCTGTTGATGGGCACCTAGGTTGTTTCCATCTTTTTGCTATTGAAAATAGTGCTGCGATGAACATGGGTGTGCTTGGCTCTCACTTCTTTAGGATATATACCTAGTAATGGGATTTCTGGATCAAATGATATTTTCTATTTACAAATTTTAAGGAATTGACATACTGATTTCCACAGTGGTTGTATCATTTGACAGTCTCACCAGGAGTGTATGAGAGTCCAAATCTCTCCACATCCCCACCAGCATTTGTTATTTTCTGTCTTGTTGAACATTGCCATTAGTGCTGGTGTGAGATGGTATCTCATTGTTGTTTTGATTTGCGTCTCTCTGATGGCTAATGATTGTGAACATTTCTTCATGTGTTTGCAGGGGTTCAGATTTTTTTTTTTAATATATATCCTTGCCTATACTTGTTATTTTATTTCTTTCTTTTTTAATAGCCATCATACTAAGACATCTCATTGTGGTTTTGAGTTTTGTTTCCCTAATGACTAATGGAAGTCCCTGCACAGTACAAATGGTTGGTATGTTTAACTGCTAACCACAATGTTGGTTAGCAGTTTTAGAAAGTAGTTACTACAAAATGTCTTGCAAGAGTTCTAATCGCAGACTAAAAATCTTCACCAACAATAGGACATGGAGTCTACTACTTGATAGTAGAATAATGTAGTAAAACTTAGCCACAGAGTTGTTGGGGTAGATTATCAATGATCCCAAATTTCTAGTTTTCCTATATCTAAGTCTTTGTTTTATTATTTTGAAGTGGGGATCTGGGATTGACCATGTGATTTGCTTTGGTCAATGAGATGTTAGCAAATATGATGCAAGCAAGGCTGAAAAAGTGTTTGTGCAATTGCTTTTGCTGGTATTTACCCCTCTACTATCTCTAAGAGAACATGTTGGGATAGTCTGCTAGAGGAGGGTAGACACATGAAGCAGATCTCAGTCATCCTAGTTGTCTTAGTCAAAGCCATCATGTTGTTGTTGGGTACCATTTAGTCAGTCTCCAATATGATGGAGTAGAACTGGCCCATTGGGTTTCCTAGGCTGCAGTCTTCATGGGAGCAGATCACCAAGTCTTTTTTTCCAAGGAGCCACTGAACCACCAACCTTTCATTTAGCAGCTGAGTGCTTAACCACCCACACCATCAAACCAAATTAAAAAAGCTCACAACCATTTAGTTGATTCTGACTCAAAGTGATCCTGTAGGACAGAATAGCATTGCCTCTATAGGGCTTCCAAGACTCTAAATCTTTATAGAAGCAGAGCAGGTTATCTTTTTCCCATGGAGTGGCTGGTGGGATTGAACACCCTCCCAACCTTTTTTTGTTAGCAGACAAATGCTTTAACCACTGTACCTTGAGTCCTTTCAATCCTGGAGACATTTGTCAAAATTGATAGCCATGCTGCAGAGGTACAGAATGTAAGTGCCATGAGGATGTTCATGTCCCATTTGCATGTCACTAATCATTATAAGTCACCTAACAGAAACTTCATGCATTCTTGGTGCTAATTAATAACTAACTTTGCTCTGGTGGCACTGTGGTTAATGCATTGGGCTGCTAACATAAAGGTCAGCAGTTTGAACCTGTTAGCATCTCCCTGGGAGAAAGATGTGGCAGTCTGCTTCCATAAAGATTTACAGCCTTGCACTGTTCCTGTGTGATTACATGGTGTATTTTTCATCCATGGGCTTTTAGTTTTTCGATGGACAGTCAATTGTAGTTTGTGTCTGAG
>NW_006921660.1:1319207-1321149 GCF_000298275.1 Orycteropus afer afer
TATGCACAGGGAGACAGCTTAGGGGGCAGGAGTCCATGGAGGGATGGACACTGGGCAGAGGTAACTATGGGGAGGAAGTGGAAGGGGAGCTGTTGCATTGTGGTAAACTGTGGTCAATGTCATGAGACAAAGTATATGTACACTGCTGTATAGAAAGTGAATTTGCTCTGTAAATCTTCACCCAAATCACACACACACACACACACACAAAAGAGAACCTACAGATTGGCAAAAAATATTTGGTAATGACATATATGACAAGGGACTTATCTCTAGAATTTATAGAAAACTCCAACACCTCAATAGCAAAAAGACAAACAGTCCGATTAAAAAATGGGCAGAAGACATGAATAGACACTTCACCATGGAGGATATTCAAGCAGCCAACAAACACATGAAGAAATGCTCACGATCGTTAGCTATTAGAGAGATGCAAATCAAATGAGATACCATCTTGCTCCAGCACTAGTAGCAAAGTTCAACAAGACAGAAAATAACAAATGCTGGTGAGGATGTGGAGAGATTTGGACACTGCTGGTGGGACTGTAAAATGGTACAACCATTGTGGAAAGCAGTATGGCAATTCCTTCAAAAGTTGGAACTAGAAATACTATTTGACCCAGCTATTCCATTACTTGGTATATATCCTAAAGAAGTGAGAGCCATGACAAGAAGGGACATATGCACACCCATGTTCATTGCAGCACTGTTTACAATAGCCAAAAGATGGAAACAACCTAGGTGTACATCAACTGAGGAATGGATAACCAAACTATGCTACATACACACAATGTAATACTATGCAACCCTAAAGAATAATGTAGAATCTGCAAAACACCGCATAATGTGGAAGGACTTGGAGGACATTATGCTGAGTGAAACAAGTCAATCACAAAAAGACAAATATTGTATTAGTCCATTATTGTAAAAGTCAAGGAAATATTTATCTATGGAAGGACATGTTCTTTGTTGGTTACCAGGGGTGGGAGGGGAGGGGAAGGAACACTATTAGATTGATAGAGATAAGTATTGATTTGGGTGAAGAGAAGGGCAATGTACCAAATGTTAGTGATCATTATAGTTGCACTGAGGAAGAGAAAGACATCTAGAGGTATGTGGGAGGTACAGACAACAAAGATGAAGCGTTTTGCACGTATAGTATGGCATTGTCAGTGAAGGCAAACATGGGTATATTGGTAGATAGATGGGTGGACAGGCTGAACTAGTAGGTATCTCTATGAATCTGGGAGTGTACCCAAGAACATGTATTGGTTTGGCAGACAATGGTCCTATAAGTTTATGTGTATGATCTGAATTCCCAGGTGTATAGTAGAGCTGACAAGGGGAAGGTTGTAGTCACTGCTTGGTCACAGCCAGCTACAAAGAGGGACCGAGTAGTTGAACCTGTGGGCTTAGGACCATAGTCTCAGGGGACATCAAGCTCAATTGGCATAACATAATATACAAAACATTGTTCTACCTCCTACTTTGGCGAGTAGTGACTGGGGTCTTAAAAGCTTGTAAGCTGCCATCTTGATGCAATGATGGGTTTTTCCTCATCCAGAGCAAAGAAGAATGAAGAAAACCAAAAATTCTTGGAAAAAATTAGTCCCAGCGACTGGTACACCATCTGATCTTCAGCCTGTATGACTATGAGACCAGAAGAACTAGATGGTGCCCAGCTACCAATGTCAACCACTTGGAAGGGGATCTATGAAGGAGATCATGGACAGACAGGGAGAACAATGTGGAACAAAACTCAAAATCATTTGGAGAAAAAAAATGGGGGGGGGGAGCCAAGTTTGCTGGTCCAACAGAGCCTGGTGGAACCACTGAGACTATGGCCCCTAGCTGCCCTTCAGGTCTGGAATTGAACCCATGCCTGTGGCTTCCAGCCAACAATAGACAGGTATATGAGTTGAACATTTCCCTGAGGTAGATA
>NW_006921660.1:1321249-1328205 GCF_000298275.1 Orycteropus afer afer
AATCATGGGAGAAAGAAGGGCTGCTTATGCACAGGGAGACAGCTCAGGGGGCAGGAGTGCATGGAAGGATGGACACAGGGAAGAGGTAACTGTAGGGAGGAAGTGGAGGGGAGCTGTTGCATTGTGGTAAATTGTGGTCAATGTCATGAGACAAAGTGATGTGAACTGCTGTATGGAAAGCGAATTTGCTCTGTAAATTTTCACCCAAATCACAATAAAAAAACAAAAGATGTGATTATCTTTTTATTGGCTGAGTATTATTAACACTTTGGTCAATATGGGCAGACATGGTCTTTGATATGTTGGACTTTGGTGTTGTAAAATATTGGGGAGTTGTAGGTCCTTAGACAGGGAACCACAATTCAGAAATTTAAACAAGTTTGAGATGGATTCCTGAGATTTCCCTAAGCCTCACTTCTTGGGTATGAAATTTGAGGAATTGAGAGGTGCTGAAAAGAATTTAAAGTGAGAGGAGTTAAATAATACCTTAAGACGTTGGAGGCAGTCAGGAATCTTATATTGACGGTTAGAAAGCTCTATTTTATATTCCAGGACATTCAGAATGCTCTGTGTATTCATTTCTCTTCTGGTATCATATAACGTCAGAAACATTTCAGTTAAATTCTTCAGTGTTGTATTAGCTGTGTGGAGTGGGAAATTGGGTTGGGTAAGGCAGTGGGGGAGGATGAAAGGTATTAGAAGAAAATCCGTGTGCCAAAGCTCGGCAATGTAAAATGAGGTAGGGATGCCTTTCCCTATAACCCACAATTGAGTTCAACAGACCGCAGGGACAGAAACCTGCAACAAGGCCCACCTGCCCTTTCTAGCACTGCTAGGTTTGAACCCACCAGCTGTTCTGTGGAAGAAAGATGAAGCAATCTGCTTCCATAAAGATTTACAGCTTTGGAAACCCCATGGCACAGTTCTACTCTGTCCTATAGGGTCACTATGAGTCAGAATTGACTCTGTGGTAGCAGGCTTTTAGTTGGGTACTGCAACCTGCTACTGCCTATATTCCAAACTGCTGGTTCCTCTTGTTGGGAGGTTACAGTCTTCTTTGAGCAATTGTCTTCAAGAGCTGAAATTTGATAGCACCTATTCTGTAGGAAGGACAAGCAGATGGGATTGTCACCTCATGTTGTAGGAGAAGATGTCACCAGAATGGTCTTTGGTCCAACTCCCCCTGGATAAACTATGGGGAAATCATTGCCAGTGAGTTGATTCTGACTCATAACAACACTATAGGTCAGAGTAGAACTGTCCAACAGAATTTCTAAGGCTGTAAATCTTTATGGAAGCAGACTGCCTCTTTTGCTCCTGCAGAGAAGTTGGTGGGTTCTAACTGCCATCCTTTTGGTTAGCAGCCAAATGAATGCTTTTAACCACAGCACTACCAGAGCTGCTTGACTATGGGGAAGGATCCACTAAATAAGCAGATCCGCCCCCCCCCAATTCAACTGCCTACAGGAGCCAGGCAGCACCATAAGTGACCACAACAGACTGAGTAGGATTCTGGCAAATTGGAAAGCAGGAGCACCACTTACTGGAGACAGCTGCTTCTGTTCTCAAGCTGATTGTTGGCATGCACTTACCCATGGTGTCATCAGGGCTCATTAATTTTTCAAGAGAAGATGAAAATATTAATTTGAAATATCTTCAATTAAAATATTTATAACAATTCACACTGAAAAACAAAAACAAGAAAACCTGCATGTCCAAATGAAACCTTCCTTGTGCCTGAATTGCAACCTTTGGACTATTGAGTTCAGTTACATGGCCCAGTGTTGGGAAGCAATGGTGCAGGCCTGTGGGTAAAGGGTGGGGATTTCCCTGAGTGGAGCAGATATTCCCATTTTCAATCATTCTGGGAAGCAGTCAGTCCTAGGACAGGAACTGAAGAATAGGGAGGCAGGATTTATGACTCCTCTCTCTGAGTCTCTGGAACGTTGACTTGAACTGTTCTGAGTAGGACACTCGGAGAGCTACCTGCGTAAGTGTGGGCTGACCTCTGGCCCACAGACCCAAGCTGCTGGCCTGAATCGGAATCTTCCCATGGGCTGCTTTAAGTTGCCCTCTATTTTGAGCTTCCCTTCTGCTTTCCCTGAACTTCAGCAATGTCACAGAAAGTTGTAAGCCATCTTTAGCCAAGTGGAGGGAAGCAAAGAGGACAGGAATGGAAGAAAAGCAGGTGCTCCTTTCTCAAGCCCAAGCGGGTGGACCATTGGTGCCAGGGGAGTGGTCATCTCTGGAATGGGCTTGAGGCAGGGAGGGGGGCCAGGTGCTCAGGCAAAAGGGACTTAGTCCTGACCACATGTGATACAACCCAGGGGAACTCCCACAAATAACAGAAATATGCTTTGAGGGGTTTAACTTCCTGTGTTGGCAGAGGGGGACCTGCCTGATTATAATTATCATACCTATAAAATCTGTCCCACTTTGTAGTCACCAGTGGTTAAGCTAGGCCCTTTGGTTAAAGAACTGGATATAGGTATTTGTCTGGAGTTTCAGAGTTTACAAAATAATCCACTAATATCATCTTGCGGAATTTCAAAACAACTTTGAGAGGAATGCAAGGTGGCATTATGATCCCCATTATGCCGACATGGAATCTGTGGCCAGAGACTTTAGGTGACTGGCCAAAGGTCATACAGAGCTGGGATACAAACTCAAGTCTCAGGACTCTAAACCTAGGGTTGTTCCTCTTGTGCTTGGGGATGAGGCAAGGGTTGGGTCACCCTAACCCACTAGGACAGGATGAAATAGAGATGCAAGTAGGTGAGTTGAGGGAAAGGTGTGTTAGTGTATTGGGCTTTGGCCTCTGTGTTAACCTTTCATTGCTGACTTCTTGCTTTGGAGTGATTGACAAAGGTAGCAATGGTATGTGAGTAAGGACAGCTGGTTTTTTTTTTTTTTAACACTCCCTCAAAAGCAGCATGCATAACACCATTCTGCAGACCATGCTGATGAAGTTCACTGAGAAATGTGTTTTAAATCTTCCTGTCCTAGTTATCCCCAAGTACTTCCGAAGAGTTGTGGTTTCATGGAGTTTTGGACTCTTACAAGATTTTGCTTGTGCCTTTCCACTGAAGCTTTAATATCAACTTCTATAACTGTTTTTGTGCTTCTCTTTCTACAAACAGATTTCACGTACCTTTTCTCTTTGAAAAGGAATCCTGGTGGTGCAGTGTTTATAGCGATCTGTTGCAAACGGAAAGGTCAGCAGTTCAAACCCACCAGCTGCTCCAAGGGGGAAAGATGGTGCAGTTTGTTTGGGTAGAGATTTACAGTCTTGGAAACCCTTTGGGGCAGTTCTACTCTGTCTTATAGGTTTCCTATGAGTCAGAATTGGCTTGAGAACAGTGGTTTTCTCTTTTAAACCTCTCCTAAACCTTGTGATGTTGGGAAGAGCTATGATTACTATTCTACAGAATGGAAACTAGAAGAAACACCTGGTAAGAAGTAGAATCAGTATTCAATCCCAGAGCTCATGATTGTATATCCAGTGCAACATTTTTTTCCCCCTCAGTGCAATAATCATGCTACCTTTTGCATTTGTGTTAAATGTCTGCCATAGAACTTGTTGCTGATCAGTCTTTAGGTCTCCTATACAGCCCCTGCCCACAACAGGGGCTTAATAGATATTTGTTATATTGAATTAAAAATCTTTTATTTCTACACTCTGCTCCCATACCTGTGCTACAAATTCATCCAGGTAACAGTGATAAAAATTGGCCTGTAGAGCACTGATTCTCTTCTCCATTCCTTTTAAATCAGGGCCTTAGAAGGTTCTTGGTTGATGTAAGCAGTTTGTGCTCATCTACTAACCTAAAAATGGTGGTGAATTGAACCCATCTAGCTGCACCTTGGAAGAAAGGTGTGGTGATGTGCTTCGTGTCAGCCAAGAAAATTCTATGGAGCAGTTCTCCTCTGTAACATATAGGTCACTGTGAGTTAAAGTTGACTTGACAACAGGGCAAGGGTATCCTTAGAATACTCAACAGAGTGAATTCTCACAAACATCCTGCTAAAGGGTACAACTTCAACAGTTTCTGAAGTAAAGCACACTCCCAGGGTCTGATAGGTGGCTGGGTGCTTTTGTACATACCCTGCTTGCCTTTGCTTCTGTGTGTTTGGCTCAGACACCTTCTGTTGCTGGAGATAAACAGGACTCTTGGTTTCTATTCCATCAGTAATAAAACACTGGCCAAAAGTCTAAGTGGAAGTGAAAGACAAGTGCATCAAAACCTGCCCATAACTGCAGGGAAATTCCATGCCTTCTGGTTCTAGCCACATGGGAGGTGCCAGCTCTGTGGTGTACCCTAGCTGTGCAGCTGTCCTGCTGGGCTGCTGAAGCACCTGCAGAGTTTGGTTCTTCATGGTGTGTGCTGGGCAGGAATAATGTAATGATGCAAATGTCAGCACCAGCCTCATGATAATCTAAAGGTCAGCAAATGAGACCTCAACGGTCTCATTTAACACAAAGAGATCTTTGGGGTCTGTGGAGGCCAGTGAGTACTGTAAACCCCTGCAGTGCCAGGATCATGTGCACTTATTTGTTTCCACAGGGTCCTATGCCAGTCTGGGCTCAGGTGGCAGCTCATGAACAGGGCTTTGGGATGCAGACACCCACGTGATAGGTGCAGAGGTGGTCAGGCTTTAGCTGGCCTGGCTGATGTGCTCTCCTCCCTTTAGGGTGCTGCAGAATGAAATACATTACCCTTCCCATCTTGAGCACAGTATTCAGGGCAACCACATATCCTGAGAGGTGATAAAAATAATGAGCCCAAGATGACAGGACCAAAATAGATGCCTGTGCTTCAGGCAGGTCCCATATGTATGTATCTCCTGCTAGGGAGGGAACCACCTCTGCTCTGCCTCCTGTCTCCTTTGGGGAAGGATATTGTCTGAAGGTAGCCTCATTTCTTAAGGATCCTGTCTGCCTCATGATTCTGTGCAGTAGTCTTAGAACCTTGTGCTATTTTGTTTGAATAAGCCACGGAAATATGAATGGGAACACAAACACACCACAGATGTCCTCGGCTTCTCCCTAGTGTCACAGAACTTTGTATGTGCTTTGAGCTAGTGGTTTTGAGGGATGATGAAAAACATGTGTTTTTTCCCAACTTCCAAGAATGAGAGGCAGATTCTAGGAAGATGGGGATTATATCTGGACTTAAAAATAATAAGACAGCACATCTGGAGTGGAGTTATCAATGCTGATTAGAAGGCAGAGCTAGGAGTTGGTGTGGGGGGTCACTGTGCATACTGTAAAGGCTTTACTCAGCTTGGCCTGCTGCAGGGTTGTGCCTGCTCTTGAGGCTGAGGACCAATGAAGAGAGATTTCCCCAATTTATCATGTCTACAAGGAGTTGTGAGCCTTCTGTGGTGTGTCGCACCACCTGTAATCCATCCTTCCTTTGCCAGAGAGAACTTTCTACACCCCAATCCTGGTCATGCATGACACTCCTCTGTTGAAATCCATTTGTTGGTTTCCACACTAAATAGATCAGTCAAGACCTGTGTCTTAGTTCCATAGTGTCACTCTAACAGAAATACCTCAAATGGCTGGCTTTAGAGACAGAATTTATTTTCTCACAGTTAAGGAGGTGAAAGGTCCAAATCAGACTCTCAGGCATGTCAGTTTCTCCTTTTTAGGTTGTCCTGGGTGTTCCTTGGCTTGTAGTAGATCTTCACATGGCATGTGTGTCTTCGAATCTCTGTGTCTGATCTTTCCTTTATACAATTCAGAAGTGATTAGGTTTAAAGCTCAACTTACTAGGATAAGACCTAATTAATATGACATACACAAAAAAAAACCTATTTCCAAACAAACAGGTATAGGGGTGTCTTAGATTAGATTATCTGTTGTTATTGTTGTGAGATGCCATTGAGTTGGCTCCAATTCATGGCCACCCTATTTAAAACAGAATAAAATTCTGCCTGTTCCTGTGCCAGCCTCAAGATACTTGCAATACCAGAGCCCATTGCTGCAGCCACTGTGTAAATTTATCTCATTGAGGACCTTCCCCATTTTGTTGGCCCTCCATTTTACCAGGCACAATATCCTTCTCCAGGGAATGGTCCCTTCTGATAACATGACCAAAGCAAGTGAGACGAAGTCTGGCCATTCTTGCCTCCAAGGAGCATTCTAACTGCACTCCTTCCAGGACAGATTTGTTAGCTCTTCTGCCAGTCCATGGTACTTTCAGTATCCTTCATCAACACCACAAGGCAAAAGCATCAACTCTTATTTGGTCTTTGTTATTCATTGTCCAGCTCTCACATGCATATGAGGTGATTGAAAATACCATGGCTTGGGTTAGGTGCACCTTAGTCTTCAAAGAGACATCTTTGTCTTGAGCACTTGAAAGAGGTCTCTTGCAGCAGATTTGCCCAGAGCAATTCATCACCTGATGTCTTGACTGCTGCTTCTGTTGGTGTTGATTGTGGAACCAAGTGATATGAAATCTTTGACACTTCAATCTTTTCTCCATTTGTTGTGATGCTGCTTATTGGCCCAGTTGTGAGGATTTTCATTTTCTTTATGTTGGAGAGTAACCCATTCTGCAGACGGTAGTCTTTAATCTTCATCATTAAGTGCTTCAAGTCATCCTCGCTTTCCGCAAGCAAAGTTGTGTCATCTGCATATTGCAGAATTTTAATGAGTCTTCCTCCAATCCTGAAGGCACACTCTTTTTCAGATAGTCCAGTTTATCAGATTATTTGCTCAGCATACAGACTGAATAAGTACGGGAAAAAGGATACAACCCTGACACACTCCCTTCCTGATTTTAAACCACACAATATCTCCTTGTTCTTTTGAACGACAGCCTACTTACTGGTCTATGTACAGATTGCTCGCAAGCACAAGTAAGTGTTCTGGAATTCCCATTCTTCTCAATGTTATCCACAATTTGTTATGATCCACACAATCAAATGCTTTTGCATAGTCAATA
>NW_006921660.1:1329660-1339497 GCF_000298275.1 Orycteropus afer afer
ATAAGTGTATGGATATTATCCTATCACTGACAGCATTGTACTTCAGGACAGATCTTGAAACATACTTTGTGATGATGAATGCCTCGCCATTCCTCTTCAATTTATCATTCCCAGCAAAGCAGATCATATGGTCATCCAATTCAAAATGCCCAAAACCTGTCCATTTCAGCTCACTAATGCCTAGGATATCAATTTTTATGTGTTCCATTTGATTTTTGACAACTTCCAATTTTCCTAGATTCATGCTTTGTATACTCCATGTTCCAATTATTTATGGATGTTTGCAGCCATTTCTCCTCAATTTGAGGCATGCCATGTCAGTACATGGAGGTCCTGAAAGACTTACTTTATCCACATCATTCAGTTTGATTCTACTCTGATGAGACAGTTCTTTCCCAGTTCTATTTTGAGTGCCTTCCGACCCAAGGAGCTCATCTTCTTGCACTGTGTCAGACAATATTTCCAAGTTATTCATAAAGTTGCCCAGTAGTGTATCAGATAGTGTTTCGCTGCTATTCATAAGATTTTCCCTGGTCAATTTTTGAGAAGTGGATGGCTCCTCCTTCTTCCTAGTCTGGTCTTAGTCTGTAAGCTGCATTGAAACCTGTGTACCATGTGCAACTCTGCTGGCATCTGAAACACCAGTGGCACAGCAACATACAAGCCCCACAGGATGACAAACTGACAGACAAGTTTGTTTCCCTTAGCTGTTGGAAACCCCTTCACCCTCCCCTTACCTAATTCCTACCTGGAACCTGCCACTTTGTGGTCCCTGGCCACTCCCTCCCTTTCCTGGCTTTAGGGGGCTTGGGGCCTAGCTTTGCCTCCTCCTCCTTTACCTGGATATCTTGCCACTCCTAAGGTCCCCGGCCTCTCCTACTCCCTCCCTTTCCTGTTTCTAGGAAAAGGGCCAGGAAAAGAGCCAGGAAAGGGAGGGAGCAGGAGAGGCTGGGAACTTCTGGAGCAGCAGGATATGTAGGTAAAAAGGGGTGAGAGGCAAGGCTAGGCCCCAAGCCCCCTAGAATCAGTCATTGGTCTTACAAAATTCTACCATGTGATCTCCAGCGTTATCTCTATCACCAAGGCCATACTTTCCAACTACCCATGATTCTTCTTGGTTTCCAACTTTTGGATTCCAGTCACCAGTGATAATCAAGCACATCTTGATTGCATATTTGGTCAATTTCAGACTGCAGAAATTGGTAAAAATCTTCAATTTCCACATCTTTAGCTTTGGTGTTGATGCATAAATTTGAGTAATAATAGTATTAACTGGTCTTCCTTGTTAAAAACAAACAAACAAAACAAAACAAAACTCACTGCTATTGAGTCAGTTCTGACTCACAGCAACCCCTCCTTGGGTTTCTGAGTCAGCATCTCTACAAAAGTAGATTGTCCAATTCTGGTAGCATAGTGCCTAAGGCACTTGACTACTGACCAAAAGGCTGGGAGTTCAAACCCACCAACCACTCCTCAGAAGGAAGGCTGGGCAATCTACTTCTGTAGTGATACTGCCTTGCCAACCCAAGGAGGGGTCGCTATGAGTCAGAGCTGGCTCAATGGCACATAACAACAACAACAACAACATGGATATTATTCTATCACAGACAGCATTGTACTCCAGGATAGATCTTGAAACATTCTTTGTAAAGAAGAATGTCACACCATTCCTTTTCAGTTTGTCATTTCCAGCATAGTAGATCATATGGTTGTCTGATTCCAAATGCCCCAAACCAGTTCATTTCAGCTCATTAATGCCTAGGATATTGATCTTTATGTGTTCCATTTCATTTGTGACAATTTCCAATTTTCCTAGATTCATACTTTGTACATTCCATGTTCTGATTATTAATGAATGTTTGCAGCTGTTTCTTCTCATTTTGAGTTGTGCCACATCAGCAAATGAAGGTCCCGAAAGTTTTACTGCCATCCACATCATTAAAGTTGACTCTACTCTGAGCAGGTAGATCTACCCCAGTCATATTTTGAGAGCCTTCTGACCTGAGGGGCTCATCTTCCAACACTATATCAGACAATGTTTCAGGGCTATCTGTAAAGCTTTCCAGTAAAATATCAGACAGTGTTTCACTGCTATTCATAAGGTTTTCTCTGGCCAATTCTTTGAGAAGTGGATGGCCCTTCTTTCTTCTGAGTCTGTCTTAGTCTGGAAGTTCTGCTGAAATCTGTCCCCCATGGGTGATCCTGCTGATATTTGAAATACTGGTGGCAGCCTCAGCAACATGCAAGCTACCACAGTATGACAGTATGACAAACTGACAAAAGAGTGGTGAAATATGACAAAGAAAACCCTATTTACAAACAAACAGGTATACAGGTGGCTTAGGCTAGGTTCTCTGCAAAACCAGTAAAGCTCCTACGTATACACACAGAGAGAATTTTATCTCAGGAAAATGGCTCACACAGTTATAGAGGCTGGCAAGTCCCAAGTTTGTGGGCCAAAATGTCAAGCTGGAGGCTTTTCTGAGATCAGCAGGAAGGATGACAGGATCTAGATCCAAGAGAAAGTTCCAAAACTTTCCCAGGATACCCATATATACATTGGAAGTAGACCACACCCCTAAGGAAACTCCCTTTCAACTCATTGGCTGCTCAAAGCACATCCAAGCATGGAAGTTGATACTTTACACCAGATCTCATCATGAGAACAAGCAAACCACAACTACTTACACGTTCATATTTATGTTGTCTGTCAATGCATCTACAGAACGTAGCACAATGACTCGGACATAATAGGAGCTCAATACATATTTATATTTTAAAAAAATGTACTCTAATGTAGAAAGAAGGTGTAGTCAAAGATATTATTATGTAATAGAGAACACAGAGTTGGAAAGAGACCATTCATGGTCCAGCCAAGTTGACACAACATTAACTATTACAAGGGACTAGGATTCCAATGTATATTTTGTGGGTTCACAATTTAATCCATAACAATCTCTCATGTTTATCTCGAAACCAAATTATTTAGAGCCCTACAAATACTGCACATTCTTCTTACCATCAGGCTTTGTTTCCTCTATTTGTTCTCATACTTTTTCTCTGCTCAATTAAGTTGGACTTCAAGATCCAGGCTCTTGAACAATTTCCAGGATGGCTACCCAGCATGGCATACGCCAATCTGGGGTCCATGCTTGGCACTCCCAGTAGCCTGACTGTGCATGTCTCTGGTCCTGAGCTTAGCACACACTTTGAATGGTCTTTTTCTTTCTCTGTGTTCTCTATCATGTGATAATATTCTTGACTGCATTTTCTTTCTACCTCAGAGCACTTTTTTTTAATAAATATATATCGAGCTCCTAGTATGTCTGAGTCATTGTGCTACACTCCGTAGAAGCAATGAGCAACAGCACAAATATGGACGTATAAGGTTCTTTAGGAAGCTTATGGTCTCATGGAGGGCTGAGATAATTAACAGGCTCACAGTGTTACATGTGATGAGGGACAGGCCACACAGGGCATGTGCTCACCTAGGAAGCACCTTGACTAGTGAAAAATTCTTCCTGAAAACAATGGCTGACTTCTGAGTGATGAGAAGAAAAAGGGTAGGAAGAGATGTTGCCGTAGAGGCAACAGCATGAGGAAGGATCTGAGGCGAGAGAGAAAAAGGCTTCTCAAGAAACTTGAAGAACTTTAGTTAAAGAATATAGAGCGAAGGCAGGGATTGGGAGAGAGGAGGCTGAAGGAAAAGTAAGGCCCAGCTTTGAAAGGTGGCCCCTTTGATGCCATTATAAAGAAATTTGAACTTTATCCTGAGGGCAGGGGAACAGCATTGAAGGGTTTTAGGCAGTGGAGTGACTCAATTAATGTCAGCTTTGAATAAAAAGAGACATGCAAACAAACAAATAATACTAAGTAATAGCTGCCACACTAGAAACATGTACGTGGACAGAGAAAGCATAAAACCAAGAGTAATTCCTGCCCTCTGAGGGCTTAACAAATGAAAGCAAGGGTAAGTGAGGGGAGCTGATCTGGAAAAACTGGGTGGTTTGGTTAAAGTACTTCTGCCTTGAGCAGGGAGGGCCCTAGGAAGCTGCTCCACCAGTTGCTGTCAACTCTGACTCATGGCGACCCCATGTGTGTCAGAGTAGAACTTCACTCCATAGAGTTTTCAGTGGCTGATATTTTTTTTGGAAGTAGATTGCTAGGACTTTCTTTCTAGGTGTCTCTTGGTAGACTTGAACCTCCAACCTTTTTGGTTAGCAGTGAATACATTAACTGTTCACCAAAACCAAAGTCACTGCCGTTGAGTTGATTCTGACTCATAGCAACCCCTCCTTGGGTTTCTGAGGCAGTATCTCTAATGAAGTAGATTGCCCAGTCTTCCTTCTGAGGAGTGGCTGGTGGGTTTGAACCGCCAGCCTTCTAGTTAGCAGTCAAATGCCTTAGACACTACACCATCAGAGCTCCCTCACCACCCAAGAAATCCGAAGTAAACATGTGACTAGAACTAGTGGTAGGGGTTTATGAGGAAGGAAGAAGATGACTATAGCAAAGATCAAGAGGAAGAAGGTGCTGGGATTTTAGTGGCTGAGGAATGATGCACATTTCTACAGAGCCCCAAAGAGGATCATAGCTCCTGAGTGAGGAGAGTGGGAGAGTGGAGTGTGACTCAGGTGAGGCAAGGGGATACTTAGTGCATAATATTAAATTGTTTACCTAATCTTGAGATTGAGTGTCTTCCTATATTTGCACCTACCACCTATCTTGCCTCACTTTAGTCCCAGTGCTGGGGACAGAGAGAGAAAGAGAGAGAGAGAATCTAGGGTAGCAGAAACCATACCACAGGGATCACTACACAAGTCTGATCCTCGTCAGCTCATGTAAGGAGTGCAGAGAAGTAACGGAACAACAACTTCTCACTTCTTGACCCCCATGCCATCACCACTATGACTCACTCCTTCCCTATTGGGCTCTATCTATTTCCCTTGCAGTTTGAGAACGAGCAAGTTTCCTTTTTCCAGTCACCAGGTTGGGCTCCTGTGCCAGCTGGAGAAGGGAATGGTGCAGTCTGGTTCTCAGGTGTGTGGTGTTAAACACTATTCAAGGCTCATCTTCTCACCCATTGTTTTATTTGAGCCTCAGTTCAGCTATGAGATAGGTGAGGCAGAGAATGTTGACTTTGCTGCGAAACAGAGAGAGAGAGAGACTAATAAATTTGCAAATGGTTGTCATTTTGATGAAGTCCAGTTCATTGCTCCCCAACCCCCTTTTATGCTGTAAGATTTTTGTGTTATATTTAGAGATCTTTGCAAACCCAAGGTCATGAAGACTCTCTCCGATATTTTCTTCTATAAGGGTTATAATTTAGGTTTTACATTTAGCCTATGATCCAATACAAGTTAATTTTTGTGTGTGGGATGAAGTAAACCACACAATTATTATGATTTTTTTCTTTGCATATGGTTATCTAATTTGTCCACTATTTGTTGAAAAGATTTTCTTTACTCAATGAATTGCCCTGCACCTTTGTAAAACAAAAACAACAACAACAACAACAAAAAAAAACTGACCATACATATATGAGTCGATTTCTGAATTTTATTCTATTCCATGAACCTGTTTGTCTGTCTTTATGCTGATACAACACTGTCTTGGTTGCTTTATAATAAGTCTTGAAATTAGATAGTGTAGGTCCACCAACTTTGCTCATTTCAAATTGCTGCTGTAACAGAAATACAACTGTGTGGCTTTAAAGAACAAAAGGTTATTTTCTTGCAGTTACCAAAACAAACAAACAAAAAAACAACTCACTGACATTGAGTTATTTCTCACTTGAGGCTTGAAGTGTTAACTCAGGGCATTGGCTGTAGATCATGGCTTTGAATTGGTTCAAAAAGTTCCAGTCATGGCCAAGGGAAACAAGGGCAACATATATGCTGCACAGCAAGCAAATCTCTTGGGCAGCAGATTTTGACCAGAGTGGGAAATAGGCAGCTGTGCCTTGCTCAAAGATGGTGGCTGGTACACATTCAAAGTGGTACAGTCAGCCACCATCTTTGAGTGGGGCCCTTCTGCCTGTTTCCCAGTTGGGTCAAAATTGAATTCACAAGAGATTTGGTGGCTGTTTAACATATACACTGCCCTTGTTTCCATTGGCCATGACTGAACCATGTTGAGTTAGTTCAAAGCCCTGCTCTAGAGGGAGGGTGTCTCTCTCTGTCCACACTGGGGGAAAGGCCTTGTCTCTTTTTACCTTCTATTCCTAGGTTCCTTGGCAATCATGTGGTGTACATTTTCTCCCCACCCCCATTTGCATTTGCTTGCTTACTTGTTTAATCTGTTTGTATTTTCAGAAGAGATTGTTTCAAGACAACATACCATACATGAATACTGTCTCAGTAACACAACAAAGAAAACTCATCCACAAATGGGATTACAACTAGAAATATAGGGGTTAGGACTGACAATGCATTTTGGGAGGATAAAATTAAATTCATAGCAGTAGCTTTGGCTATTGGAGATCCTTTGCATTTCCATATATATTTTAGAATTAGCTTGTCAATTTCCACAAAAACATCCTTGCAATTTTTAGGATTGCATTAAATCCATAGATTAACTTGGGGACAATGACTGTTAACAATATCAAGTCTTTTGATCCAAGAACACAATATATCTCTCCATTAATTTAGGCTATCATTAGTTTTGCTCAGCTATGTTTTGTAGTTTTTCAGTTGTAGGTCTTACATGTCTTTTGTCAATTTTTTCCCTAAATATTTCATAGTTCTTTATATTATTGTAAATGTTATGTTTTAAATTTTAATTTCATATAGTTCATTTCTTTTTTTTTAAATTTTATTGTGATTTGGGTGAAAGTTTACAGAGCAAATTAATTTTCCATACAGCAGTTCACATATACATTGTCTCGTGGCATTGATTGCAATTTCCCACAATGCAACAGCTCTCTTCCCATGTCTTGCACATGATTACCTCTTCCCTGTGTCCTTCCCTCCCATGAACTCCTGCCCTCTGAGCAGTCTCCCTATGCATACACAGACCCTCTATTCCCCCATGATTGATCTCTCGAAGGAGTGTATCTACTTAAAGTAAATGTTCACCTCTTATGCCTGTCTTTTGTTTGGCTGGAAGCCCAGGAGTGGGTTCAATTCCAGGCCTGAAGGGCAGCTAGAGGCCATAGTCTCAGGGGTTCCACCAGGCTTCATCAGACCAGCAAATCTGGTCCCATTTTTTTTTTTTTTTTAATTATTTTGAGTTTTTTTCCACATTGTTCTCCAACTCTATCCAGGATCTCCTACATAGATCCCTGTCCAAGTGGTTGACAGTGGTAGCCAGGCACCATCTGATTCTTCTGGTCTCCTAGTCATATAGGCTGAGGATCACATGGTGTACCAATTACTTGAACTAATTGCTTCCATGCATCTTTGGTTTTCTTCATTCTTCTTTGCTCTGGAGAAGGAGAAACCCATTGTTCCATGTAGATAGCTGCTTGCAAGACTTTAAGATCCCAGTCACTACTTGCCAAAGTAGGATGTGGAACAATGTTTTCGTGTAGTATGTTATCCCAATTGAGCTTGTTATCCCCTGTGGCCATGGTCCCGAGCCCACAGGTCCAACTACTTTCTCCCTTTGGGTGGCTGGCTGTGGCCACGAATTGACTACAACTTTGTCCCTGTCAAATCTACCATACATCTGGGAATTTTTACAAATGTAGTTCATTTCTTGCATATAAAAATGCAATTGATATTTGCATATTATTCTTTCATCCTGAAACTGTTGAATCCACTTATTTGCCCTTGTAGATTTTTTTTTTTTTGTAGACTCCTTAAAAATTTCCACATAGATAACCATGCTTTCTATGAGTAAAGACAGTCATTTCTTCCATTTCAATCTGAATACCTTTCCTCTCTTTTTCTTGCCTTATTAAACTGTCTAAGGCATTTAACTGCTAACCAGTAGGCTGGCGGTTCAAACCCCCCAGCCACTCCTAGGAAGGAAGGTTGGGCAATCTACTTTCATAGTGATACTGCTTTGGAAACTCAAGGAGGGGTCGTTGTGAGTAGGATCTAACTCGATGAAAGTGAATTTGGTTTTTGGTGTAGGATCTATAATACAAAGTTGAATAAAAACAATGAAAGCAGTCATGCTTTCATTTTCCTGATCTTAGATGAAAGGCATTGAGTCTTTTATTATTAAAGTAGTTGTTAGCTTAATGATAAATTAAGTTCATGTTTTTGTTGTTGTTAGGTGCTGTTGAAAGGAGCTCTGGTGGTGTAGTGGTTAAGGCATTTGACTGTTAACCATAAGGTTGGTTGTTGAGGACCAAGAAAAAGACCCCCAAAAGAACATGATTGCAAGGCACATGCTCTAATTACAGTGAAGAGATGACAAGGCCTCTCTTGTGACTGAGTGTTTGCTTTTAGAGATGGCAAGGCCTCTCTGTGGTTGAATGTTGCTTTAAGAGATGGCAAGGTCTCTCTCATTGTTAAATACTTAATTGGCAAAACATCAAAGTATTAAAAGTAAATGTTATTCTCCATGTTTTTTATCTTATTGGGATGTTTCATACTTTGTGTCACTGTGTCCTAGCAAACAATTATCATTTTATACTTCTTATTCCTGAGGTGATTTCTGTGGTTGTTTTAATGACCACCTGTTGTCCTTGAGCACATAGAGAAGTAAAACTTTAGCTCTGTAGAGAATAAACTGATTGTATGACTTCCAAGACTAATGATGTAATCATGTACAAACATATAAATAAAGTAGAACAAAGGCATCAGGCGTCGCTCTTGCAGAACATGCAGGGCATCCGCCTGGCCCCTGTTCCTTTTAAATAATAAAAAAGAAACCTGTTAATCCTTTCATGTTGCTTCACTTTGTGACGTGTGTGGTTTTGCGGGACGTGGCAGTTGGTGGTTCAAACCCACCACTGCTCCATAGAAGAATGATGAGGCAATCTGCTTTTGTAAAGATTTACAGCCTTGGAAACCCAATGGGATCACTATGAGTCAGAATCAACTCAATGACAACGAGTTTGGTTTGAAGTGCTATTGAATTGATTCTGACTCATAGTGACCCTGTGTGCACAGAATGGTTCTGAGCCATCCTCACAATTATTGCTGTTTGAGCCCATTGTTATAGCCATTGTGTCAATCCATCTCATTGAGGGTCTTCCTCTTTTTCACTAAATTAATTCATAGATGCCCTTTATCAGACTGAGAAAAATCCCTGTGTTTCTATCTTTTTTTAAAAAAAAATCAGAAATGTATGTGTATTATGTTTTGTCAAATGCTTTTTCTCCACCTATTGAGATGATTTTTTTTTTTTCAGTCTCTTGACATGGTGAATTATATTGATTAATTTGACTGCTAAACCAGCCTTGCACTCTGGTGATAAACCCCACTAGGTCACGATGTATTATCATTTTTATATATTGTTGGATTTTATTTACCAAAATCTTAAAAAAACATTTATGTCTATATTTATGAGGGCTATTTGCCTGTAGTTTTCTATTCTTGTAAGGTGTTTTTTCTTTCTTTCTAGTTTTAGTAATAGACTAATACTGGCCTCACAGAATCACATGAAAAGTATCCAGTCCTATTTAATTTTTTGGAAAACTTTGGTTAGAACTGGTATTATTATTTACTTAAATATTTAATATAATTCACCACTGAAGCCACATGGACATGGATCTTGTTTGTGAAAAATATTTTTAATTACAAATTCAATTTATTAGTAGATATAGGGCTATTTGGGAGCTCTGGTAGCATAGTGGCTAAGACACTTGACTGCTAACCAGAGGGCTGGTGGTTCAAACCCACCAGCCACTCCTTGGAAGGAAGATGGGGCAATCTACTTCCG
>NW_006921660.1:1339597-1345745 GCF_000298275.1 Orycteropus afer afer
TAAGGAGCTTTGGTGGCACGGTGCCTAAGGCATTTGACTGCTAACCAGAAGGCTGGCGAGTCCAACCCACGAGCCACTCCTGGGAAGGAAGGTGGGGCAACCTACTTAAATGAGATTTGTAGTTTGTGACCTTCAAGGAATTTATAAATTTCATCTAAATTGTCACAACATTGTTCCTAATATTCTCTGAATAGCTTTTTAATATTGTGGGATCTGTAATTGCTGATTTTGGTAATGGGTGTCTTTTGCTTTCTCTCTTTTATTCCTGATAAGTCAATTTTATTCATCTTTTGGTGCCATTGATTTTCTGTTTTGTTTTCTTTTCTACTTCATTCACTGCTTCCCTGAATTTTTATTCTATCCTATTTTTACTTATTATTTGTTTTTCCTTGTCTAGTTCTTTAAGAGGGAGCTCTGGTGATATAATGCCTAAGGCATCTGACTGCTAACCAGAAGGCTAACAGTTCAAATCCTCCAGCCACTCCCCGGAAGGAAGATTGGGCAAACTACTTTCGTAGTGATACTGCCTCGGAAACCCAAGGAGGGGTCACTATGAGTTGGACCTGACTCGACAACAGTGTGTTTTTAGTTCTTTAAGATGGATGCTGAGGTTATGATTTGAGACTTTTCTTCTTCTCTAATATAGACATTTAGTGCTATAAAGTTTCTGCTGTCTTGCATCTCACACAATTGATATGTTTGTTTTCATTTTCTTCAGTTCAAAATACTTTCTAGTTTCCCCTTTGATTTCTTCTTTGACCCATGAGTTATTTAGAAGTGTGTTATTTAGTTTCCAGTAATTTGAAGATTTTCCAGAGATCATTCTAGTACTGACTTCAAATTCCATTGCATTCTATTAAGAAATGTAGTTCATATATAGATGGACATCTACCCAATTCAAAATATTTATAGAGTATGGGGAGAATGGATTTACAGATTCCTGGTAGTCTCTACCACTATCCCCTTAGGTATGTTATTATTTGACTTTCTCTACTTGTTACTCTACTCATCCTTAGAGCTCAGATCAAAAAGTTGGGTTTCTTTGTGTGGCACAAGCCCATGAATGTTGGGAGGTCAAGAGGCATCTTTATAACTGTGGGTCAAGGACTTTAGTATACTCTCTATTTAAACAAACGTCTTCTTGGAAAATAGTAAACAGAAGAGAAGTATAGCTGTAGTATTCATGGATACAGTAATAGGAAAATATTGAAATGAGATTTAAATATAATCAGGAAAAATATAAGCATTGCCAATATAACTTTTACTTTATATTATATAATTTTTAATTTGTTTTGAAATTCTGAGAATCGTTGTGCTTGATAATAAAAATAACTACCATTTATAGAAAGTTGTATTAATTTCCTATTGCTGCTGTAGCAGATTAACCCAAACTTAGTGTTTAAAACAACAGAAATATAATCTTTTATAGTTCTTGAGTCAGAAGTCTGAAAAGAGACTCACAAGGCTAAAATCAACATGCTAATAAGGCTGATTCCTTCTGGAAGCTCCAGAATCTTTTCCATGTCTGTCCCAGCTCTAGAGGCTGTGTGCATTCCATGGCTTGTGGTTGCATCATTCCAATCTCTGCTTCTATGACCACATTGCTTTCTCCTCCTACTCACTCTGATCCTCCTGATACTCTCTTATAAGAGATTACATTGGGTCTACCTGTGTAATTCAGGGTACTCTCTCCATCTCAAAATCCTTAGTCACATCTGCAAAGTACCTTTGGCCATAAAAGGTAAAGGTAATATTCACATGTACTATGGATTAGAACATGAACATCTTTGGGACACCATTATTCAGCCAACCACAAAAGCCAACTATATGCCACACACTGTGCTCACCATTTTCTATACATCATCTCTAATCCTCATGACCATCCTGTCATATCACTATGATATTCAATGTTAGCTGCCATCAAGTTGGCCCTAACTCATAGTGACTCTACAACAGATTGGACTGTTGTATTAATAGGGTTTTCACTGGCTGATTTTTAGAAGTAGGCCTTTCTTCTCCAGGCCTTTCTTCCTAATCTTTCTTCATTTGCACACTCTGTTGAAACCTCAATAAAAGCATTATATTCAATTTGCAGATGAGAAATCTGAGGCTCAGAGATGTTAAATAACTAACAGAGCCACAAGTATCTAAGGGGCAGAGACAGAATTAAAAGCCAACTGTGCCTGACTAAAGTTCATGAATTTTAATAAATATTGACATTCTGTTTTACAGATTATAACCATCTGTCAACCAAAACAACCCTATTCAGGTAGTGGAGTTATCAGTGATTTCATGAAATTGCCCTTCCATTTCCAGGATTCTTACACTTTATCCAGAACTCTGGGCAACATCCATCTTTACTCTATGAGAAAAATTGTCCCTAACATGAGGAGAACCTAAACATGACAGAGGGAATATAGAGAAACTTATGACAGCAAATCACCTACAGTGCTGAAGCAAGGAGACTTTTGCTGCATCTCTCTGCACACTGAAATATTGACAGCATGGTGGATGGCTTCCTTGGTGCTGACAATCTCTCTCTGCTTTCCTTGCACAGGGCATGGCTATGTTTACATAAGTATTTGCAGTCATTCTTGTCTCCTAGTCTGCAAAGGCATAAGAGCAGTCATTATTTAACTACAGGAGCTATTGACTCCTTTTTCTTCAGTAAATACTGCTGGGAGGCTTGTTTTCTGCTTCCTCCTTGCAGCCATAGTAACCGTTGTTGGGTAATAAGGTTGTCACACTCCTCTGCTGCAGTAAGTTTTTTTTAAAACCTGTTGTCATATCTAGGACAAACAAACAAAGTTTTTTTTAACCAAACTAGACTCCTTTATAATTATGGTGTTTGAGAAGAAATTTATATGACCAAAGTGTGCCCCTTCCAACTACTATGGAAAGAATAATTCACACTTAAAAATCTGTCTGTACTCCGGAATATGGTGGAGAAATAAAGATTATAAATATTATAGATAAAATGTTTGTTGGGCCAGGATCTTTCAGTGGACTATTTCAGCTAACTCCCTTAGGAAGTAGGTGCTAATATCATTGCCATTTTACAGTTAAGAAAGTTGGAATTTAGAAAGCTGAGCCATATGTCAAAGCTGCATATCAGTAAGAGATGGAGCTAGGATTTGAATTCATTGTGTCTGATTCTAGACTAGAATCTGGCTGTAAACATTTCTGTTAGTCTGCCTTAAGTTTGGTATGTTATTGTTGTTGCTAGCCCCCAACTCATGATGACCCCATACACAATAGGATTGGATCATTGT
This sequence comes from Orycteropus afer afer, assembly GCF_000298275.1. Lineage (NCBI taxonomy): Eukaryota > Metazoa > Chordata > Mammalia > Tubulidentata > Orycteropodidae > Orycteropus > Orycteropus afer. The sequence goes on from NW_006921660.1 coordinate 1,342,870, forward strand.
AATTCATAGGGTTTTCATTGGCTGATTTTTGACAGTAGATTGCTAGTAGATTCCTAGTCTGTCTTAGTCTGGAAGTGCCACAGAAACTTGTTTAGCATCATAGCAACACACAAGCCTCCAATGATAGAACAAATAAGTTGTGGCTGAGCTTGAGGTACATTGACCAGGAATTGAACCTGGGTTTCCTGCATGGAAATTAAGAATTCTGCCACTGAACCAGGTGTTCTAGTGGCATAGTGCCTAAGGCATTTGACTGCTAACCAGAAGGCTGGTGGTTCAAACCCACCAGCCACTCCTCGGAAGGAAGGTTGGGCAATCTACTTCTGTAGTGATACTGCCTCAGAAACCCAAGGAGAGGTCGCTATGAGTCAGGTCTGACTTGATGGCAGTGCCTTGGGTTGACCACTGAACCACCACTGTCCATAAAATTTAGTATAAAAAAACCCCAAAACAAAACCCAATGTCATTGAGTCATTTCTGACTGATAGTGACCCATAGGGCTTCCAAGGCTGTAAATCTTTACAGAAGTAGGTTGCCTCATCTTCCTCTTGCAGAGTAGCTGGTGAGTTTGAACTGCCAAACTTCTGATTAGCAGACAAATGTCTTAACCATTGCACCACCAGAGCTCCTTGAAATTTAGTAGACATGCTATCTATTATGTGTGGTTATTTCATCACCAACAAGCTTTCTAGTTCTAGAAGTAAAGCCAAGGAGAAGTACTTTCTTGTCTTAATGAATTAGCTTTTACATAAAGAATATAGTCTTTCCAGAAAGAGGTAAAACCAAGACAAAATCTCCCTAATGGAGAGAAAGGAAAGAAAGAAGTGAAGAGCTGCAATTACCCCTGATGTGATGGTGTGAGATCAGACAGGATTGGGGCTTCTCCTGGGTCTTCAAGCCATGCCTATTTCTGGCAGCTGGGTAAGGCCTTGTCATTGCTGGGGAGTGGCCAGGCACTGGACACTGTGATGTTCAGGCATAATTCATCTATTGAGCTTTAACAGTAAATGGCTGGACCAAATCACACCAAAACATTAAAAACCCAACATCTGGGCTTAAGTATAAACTGCTGCTTTATGATGATGCTAAGTAAACTAGGTTTATAATTAGGCAACAATGTGGAAACCAAATGCCTTGGTTATCTAGTGCTGCTGTAATAGAAATATCCGCAAGTAGATGACTTTAATAAACAAAAATGTATTCTCTCATAGTTTAAGAGGCTAGAAGTCTAAAATCAGGGCAAGAGCTCTAGGGGAAGTCTTTCTTTCTCTGTTGCCTCTGGGGGAAGGTCTTCCTTGTCTCCTTTCAATACTTGTAGGACTGCTGTTTCTTGGAGATCTCCTTGTGTCTTGGCATCAATATTCCTCTGGGTCTAAGAGGTTCTCAGTACAGGGAACCTGGGCCAAAAGGACACATTCTACTTCTACCCCTTCTTTCTTGGTGGTGGTGGGGTCTCTCAGTTTCTGCTCACTTGTTTAATCTCTTTTATATCTCAAAAGAAATTGACTCAAGATACAACCTAACCCTGTTGACTGTATCTGGCCTCAATAACATCATTGTTATTGTTGTTATGTGCCATCAAGTCGGACCCGACTTGTAGTGACCCCTCCTTGGGTTTCCGAGGCAGTATCACTATGGAAGTAGATTGCCCAACCTTCCTTCCAAGCAATAACATCATAGAGATTATTATTTAGAACACATGGGATAATTACATCAGTTCACAAAATGGAGGATAATTACATCAGATCACAAAATGGAGGATAATTACATAATACCGAGAATCATAGCCTACCAACGTTGACACATATTTTTTGGGGGACATAATTGAAACTATAACACTAAAGAAAGCCCATGTTCTTGGTATATATGTTTGAAGGGCTCTAGTCCCAAAAGTGTGTTTTCCAAGGGGCTCTTCCCAAGGCAGTAGAGCACTACACTGTGAGAACTAACTCATGCTGTTGTTGTTGTTGTTGTTATGTGCCGTCGAGTCGGCCCTGACTCATAGCGACCCCTCCTTGGGTTTCCGAGGCAGTATCACTACGGAAGTAGGATTGCCCAACCTTCCTTCCGAGGAGTGGCTGGTGGGTTTGAACCGCCAGCCGTCTGGTTAGCAGGCAAGTGTCTTAGCCACTATGCTACCAGAGCTCCCAACTATAAAAGAGAGTTTCTACATTCTTTAGTGAGAATATATAAGTTTGTTCAATTATTACAGAAGGGCATTTTGGAAATATACAGGTAATATTGACATATTAAATAAGCAGAACCACACTTACCACTGCCCACTTTTTCTCATTTTCGCATCTTATCATTAGTAATATGTACTACATATTACTAACATTTAAAGTGCTGAAGAGCAAGGATGTCTCTTTGAAGACCAAGGTGTGTCTACCCAAGCCAGGGTATTTTCAATTGGCTCATATGCATGTGAGAGCTGGACAATGAATAAGGAAGACCGAAGGAGAATTGATGCCTTTGAGTTGTGTTGTTGAAGAATACTGAAAGTACCATGGACTGCCAGAACTAATGAAACTGTCATGGAAGAAGTGCAGTTGGAATGCTCCTGGGAAGAGAGAATGGTCAGACTTCATCTCACCTACTTTGGTCATGTCAGAAGGGACCATTCTCTGGAGAAGGATACCATGCTTGGGAAAGTGGAGTGTCAACGAAAAAGGGGAAGGCCCTCAATGAGATGGACTGACACAGTGGCTGTGATGATAGGCTCAGGTATTGTAAGGATTGTGAGGCTGGCATAGGACTCGGCAGTATTTCATTCTGTTGTACATAGTGTTGCTATGAATCAGAGACAACCTGACAGCACCTAACAAAAACAACAACATACACATATACATATATGTGCATATATATATATATATATA
>NW_006921660.1:1346105-1361836 GCF_000298275.1 Orycteropus afer afer
ACACACACACATACATATATCTGTACATGTCCTTTGACCCAGTAAGTAAGCTTTCAGGATTGTAACCTAAGGAGATATTGAGAATATATGGCCAACAAACTTGAAAAGATGCTCCATTTCACTAGAAATAAGGGAAATGCAAATGAAAGACAATAAAGTATCATTTTAAAAAAGATTAGCAAACTCAAAAGTGTGATTGAGGTTTGCTGTGTAGTCACTGCAGTGAGCAATTTAGCAGTAGGGAGCTCTGGTGGCATAGTACCTAAGGCATTTGACTGCTAACCAGAAGGCTGGTGGTTCAAACCCAGTAGCCACTCCTCAGAAGGAAGACTGGGCAATCTACTTCCGTAAAGACACCACCTAAGAAACCCAAGGAAGGGTCACTATGAGTTAAGACTGACTCAATGGCAGTTAGTTTTTTAAATTAAATTTAAAGTGCGTCTCCTCAATGACCCAGGGATTCCACTTCTTTGAATCTCCCCAGAGGAACATTCCTAATGAGGACAAGCTGTAATGTAGCATTGTTTGTCTTAGAAAAAAATCTAAGAAAGCCCACAAACTCATCAGTAGGGACATAGCAAAACAAACAATTGTTTGTCTTTATTAGGGAATCCTTCACAACAGTTACAGAGAAAGATGCTGATCTCTATGGGCTAACATGGAAATGCCTACAAATTATGCTGTCATAGAGCACGTTAACATCATGCACTATCCTCAGCCTAATGACTAAAACTACACAGTACTCTGTATTTTATTTACTCTTTGCCACTGAATCAATTCTGACTCATAACACCCCTATAGGATACAGAAGAACTGCCCCATATAGTTTCCTATGCTGTACTTTTTAAAGAAGCAGACTGCCTCATCTTTCTCCCAAGGAACGACTGGCGGCTTCAAACTGCTGACCTTTCAGTTAACAGCTGAGTGCTTAACCACTGTGCTACTAGGATGTCTTCCATATTTTATTTAGGTACATTAAAATGTACATAAAACAAGGGCATTTGGAACCAATCAGTCCTAGGACATGATGGACCTTGAGACCAGAAGAACTAGATGGTGCCCAGCTATCAATGTCAACCACTCGGGAAATGATCAAAACTAGAGATCCTGGATAGAGTGGGAAGAAAAACATGAAACAAAATTCAAAAACACAGTAATGACCAGAATTACTGGTTGGAGGGAGTCTGGTGAGACCCCCAATACTATGGCCCTAGGATACAGTTTGAACTTGGAATAAAACTCATTCCCAGGGGCTGGCTCTCAGCTCAATAGTAAACAAGATGTACACACAGACCACTCAACTGAGGGTGACACGCCCACATACTCTATGGAGATGCATCTATTGGAGCAATCAACCACGGGGCACCAGAGGGGCAACATTCACACAGAGGAAATGCAGGACACACAGGAGTGCATAACTATGAGGGTCATGGTGGGTGGGGTGTTAATGGGCAGGGAAGAGAGGAGACTGGGTTAAGGTTGGGGATGGTAATTGGGGAGTGAAACTAATGTACATGAAATGTTGAATGTAAAACAAACTCTGCTCTATAAACTCGCACCTAAAAGCACAAAAAAAAAAAAAAAAAGAAAAAGAAAGAGGAGCTTACATTCTGATTGAGCAAGGCAAGAAAATATATAAGTCATGATGGTAATGAGGGCTAAGGAGAATAATGAAGCAGAGAAAAGGAAGAGGTAGTGTATGTGTATTTCAGAAAGGAATGGAAAGGATGGTAAACTAACAAACAAACCAAGGATGCTTGCTAACTGATAATCATAGTTATCTCTATGATAACAATTAGATGTAAGCTGATGATTAATGGGGACTTTGGTCTTTAATGCTTTAAGTTTTTACCAAGATCTGTGTTCATTTAGTATAGAAATAATTTTGAAATATTTGAAAGAATGGTGGCAAAGATTTAGTATCACTCATACTTATCAAAGCATTACTTGCAGTAGTGAAAATCTGGAAATAACCTAAATGTCCAACAGCAAGAATTAGCTAAATACATTATGAGAGATCTCATGACAGATTGCAACACAACCAGCAAAATAATATTTAGAAATCTACTAAATAATGGGAGGAAATGTTCACAAAAATATTCAGGGAAAAAGTAGATTACCAACAGTGGGTATATTACTAAATATTTGTCAACTGATGGGTCCAAAGTAGAGATGTCAGATTCAAAATCTGAGTTTGCTAGCTAAGATCTTTTTAAAGTTTCAGTACTATCACAGTAGAGGACATTGGTGGTTCAGTGTAGAATTCTTGCCTTCCACGTAGGAGACCCAGATTCAATGTCCAGTGAATGTACCTTATATGTATCTACCACTCGACTCTCAGTGGAGGCTTGTGGGTTGCTCTGATGTGGAACGGGTTTCAGTTGTGCTTTCAGACTAAGACAGACTGGGAAGAAAGGCATGGTGACCTACTTCCAGAAATGAGCCAGTGAGAACCCTACAGATAACAATGATCTGATCTGCAACCCATTGTGAGTATGGAGCAGAGTCAGGCAGCATTTCATTCTGTTGTATATAAGGGCACCAAGAGTGCAGAGCAACTAACAACAACCACCTCAAAACAACAATACTGATGATGAATATAAGGATCTCATTGAGATGATGGACTATCTGAGAACCCGAAATTGAAATGAGGAAAGCCTGGTGAGGCGGCTGTGCTAAGGATAGAAGCGAGGTGCTGATTATACTTCCAAGAGGGACTCTGGTCTCAACACCCTTGCTCTGGACTCCTCTGGAGTTGTAAGGCCAGGCTCAAACTGGTGTAGTGCCAGCTGTTCCCAGAGAATATTATCCTTCATAGATTGTCACTAGCCTGGAAGAAGTTTGGTCCCCTCCCTCAAGCTGCTTGAGCAGGACCTTGGTGAGGCCAAGGATGTGGCCTCCTCTGGCTTGGAAGGTCATTTTTAACTCTTCTGTTGTCCATTTTGGTCTTCTCTTCTTTTCTCATCTTTTTAGTGATCTCTTGCTTTCTTCATGGATAATGTTCTTGATATCCTCCCATGATTCTTCTGGTTTTTCAGTAGTTAGTGTTCATGCATCAAATCTATTTTTTAGGTGATCTCTAAATTCAGGAGGGATATATTCAAGATCATATTTTGGCTCTTTTGAACTTGTTTTAATTTTCTTTAACTTCAAGTTGAACTTGCATATGAGCAGTTTATGAAATTTGCCTTATGACTAAAGAGGGGGAGGCCTTCAACGACACGGATTGACACAGTGGCTGCGATGATGGGATCAAGTATAGCAGGGATCATGGAGCTGGTGCGGGATCGGGCAATGTTTCATTCTGCTGTGCATGGGGTCGCTATGAGTCGGAAACGACTCGACGGCACCTAACAACAACAACAACAGGAAGAACAAACTAAACCATCTTTAGCACGATCTGGTAAACTCAGTTTACAATAATATAAACTGTCCCAGTTGAAGAGACATTTCTGCTCAGTCCTGTTGGTGGAAATGTTCAGGGTCTCAGATTTCAGTGCCCTCCCCAGCTACTCTTCAAGATGCTCTGTATTCTGGATGAAGTTATTATTATAATTCATATTCCAAACTGGACATTTTTTCCTCCTTTTTAAAATCACATGCCTGGCGCACAAGCAATATATATATAAAGATCATACAACAATTTCCATGTCCCTACAAGTCCCCAAGTTACCACTGTTAGAAGTATCCTTCAACACATGTTCTCTGCAGGCATGCAAACAAACAAACCCTACACACAAAGATTAATTTTTTCAACTAAAAATGGAACCACAATATATATTTTATGCTGTATTTATTTTGTAACTGTGTTGTTGTTAGATGCCATCGAGTCGGCTCCAACTCACAGTGACCCTATGTACAACAGAACAAAACAAAACAGTCCTCACAATCCTTGCTATACTTGAGCCCATCATTGTAGCCACTGTGTCAATCCATCTCATTGAAGGCCTTTCCCTTTTTTGTTGACCCTCCACTTTATGAACATGATATCCTTCTCCAAGGAATGGTCCCCTCTGACAATATGACCAAAGTAGGTGAGACGAAATCTGGCTATTCTCACTTCCAGGAGCATTCTGGCTGCACTTCTTCCAGGACAGATTTGTTAGTTTTTCTGGCAGTCCATGGTACTTTCAGTATTCTTTGCCAGCACCACAACTCAAAAGTGTATAGCTTCTATTTCTGTTGTTGAGAAAAAGTATTTTCAGTGAAAAAGTCATTGGTCTTGCAAAATTCTATCATGCGATCTCTGGTGTCATTTCTATCACCAAGGCCATGTTTTCTAACCACTGATAACTACTACTCAGGTCAAATCAATCCAAGACATGTGTGAGAGAGAAAGGGAGCACTATTAATAGTTATGCCAGAACAACAAATGTAAATGGGTGCAGTTTGTTATGCAACCTCATGGCAGAGGGGAAGATTACGCCCATTTTGTATCCTCTATTTACTTATCAGGGGGAGCTCTGGTAGCATAGTGGCTAAGACATTTGCCTGCTAACCAGACGGCTGGCGGTTCAAACCCACCAGCCACTCCTCGGAAGGAAGGTTGGGCAATCCTACTTCCGTAGTGATACTGCCTCGGAAACCCAAGGAGGGGTCGCTATGAGTCGGTTTTGACTCGACGGCACATAACAACAACAACATTTACTTATCAGTCTGTGCAACAGAGTGGCTGCTTTGGGCTACTGCTTTCACTAGTGTCCTCTGAGGTACTGCTGTTTTCATCTGGCCTCTTGAGGTGATAGGCTGCAGCTTCCTCTGGGGACCATTTTTCCTGATCTTGATGCTCAGATTCAACAAGCCATTTCTGAACTGATCTGGGGTCTCTGTTGTCTCATGTCATTCTCATCATGGCCACGTTCTCATCTTATGGTACATGGGGACTGTTAGACTCTAGAATGTCACCTGTGGGCCTCAGGCATCCAGCAGCCCTGCCTTAACTTGATCTGTTACCAGTGGCCATCAGCACCTCTGAGCCTGTGCTTTGTGCCGTTTTGAATGTGATGTGCTAAAGGCTGAATTTTCTGAGGACCTAGAGAAGTAGATTGCCATTCTGAGGTTCTCAGGCTCCCTTTGTAGGTCTGTGTGTTTCTAAAGTCACTTTCCCCTTGCTCAAAAGCTGACTTCCTGAAAGGGTGTAAACTAAAGCACTAAAGTTGATTGTAATCTATCTTTCTCCATTCCTTCCTCAATGCCTCAGTTCCAGAAGGAACAGGATCTAGGTTTTTCACTTTGTCTGTTACAACATCCTCTGCCTAAGGATTATTTCCTATTGGTTTAGGTTTCATTGAATAATGAGAATATTTTCTTTACCCATATGGAAACAAGTCTGTGATCTTATTTATCTAACTTGGATTTTGACCTACTAAGAGAATTGAAGGAGCTCTGGTAGCATAGTGCCTAAGGCACTTGACTGCTAACCAGAAGCCTAGCGGTTCAAATCCACCAGGCACTCCTCAGAACAAAGATGGGGCAATCTACTTCCGTAGTGATACTGCCTCAGAAACCCAAGGAGGGATCGCTATGAGTCGGGTCTGACTTGACAGCACGTAACCACAACAACAACAATAAGAGAATTGAGAAAAATATCTCACTCAATAGAAATCTGCTTTCAAGTCAACTACCTTACTGTGTACCCAAACACAGTCATAGAAATCCAGTCTGATGGTCAAAGTTGAGCAAAGCTGGTCTGGTAGGTCCCTGCCTTTATCCTGAAGCACTCAAATCCATTCTGTCAAAGGGCAATCAAGTTTAGGTTGTTACATCCCAGCAATGATAGCTTAAGCTGGGAACTGCCCAGATCTGCCACACTGTCTATTATATGGGTGACTTATTTTGCGTGGGAAAAGGAAAAAGGAAACAAAAGCGAGAAAGGGGTATCCCACCACCCACATACCTGCTATTATTCCAGCTCATCAAAATAAGAACCTGAAACAGTTGCTGGAAAGTACCTTGAATGATCCCTTCATAGAATCAGCAGCAGAGAGGAAAAGCTATTATTGGAAGTACAATGAATATTGGGTACCATGCAAACATTCTGCAACGAATTGTCCTGCCCTTGTCCTCCTTTTACTTTGCTTTTCCCACTGGCTGTGCTGCAGATGCCATTTCTTCTGAATCCTCACCCTCTTCATTGTTTTGGAGAACCAAGTCCTGTCTTCAGAACCCCTAACAATACTTCTGGCCCATTCAAGGAGAAGGGAACAGCAGAGTGTAAGACGCATGGAATTTGGGAGCCGGCAGGCCAGGGTCTGAATGCCGGTTCATTCAATGTATGACTCGTGGTAAATGATTTTATCTGTTTCAGTTTCCTCATCTGTAACATGGAAATGTAGGGTCAATATGGGTTGGAATTGAATTGACAGCAATGGGTGGTGGTGTATGTAATGGTCAGTTATGAGGTAGTGGTGTAGCCTTACTGACTAGCCAAAAGGCAGGTGGTACAAACCCACCCAGAGGTGCCTTAGAAGATAGCCTGGAGATATGCTCTGGAAAGGTCACAGCCTAGAAAACCTTCTGGAGCAGTTCCACTCTGCACACGTGGGGTCACCGTGAGTTAGCGTCAACTCAGTGGCAACTAACAACAACAATTGGGTATGTAATCAATTCTCTGATGCAGAGTCATTTTCTTCTGTGAACAACCCAGGCATGCCTCTGACTATACAGCTGCCCACAAGTGAACATAGTGGTGGTCTCTCTTGCAGTTGCTTCCTGGTCACTGCCTGGATAGTTTAGAAAAAGAGTTTAAATTAATTCCTGGAAAAAAATTTGATATCCAATTTCATTTGTTCGATTTAATTAATGTGACAAGCAGCATGCTTAATTACAAAAAGGTCAGGACCATGAATTGAAAAACTAGTAAAAAGCCTCAATTAATGTTATAACTTTAAGCAAGTCACTCTATTTCCTGGATGTTAGTTTCTTTATCTATAAATGGAGGGTTTAAACAGATGGTATCCAAGGCCCTTTCAGGTATGACATCCTTTGGTTTCTAATAGTGTCTAAGAATGCAGCTGGCTGATACTTTTTCTTTTCTAATATTCCCTGTCCAGCAGATTGATCATTGACTCTTTTTTTTTTTTTAGTTGTGGTATATATATACATATACATGTATGAAAAAACATTTACCATTACAACATTAATTATTTTCATCATTTTGTTCAACCATCACCATCAACTATTTCCAAGTTTTTTCCTCACCCTTAACAGAAGCTCAATGTCCCCTAAGTAATTGATTCCCACCATCTTCTTCCTCCCACCCACCTCTAGTAACCATTAATAAACTTTGGTCTCCATATACTTGTCTGTTCTAGATATTTCATATAATTGAGATCATACATTGTCCTAGGAATTTCTCAAGGGGTTTGAAATTTCCCTTTGGAAATTTGGTTTGGAGAAACCAAAAAATCTCTCAAGGGGTCCCGTTACCAGCATGAGTTTTATAAGAGGGAAAAACAAAATGTAGAGAGAAGGGGGAGTGGGGAGAGAGAGAGAGAGAGAACCAGGCAGTTGGGCTGGAATGGATCAGAGAACATCCACAAAAACCTGCCCATGTGTTGGGAATATTTATACCTGAGTCTGGGGGATTAAGAGTGGAGTTCACGTGACCAGGGCTGGAAGGCTTACGGTTTCCAGTCTTATTGAACCTCAGGCCACTTGGGAGGGGTTCCTGGCCAGGGAACTTTTGGAACTACCTGTACTTGTTTTGATAAAACACTGCTGGTTCGGGCTTTAATTGCTTGGGGCTAGATGAAGAACAGGTTAACCCCTAACAGGGAGGAGGTGATCAAAATGTGACAGGGAGGGAGAAAGGAATGACTAGCAGTTTCTTACAAGCACAGCTAAACAAGACGGGGTTTTAGACCATTTTTGGGGTGTTGCATGTACTGACCATACATACATTATTTGTCCCTTAGCCCTCAGGCCTCATATTTCCTTCCAGAGGCTGAATGTCCCAACTTCCCTTTTCAGTTCATAGATAAAGGAGGATATGCTAATGGAACTGAGAAGATTCAGTTGAAAGTTTACCCTATCTCCCCATTACTTCAAGACTTGCTTCTAATGAAAAAGTCATTCACATTCTTCCTGTCTCTTGCTGCCATAGCACTTGAGAACTGTCTTAAACAGAGTCTCTTTCCACCTCTGACAAACCCACTTGTGACATTCTTTTAAATAGTAACCAGATCCTTGATTCATTAAAGATCTGAACAGAAATGTTTCAACTATCTATTTTCCACATACGTCCATCTTTTAGACAGTGCCTCACAGAGTACCCTCTCCAACAGACTGTGTATAGGCCAGAGAACTCTAGCCTTGACTTCAAACCTGTGGAGGTGAAATTATAGGTAGGCAAGATGCCTTAGGTTGCCCAGTTATGAAGTGCAATAATGAAAATAATTTTGCAGATTGCCATGTCTTTCTCCTGAAGAGTGGTTGGTAGGTTTGAATCACTGACCTTTTGGTTAGCAGATGAACACTTAACCACTGAGCCACCAGGGTGCCTTAATCCATTCATGTTGTTGTTGTTGTTGTTATGTGCCTTGACTCATAGCAACCCCTCCTTGGGTTTCCAAGGCAGTATCACTACGGAAGTAGATTGCCCAACCTTCCTTCTGAGGAATGGCTAGTGGGTTTGAACCTCCAGCCTTCTGGTTAGCAGTCAAGTGCCTTAGGCACTATGCTACCACAGCTCCTAATCCATGCATCGTGCCAGGGAATATGTGTGTGTGTGTGTGTGTGTATTTACATGCATACATACAGTGAGATTATCAAAGATCATTTGAGAGCTTAAAGATTCGTTAGATGGAGGACTCCAGGGATTTCTTGTTATAGAACACTTTAGAGGGCCAAAGTACTTGCCCAAATTCATAAGGAGGACTATAGGTCAGATATTGGGCTCTACCTTCAACACACTCATAAAAAACTAAAATCATAATAATTTTGCAGCATTACATACATCAGGTCTCATGCACAGCTCAGAAGGAAATATTTAGCTATCTGGAAATTGCCTAACTCTCATGGGAACTCCCAGGTGATACCCCATACAGTGCAAATACATGAATTGGTTTTCAGGAGCAGGGAGCTGAGAAGTGAACTCATAAGCCCTGAAGAGTTCATGCCCTGCAAGAGTGGCCAAGTGTCCAGCAATTTTGCTTTCTTCCCGACTGGAGTCCTTTTCTTCTTCAACAGTGGGTACTAACCCTTACATGGACTGCCTCAAACTACCAGGACCCAAGAGAACTTCCAGTAATGTCTCCTTTCTCTGCAGCACCCGCTTTATGTACTTTGAGAAGTGTGTTGCTTTCTCCAAATCCCGTTCATAAACTGCTCTGCAAGATTTGAGAGAGTAGGGCTTGGATGGGTTATTTCAGGGACCTCGGGCACTTTTCTCTTTCATTTCTTCATTACCAACAGGTCAACTCTAGTGACCTTTACTTTTCCAATTGCACATTAAGTGGCTGTGTGTCAACTTGGCTAGGCCATAGTGGTTTAGCAGTTATGATGTAGTCATCCCCCATAATTAGACTGATATAATTAATACAATCATTTCCATGACAAGAGCTGCTATGAGCAGTCAGTCAGTTGTAAGGGAGTTTCCTCACGAATGTGGCCTGCTTCTAATATGTATGGAAAGATTCTAGGAAAGGTCTCTGTCTTTTTGCTTGAGCTCTTGCATTTGGCTCATCATTATCTGGACTTGAACCAGTGGCCTGCCATATTGTCTGCTGATCTTGTATTGATTGTTGCCTTCGCAGCCTGGGAACCAACAGCCTGCTATTTTAACTGCTGATCTTGGGTTTGTCAGCCTCTGAAGCCAGTAGCCTGCTGTATTGCATACTGATCTTGGGTTCATCAGCTGTTATGGTTTCTTGTATCAGGAGAAGCCACCAGCTTGACCCATGGACTTGGGACTTGCCAGCCTCTACAATTGCATGATCTGTTTCCTTGAGATAAATTTTCCTCCCTCTCTTTCTCCAAATATATATACATATACACAAGCTTCACTGCTTTTGCTTTTCTAGAGAACATAGCCTAAGACAGACATCAAAGAAAGAAGCCAAGGAAAAGATGTAGAAGAGGCAAAAGCCAAGGGTTGAGGGTAAATGGAAGTGGATAGAATAGTTGCTAAGAGAGGCACTGGGATTGGGGCAGTGAGAGCAGCAAAAAGGGTAAGCAGCAGGATATTGAAAGTGGCGGTCACTGAGGGTCAGTTGCTGACTGGCCTGAGGTGAAGTATCTTTTAAAAGGTCTTTCCAGCAGGGCTCTCTTTAACTCTGGGAGCAGGCTCACCAAACACTGATATTCAGGGTGGTAGTGTCCTGAGCACCCTGACCACATGATTAACTCTTCTCATGGGGGAGAGCCTGGGAGAGCATTGGCCCTTCAGCCTCGCCCAAGGATGCTCAGAGTTGGGAGGACATCTGGTGCCATGGAAACAGTCATGTTTTCTATTAGAATTTGGTCTAGATCTGGGTTCAGCCACTCACTGTGGGCAGATGAATTCATTCCTCCAGGCCTATCTAAGCCTCACCTTGGGCTGGTGGATTGGGTGGACTTATTCTGTAGCACATAATACACATGATGAACTTTCAGTGGATGTCCATTCCTTTCCTCCTCCTTTAGAAGAAAGTTCAGGAAGTGCCTGGCTTAATAAATAGGCCAGAAATTCCCCTTGTAAGTCAGCTGGCTATAACTTAAAAATACATTATGATATTATATTTAGATTCCCAAGATCACTCACAAACACACATTTATGCTAAATATAGACAGTTCACCACATGCTTATATAGCAAAAAATGCAGAAGCAAAAACCAAGGTTTATGCCAGCTTTTTCTATGTGCCAGATGTTTTCAAGTGAGGTGTTTGTTCTCTGAAGAGTGCCAATGATGGTGATTCTTCTTGAGAAAGCAAAACCCAAGCACCTGTGCTTAATTTTCTTCACTCTCATCTGGAGTTTCCCGTTAAAGTTAAGAGAACAAATTTCCATGCCAGGCAGACCTGAGTTTACATCCTGACTCCTGTACTTAGTAATTTTGTGGTGTGGGGCAAGTCATTTAAATTATCTCAGTTCCCACATCTGTGAAATGGGTTAATAAACAATGCCTGTCTCACAGTGTTCTTGTGAGTATTAAATGAGAAAGGATATGAAAAGTTCTTCGTGGAGTGTCAGGCCCCGTTCTGTTGGTTGACCAAGCTCTCTCTCAGGGAATTCATCTTTGTGCTGAAGGACCTTGTACATAGTTTGTGCTCAGTGAACATTTGGAGAACTGTGTAAAGTGTGAGAGCTGTGGCTGGGATGCCTCCTGCCTTGTTTTGATGTCACCATGATTATGGATCTCTGGTAAGCCACTCCTGAAGTTGAAAGCGGTTTTCCATTATTTTTGTGACATTCAATCCACTAGTGAAGTCAGTAATGAACACTGAGGAAATGACCCAGAAATTCCCAGCATTCCATTTTTCTCCTCAAGGATGTGCATATCTACAAAAAATTTCAAATATTTCATGTAAAGAACAGTAGAGATTCATTTCACCTTGTGGTAAATTTTTCAGAATATGCTTGCAAATCTAGAAATCAAGCCCTGTATACAGTCCAAGGCAGTCCAAGTTGGGTAATGGTTGAAGTCTAGGAAAGCCTGACCCATGGTCATTGCTAGGACAGACTTTGGTGGCATGCCACAATAAGGCACCCAAATTACAAATGAGTGTTTGTGTTTCTCTGCTATTCATAAGGTTTTCAGTGGTTGATTTTTTTCAGAAGTAAACCTGGCCATATCCTTCTTCCCAGTCTATCTTAGTCTTGAAGCTCAGTTGAAATAGGTCCATCATGGGGAATTTGGAAGACAGCTACCTGGCCAAAGAGCTGGAAGAGATCCATATTTGTATCTATTCCAAAGAAATGTCATCCAAAGAATGGAATTTTATCAAATAATATTGTTAATATCACACACAAGTAAAATTTTGCTGAAGATAATTTAAAAATGGCTGTAGCAGTATTTTGACAGGAAATTGCCAGAAATTCAAGCCAAATTTAGAAGTGCCATAAAACCAGGCATATCATTAGTGATGTCAGATGGATCTTGGCTGAAAGCAAAGAATACCAGAAGATGTTTACTTGTGTTTTCTGACTATGCAAACACATTCAATTGTGTGAATCATAACAAATTGTGGATAACATTGTGAAGAATGGGAATTCCAGAACACTTAATTGTGCTCATGAGGAACTTGAGCATATACCAGAAGGCTGTCATTTGAACAGAACAAAGAGATACTGCATGGTTTAAAATCAGGAAGGGTGTGCATCAGGGTTGTATCCTCTCACCATACTTATTCAGTCTGTATGCTGAGCAAATAATGTGAGAAGCTGGACTATATAAAGAAGAATGCAGTATCAGTGTTGGAGGAAGACTCAGAAATAACCTGCTATATGAAGACGACACAACTTTGCTTGCTGAAAGTGTAGATGACTTGAAGCACTTACTGATGGAGATCAAAGACTACAGCCTTCAGTATGGATTACACCTCATAAAGAAAACGAAAATCCTCACAACTGGACCAATAAGCAACATCATGATAAATGGAGAAATGATTGAAGTTGTTAGGGATTTCATATTACTTGGATCCACAATCAAGACCCATAATCAAGACACTGGGAACACTGGTGGTCTAGTGCCTAAGGCATCTGACTGCTAACCAGAAGGCTAGTGGTTCAAACCCACCAGCCACTCCTCGGAAGGAAGGTTGGGCAATCTACTTCTGTGGTGATACTGCCTCGGAAACCCAAGGAGGGGTTGCTGTGAGTCAGAGCTGACTAGACGGCTGCGGGTTAGGTAAAGTAGAGAGTCAGAAAAAAAAAAAAAGGAAGCCCCCCCCCCCCCAAAGAGATTGGTTGACACAGTGGCTGTGATGATAGGCTCAATCATGGCAACTATTGTGAGGATGTCCCAGGACCGGACAGTGTTTCATTCGGTTGTACGTAGTCACTATCTCTTGAAACCGAGTCAACAGCACCTAACAACAACAACGGACTGTAAATTGTGGATTGGCTTAAAATGTGGTTGGGAACCAGTGGATTTGATAAGGAAGTCCTTAAAATAAGTCTTTGGTATTTTTAAGAGAGCTGAAATCCACTTCAGGGCTCAGGGACCAAGACAGTACATTATTTTGAAAATAGAGCTCCACCTAGTGGCTGTTCACATTTTAACTTCTAAAATAGAATTCTAAGAAACGTCCAGGTTCCTAGGGAGCATCTTCCCAATTCGCTTTTTTTTTTCTTTTCTGATTTTATTTTGTATTCATGTACTAAAGCTAGAGTTCAGTATCTGTTCGCATTCTAAGAGGGCACCTTGAGTGTTGTTACTATGTATTGAGGACAAGGACCAAACTTCCCTAGAGTGTTTGTGATTAGATAAAAGGGTGAAGGATCAGAACTCACTTCTCTGCTGTGGAATTAGAGGCAGCCGGAGGCTGGTAGTGGGAGAACACTGACCTGAAGACTCCTGGGACACCCAAGTTTTGGTCCTATATGTACCACTAACCGCCTGGATGACTCATGGGAAGTTATTTCCTCCTCTAGGTCTCAAAGGCTTCAACTAAATGCCCCCAATCAAGATATTGTATCTAATGTACCTTCTGGTTCTGCAGTTCTGTGGTTCTAGAGAGTGTTCGAGGCTCTTATTATCTGCTGTTTGGGGTAGGGGCCTTATCCCACAAACCTGGCTAGCTTTGAGTTCAAGTCCGGTGGCTGGACTGGGACTACCATGAGAAAAAGATGCAAGCACATGCCTGCTTGGATGGCTTCAGAGTCACCTTAGTTGGGATGGGGAGAGGTCCACAGGGATGCTTGAAGTGGTAATTTTATTTAAGAAAGGGTTCTTGGATGAGGTACTCAAAGAGGAGGAAACATAATCCTTGAAATATAGCAAGCACAACGAGGGACTGTACTTTCAATCTACCAAGATAACAAACTAAAGTTGAAAAATGTAACTAACACTCAGTGCAAGCAAGCTTGTGGTGAGGTAGGCAAGCTGACAAAAGCACAAAAGTGACTTTGTGTGGACAGTTTGGCATCATCAAAGCTCTGAAAATGAGCATTATCTTTTTCTTGGAATTTCAATTGTAGAAGCAGAAATGTGGGCAAAGATTACTGTACAAAGCTATTCATTCAAGCTTCTCATGCAAGAGAAAATTTGTAAACAACCTAAATATTTAGCTTTAAGAGAGAGGTTTAATAAGGTGGTTTCAAAGTGTTATTTTTGTAATTGTTTTCTCATGGACAATTTCTTCAATTGGAATAATACATGAAAGTTCCCAAGCTGTGGGGAAAGCAGAGAAAAAGCCGGCGGGGGATTGTGGTGGTGGGGGGGACCAGGACAGAGCAAGGAAGCAGAGGTAGGGATCCAGGTAAGGCCGGGAACCCAGGCCATGCCCCTTCCAAGCAGTGGGAAAGAGGCAGGGATCTATGTAAGGGGAGGGTGGAGAGGTTTTGAACAGCTAAGGGAGACAAATTTGTCTGTCAGTTTGCCCTATTGTGGTGGGAGTGTTGCTGTGAGGTTTGAGGTTGTGCCACTGGTGTCTTAAACCCTGTTGGGTTGCACATGATGCACGGGTTTCAACAGCTTGCAGACTGAGACAGACTAGGAAGAAGGAGGAGGCCATCCACTTCTCAAAGAATTGGCCAGGGAAAACCTTATGAATAACAGAGAAACAGTGTCTGATATATTAATGTGCAACTTTATGAATAGCCCAGAAACATTGTCCAATACAGTGCAGGAGGATAAGTCAATTAACATAATGAAATGTGCAAAGACCTGGAGTTAGAAAACCAAAAGGGAAGAACATGCTTGGCATTTCTCAAGCTGAAAGAACTGAGGAAAAAAATTAAGCCTCGCATTGCAATATTGAAAGATTCTATGGGGAAAATATTGGATGATGCAGGAAACATCAAAAGATAGAAGGAATACACAGAGTCACTGTACCAAAAAGAACTGGTAGATCTTCACCCATTTCAGGAGGTGCCATACGATCAAGAACCAGTGGTACTGAAGGAAGAAGTTGAAGCTGCACTGAAGGAATTGGTGAAGAACAAGGCTCCAGGAATTGACAGAATACCCTTTGAGATGTTTCAACAAAAAGATGCCCCACTGGAGGCACTCACTCTGTTATGCCAAGAAATTTGGAAAATAGCTACCTGGCCAACTGACTGGAAGAGAACCATACTTGTACCCATTCCAAAGAAAGGTGATCCTACAGAGTGTGCAAGTTATCAAACAATATCATTAATATCGCATGTAAGTAAGATCTTGTTGTTGTTAGGTGCTGTCAAGTTGTTTCTGACTCATAGTGACCCCATGCACAACAGAACAAAACACTGCCTGATCCCACGCCAGCGCCACGATCCTTGCTATACTTGAGCCCATTGTTGCAGCCACCATGTCAATCCATCTCATTGAAGGCCTTCCCCTCTTTCATCGAGCCTCCACCTTACCAAGCAGGACATCCTTCTCCATGGAATGGTCCCTTCTGATAACATGACCAAAGTAGGTGAGATGACGTCTGGCCATTTTCGCTTCTAAGGAGCATTTTGGCTGCACTTCCTCCAGGACAGATCTGTTAGATCTTTCAGCCATCAATGGTACTTGCAGCATTCTTCGCCAGCACCACAACTCAAAAGCATCAACTCTTCTTCGGTCTTCCTTATTCATTGTCCAGCTCTCACATGCACATGAGGCAAT
>NW_006921660.1:1362136-1362772 GCF_000298275.1 Orycteropus afer afer
TGATGCTGCTCATTGGTCCAGTTGTGAGGATTTCTGTTTTCTTTATATTGAGATGTAATCCATATTGCAGACTGTATTCTTCAATCTTCATCAGTAAGAGCCTCAAGTCATCCTCATTTTCAGCAAGCAAAGTTGTATCATCAGTGTATCTCAAGTTGTTAATGATTCTTCCTCCAATCCTAGTGTCATGTTTTCCTTCATATAGTCCAGCTTCTTGGATTATTTGCTCAGCATATAGATTGAATAAGTATGGTGAAAGGATACAACGTTGACACACCCCCTTCTTGATTTTAAGCCTTGTAGTGTCCCCTTGTTCCATTTGAACAACAGCTTCCTGGTCAATGTACAGGTTCCTCATAAGTACAATCAAGTTCTTGTTCAGGAATTCCCATTCTTTTCAATGTTATCCATAATTTGTCATGATCCACACAATCAATAGCCTTTGCATGGTCAATAAAACACAAGTAAACATCTTTCTGGTATTCTTTGCCTTCAGTCAAGATCCATTTGACAACAGCTATGATATCCCTTGTTCCACGTCCTCTTCTGAATCCAGCTTGTACCTCTGGAAGTTCTCTGTCAATATACTACTGCAGCCAGTTTTGAATTATCTTCAGTAAGATCTTACTTGCATGT
>NW_006921660.1:1364877-1367280 GCF_000298275.1 Orycteropus afer afer
CATAGTAGATCATATTGTTGTCTGATTCAAAATGGCCAAAATCAGTCCATTTCAGCTCACTAATGCCTAGGATATCAATCTTTATGCATTCCATTTAATTTTTGACAACTTCCAATTTTCCTAGATTCATACTTCGTGCATTCCATGTTCTGATGATTAATGGATGTTGGCAGCTGTTTTTCCTCAATTTGAGTGGTGCCACATCAGCAAATGGAGGTCTCGAAAGCTTTACCTTATCCGTATGAGTAAGGCTGGTTTTATTCTGATGGTGCAGCTCTTTCCCAGTCCTATTTTGAGAGCCTTCTAACATAAGTGACTCATCCTCCTCCTCTGTATAAGACAATGTTTCCGAACTATTCATAAAGTTGAGCAATAAGTATCAGACAGTGTTTCTTTGCTATTCATAAGGTTTTCCCTGGCCAATTCTTTGAGAAATGGATGGCCTCTTCCTTCTTCCTAGTCTGTTTCAGTCTGCAAGCCAGGCTGATACCTGTGCACCATGTGCACTCCACTGGGTTTGAAACACCAGTGGCACAGCCTCAAGACTCACAGCAACACATCACCAGAGTAGGACAAACTGACAGACAAGTTTGTTTCCCTTAGCTGTTGGAAACCTCTCCAACCACCCTTACCTGGATCCCTGTGGCTGACTCCTTACTCTGTCCTAGTCCCCCTGGACTTTCCTCTCCTTTCTCTCACTTTCCTGCCTTGCTGCTTGTTGGGTGTGGCCTGGATTCCCTCTGAGGATGACTCCTCTCTCTGTCCCCATCCCTGGCCTTTTCTTCCCTTTCCCTGCTTTCCCGCCTTGCCCCTTTGGGGCGTGGCCTGGGTTCCCTCTTCTCACTTGGATCCCTGCAGCTGACAGTAAGATCTTACTGAAGATAATTCAAAAACAGTTGTAGCAGTATATTGATAGAGAACTTCCATAAATGCAAACTGGATTCAGAAGAGGATGTGGAACAAGGCATATCATACCTGCTGTCAGATGGATCCTGGCTCAAAGCAAAGAATACCAGAAAGATGTTTACTTGTGTTTTATTGACCATGCACAGGCATTTGATTGTGTAGATCATAACAAACTGTGAATAACATTGAGAAGAATGGGAATTTCAGAACACTTGATTGTGCTCTTGAGGAACCTGTACATTGACCAGGAATCTGTTGTTCAAAGAACAAGGGGACACTGCATGGATTAAAATCAAGAAGGGAGTGTAACAGAGTTATATCATTTCCCCATAATTATTCAATCTGTATGCCAAGCAAATAATTCAAGAAGCTGGACTATATGAAGAAGAACGTGGCATCAAGATTGGAGGAAGAATCATTAACAACCTGCAATATGCTGACGACATAACTTTGCTTGCTGAAAGTGAGGATGACTTACAGTACTTATTGATGAAGATTAAAGAATACAGTCTGCAGTATGGATTGCATCTCAACATAAAGAAAACAAAAATCTGCACAACTGGACCTATGAGCAGCATCACGATAAATGGAGAAAAGACTGAAGTTGTCAAAGAATTCACATTGCTTGGTTTTACAATCGATGCCAATGGAAGCAGCAGTCAGGACATTAGACGACATATAGACTGGGCAAGTTGGCTGCAAGGGACCTCTTTCAAGTCTGAGGAGCAAAGATATCTCCTTGAGGACTAAGGTGCACCTGATATAAGCCACGATATTTTCAATCACCTCATATGCATGTGAGAGCTGGACAATGAATAAGGAAGAATGAAGAAGAGTTGATGCTTTTGAGTTGTGGTTCTGGTGAAGAATGCTGAAAGTACTGTGGACTGCTAAAAGAACTAACAGATCTGTCCTGGAAGAAGCGCAGCCGGAATGCTCCTTGGAAGCGAGAATGGCTGGACTTTGTCTCACTTATTTTGCTCATGTTGTCAGAAGGGACCATTCCCTGGAGAAGGATGTCATACATGGTAAGGTGGAAGGTCGATGAGGGAGAGGAAGGCCCTCAATGAGATGGATTGACACAGTGGCTGCAATGATGGGCTCAAGTATAGCAAGGATCATGGAGCTGGTGTGGGACTGGGCAGTGTGTCATTCTGCTGTGCATAGGGTCGCTATAAGTTGGACAAGACTCGATGGCACCTAACAACAACAACAACAACAGTGAAAATCTAAGACATAAGTTGATTGGCTGAACTGTGGGAGGAAGCTCTGTTCTAACACTTGGCCTGCACCAGGAGACCCAGTCCATTGCCACCCTTTTACTGTGATGGCCGGCAAACTGAGGATTGCCAGCACAGTTCAGAAACTATTGACACAATCAATTATGGGATATTAATAACAGTATTTCCTTCTGATTGGTGGGATTGTGGATAATTCTTTTCTTGATTCTTTTACTTTTCTGTACTTGCCAAAATTTTCACCGTGAAGGTAGTTTTA
>NW_006921660.1:1367500-1368576 GCF_000298275.1 Orycteropus afer afer
ATAGTTTTAGTGTATCTCCTTCCAGTTTCTTTTCTATGAAATATATGTGTATGGTGTGTGTGTGTACATATATATATATGTATATATATGTGTGTATATATATATATATATATATACACGCACACATACATACACACAAACTAGGATCTCTGGTGGCATAGTGCCTAATGCACTTGATTTCTAACCAGAAAGCTGGTGGTTCAAACCCACCACCCACTCCTCAGAAGGAAGACTGGGCAATCTACTGCCATAGAGATACCACCTCAGAAACCCAAGGAGGATTCATTATGAGTTTGAAGCAACTCAATGGCAGTGAGTTTGGTTTTCTTTGAGTTTATATGTATATACTATATAGTGTATTAAATATATTATACATATTAAATATACTACATTGTATCTCTTATAAAGAAAACCAAAATCCAAAGCCACTGCTATCAAGTTGGTTCCAAATCATAGTGACCTCCATTGGGTTTCTGAGGTGGTAAATCTTTATGGAAGCAGATTGCCCTTCCCTGGAGTAACTAGTGGGTTTGAACTGCCAATCTT
The DNA here is from genome assembly GCF_000298275.1 of Orycteropus afer afer. NCBI lineage: Eukaryota > Metazoa > Chordata > Mammalia > Tubulidentata > Orycteropodidae > Orycteropus > Orycteropus afer. Next base: position 1,368,047 of record NW_006921660.1, read on the forward strand.
ATGGCTAGCAGTCAAATGCCTTATGCACTATGCCACCAGAGCTCTTTATATCTTATATATCATGTTTTGTTTATTACATTATAAACATAGTTGCATTTTGCTTATTTTTTAAGAGCATTATATTGTATATTCCCAAACTATTAATCTTTGACAACATGATATATGATAACTTCTGAATATTCAATCCCATTGATAAAAAATAATTTTATAACCAATAATTTTGCTCTAATTAAAATAGCACTAAAGTTAGCATGTTGTTGTTGTTGTTATGTGCTGTCGAGTCAAACCCGACTCATAGCAACCCCTCCTTGGGTTTCTGAGGCAGTATCACTATGTAAGTAGGATTGCCCAACCTTCCTTCAGAGAAAGTTAGCATAGTTGTACAAAATCTAGTGTATGTATCTGATTATTTCTTTAGATTGTATTTCTAGAGAGAAAATTATTGAGCCAAAGGTTATGAATGTTTCCAGGCTCTAGAAGTATATTGCTAAATTTTCTTCTATCAGTGAATATATATATATATATAAAGA
>NW_006921660.1:1368711-1373372 GCF_000298275.1 Orycteropus afer afer
CTGTGTCATTAGGGCATAGTCTATCTATTTAAACAATAATTATAAATATATTAAATGAATTTACATTGAAATGCTTTTCATTTGTTTCAAATTGAGCTATGTGAGAGACTTTTTTTTTGCTTTTGTCATTTTTTTTTATAATTTATTGATATTATGTTGTTGTTGTTAGGTGCCATCAAGTAGATTTTGACTCATGATAACTTCATATGACAGAGTAGAATGCCCCATTATAGGGTTTCCTAGGCTGTAATCTTTACTTGAGTGGAGCAACAGATCTTTCCTCTGAGGAACTACTGGGAAGTTCAAACCCCCAGCCTTTAGGTTAGTAGCGGAGTGCTTAACCATTGTACCATATGGCTCCTTTAACAACATGATATATAGGCATATCTTGAATATATTGTGAGTTCAGTTCCAGACCACAGCAATAAAGTGAGTATTGCAGTAAGTTATTATGGTTGTTGCTAACCAAAAACCTAACTCACTGCTGTTGAATCTGTTTCAACTCACAGCGACCCCTCTTTGGGTTTCCAAAGCAGTATCTCTATGGAAGGAGCTCTGGTGGCGTAATGCCTAAGGCATTTGACTGGTAACCAGAAGGCTGGTGGTTCAAATCCACCAGCCACTTCTCAGAAGGAAGATTAGGTGATCTACTTCCGTAGTGATACTGCCTCAGAAATGCAAGGAGGGGTCGCTATGAGTCAGATCCCACTGGACGGCAGTGAGTGAGTGAGTGAGTGATCTCTATGGAAGTAGATTGCCCAGTCTTCCTTCCGAGGAGTGGCTGGTGGGTTTGAACTGCCAGACTTCTGGTTACCTTAGGCGCTATGCCACCAGGTGCTGTCAAATTGTTTTTGACTTATAGTGACCCTACCTACAACAGAATGAAACACTACCTGGTCCCATGCCAGCCTCACAATCCTTGCTCTACCTGAGCCCATCATTGCAGCCACTGTGTTAGTCCCTCTTTTTGAGGGCCTTCCCCTTTTTTGTTGACCCTCCACTTTACCAAGTATGATGTCCTTCTCCAGACAAATTGACCAAAGTAGGTGAGATGAAGTCTGGTCATTCTCGCTTCCAAGCAGTATTCCGGCAGCACTTCCTCCAGGACAGATTTGTTAGTTCTTCTGGCAGTCCATGGTACTTTCAGTATTCTTTGCCAACACAAAAGCATCAATTCTTCTTTGGTCTTCCTTATTCATTGTCCAGCTATCACATGCATATGAGGCAATTGAAAATACTGTGGCTTGGGTTAGGACACCTTAGTCTTCAAAGAGACATCTTTGCTCTTCAGCACTTTAAAGAGGTCTTTTACAACAGCTTTGCCCAGTAAAATATGTCCTTTGATAATGTGATTGCTGCTTCCATGGGCAATGATTGTGGATCCAAGTAAAATGAAATCCTTAATAACTTCACCTTTTTCTCCATTTATCATGATGTTGCTTATTGGTCCAGTTGTGAGGATTTTTGTTTCCTTTATGTTGGGATGTGAAGCTAGTCACACATATTTTTGTGGTTTCCCAGTGCATATAAAAGTTGTGTTTAAACTATATTATAGTCTACTCAGTGAACAATTGCATTATGAAAAAGTCTGAAATATGGAATTACCAAAATATGATACAGAGACACAAAATGAGCACATGTTATTGGGAAATAGCACCGACTAACTTGCCTGATGCAGGGTTGCTACAAATCTTCAATTTTTAAATAACACATCTGCTAAGCACAATAAAATAAGGTATGTTTGTACCTTATTGAGGTAGTCCTCAATTTACAATGGGATTCTATTCCGAAGAAAGTTGGTTCTGATGTAAGTCAATACCTTTTTTAAGTTTCAATATTATTGCCTTTTATAACCAGTATCTTTATAAATCTGATATATGTGTTTGAGTGTTGGAAAAATTATATATAAAAATTTACTCCTATAATGAAGAACTGGATGAATATGGAATTCATGTTCCATATATTGGCATTTTGTCATTTGCAGTAATAACTTCACTTGGGGAAAGTCCTGGACACATGGATTATCCCTGGGATTAAAGATGACATTTCTAGTCAGAAAATTAATGACAATTGTTTGGATGATCTTATTATTTTTTCCTCCATATATTTTGTGGTAACATCTCACTGCTTTCCAAATCTGTGTATCTATTTCAGTAAAGCAGTCAGCATTTGGGTCTGTGTTTTTAAGCAACTGAAGTACCTGACTTAGTTTATAAAAAATTTCAGCTAATACTTTCACTGTAAAATTTTTGACAGCTTCTCTCTTTCCTCTTCCTGATTATTTCTTTATTCTTCAGCATTTTTTTCCTCTTCAAAATCCATTAAGTTCTGATCTATTGTTGTTAGGTAATGTCGAGTTGGCTCCGACTCATAGTGAACCTATGTATAACAGAATGAAACACTGCCTGGTCCTGTGCCAGCCTCACAATCCTTGCTGTAACTTAGCCCATCGTTGAAGCCACTGTTTCAATCCATCTTATTGAGAATCTTCCCCTTTTTCACTGACCCTCCACTTTACCAAGCATGATATCCTTCTCCAGGGAATGGTCCCTTCTGACAACATGAATAAAGTAGGTGAGAAATCTGTCCATTCTTGCTTCCCAGGAGCACATTCCGACTGCCCTTCTTCCAGGACAGATTTGTTCATTCTTCTGGCAGTCGATGGTACTTTCAGTATTTTTTGCCAACACCACAATTCAGAAACATCAACTCTTCTTCAGTCTTCCTTATTCATTTTCCAGCTTTCACATGCATATGAGGCCATTGAAAATATCTTGGCTAGGATTAGGTGCACATTAGTCTTCAAAGAGACGTCTTTGCTCTTCAACACTTTAAAGAGGTCTTTTACATTTTCCCAATGCAATACATCATCTGATTTCTTGACTACTACTTCCATTTGTGTTTATTGTGGTACCAAGTAAAATGAAATCCTTGACAACTTCAATATTTTCTGTTTATCATGATGCTGCTTATCGGTCCAGTTGTTAGGATTTTCGTTTTCTCTATGTTGAGGTGTAACCCATACTACAGACTAGTCTTTAAGCCTCATCAGTGTTTCAAGTCATCTTCACTTTCAGCAGCAAGGTTGTGTTGTCTGCATATTGCAAGTTAACAACCTAATACTTAATATTTAGCAAAGAATCTTCCTCCAATCCTGATACCATGTTCTTCTCCACATGGTCTAGCTTCTCAGATTATTTGCTCAGCATACAGATTGAATAAGTATGGTGAAAGGATACAACCCTGACACACTCCCTTCCTAATTATAAACTATGCAGTTAAACCTTGTTCTGTTTGAACAGCCTCCCAGTCTATATACAGGTTCCCCTGAGCACAATTAAGTGTTCCAGAATTCTCATTCTTCTCAATGTTATCCATAATTTGTTATGATCCACACAATCAAATGCTTCACAAGTAAACATCTTTCTAGTATGCTTTCAGCCAAGATCCATCTGACATCAGCAATGATATCCCTCGTTCCATGTCCCCTTCTGAATCCAGCTTGCATTTCTGGAAGTTCTCTGTCAATATACTGCTGCAACAATTTTTGAGTTATCTTCAGTAAGATTTTACCTGCATACAATATTAGTGATATTGTTCGATAATTTCTGCATTCTATGGGATCACCTTTCTTTGTAATGGGTACAAATATTGATCTCTTCCAGTCAGTTGGCCAGGTAGCTGTCTTCCAAATCCCTTGGCATAGCTGAGAGATTGCCTCCAGTGAGACATCCATTTGCTGAAATGTCTCAGTGGGTATTCTGTCAATTCCTGGAGCCTTGTCTTTCAGTAGGTCAGTGCAGCTTCAACTTCTTCTTTCAATACCATTGGTTCTTTATCGTATGCCACCTCCTGAAATGGATGAACATTGAGCAATTCTTTTTGGTACAGTAACTCTATGTATTCCTTCCATTGTCTTTTGATGTTTCCTGAATCATTCAATACATTGCCCATAGAATTTTTCAATATTGCAACTTGAGGATTAAATTTTTTATTTGGTTCTTTCAGCTTGAGAAACACTGAGCGTGTTTTTCCCTTTTTGTTTTCTAACTGTAGGTCTTTGGACATTTCATTATAATAATTGACTTTTTTTTTTTTTCAGCTCTTTTATCCTGTTGATTCTTCCACTTGCTTTATTTACTCTCCATTCAAGGGCAAGTTTCAGAGTCTCTTCTGACATCCATTTTGTGTCTTTTCTTCCTTTCCTGTCTTTTTGATGACCTTTTGCTTTCTTCATGGATGATGCTCTTGATGTCGTCCCACAGTTCCTCTGGTTTTTGGTCAGTGGTGTTCAATGAATCAAGTCTATTCTTTAAATGGTCTCTAATTTCAGGAGGGATATAATCAAGGTCATATTTTGGCTCTCATGAACTTGTTTTAATTTTCTTCAAGTTGAACTTGCATATGAGCCGTTGATGGTCTGCTCCACAATCAGCTTCTGCCCTTGTTTTGGCTGAAGATATTGAGTATCTCCATTGCCTCTTGCCACAGATATCATCAATCTGAGTCCTGTGTACTTTGTCTGGTGAAGTCCATGTGTATAGCCACTATTTGTGTTGTTGAAAAGGTATTTGCAATGAATAAGTCATCGGTCTTATAAAATTCTATCATGCGATTTCCAGTGTTATTTCTGTCACCAAGGCCATATTTACCAATTAACA
>NW_006921660.1:1374422-1391450 GCF_000298275.1 Orycteropus afer afer
TATATATAATATACATGAGGAGAAAAAGAGAGCAGCTTTTAAACATTCACCAGCACACCACTCTTTTGAGAACAAAAGACTGTTTTTAATAAATATGTTGGAATAACAGATGAAATTTGGACTGTCCCAGGCTGTCCAAGAAACTGCAGTCACCATATTCAAAGTACACAAAACTTCCTAGGCCTAGTCAAACACTTACTCTCTTCAGATGGGCTTGTTTACCATCTGGAAACAAGGGAGTCTCTCCCCACCTGGAAGGTCAGCCCAGTCTGTTCAAAAAAGACTCTCTCTCTGAGTACATTTGATCCACTGAATCATAGGAGCTCTACCTGCTGAATTATTTGCTTTATTTTGCTTGACTCTTTGTGGAATTATTTGCTTTATCTTGCTTGACTTTTTGTTCAGACCCTTCATTTTAGAATCATTTCTGGCTTTGAAGCTATAGGAATGCCTTAACATCTGTGAATCTTAATTTTTTTATTGTAAAATGGGACCAATAGCAGTCATCTTATAGGGTTGCTGTGAAGGATTAGAAATAGTACAAGTGAAATGCTTATTAGGGTGCTTATTATTTTGGCACAGAATAGATTCTCAATCAATGGTATATTATTTTTGGTATCATTACTACTACTATCAGTACTACTACTACTACAAATGCTGCTACTACAATTAGTCCTACTGCTGCTCCTACTGATGTTACCGATGCTACTGTTTAGTTTAATGCTTTTTTCCTCAGACTATGTTTTTAACACATTTCCTTTCCTTAAGGTCTCTGGGACTTTGATGATTCTGACTTCTTTAATCTACCCTATAAGCCAAGGGCCTGATATGTCCCTTCCTATGCCAAACACTCACTCATGGAGTAATGGTTGCTATGAGTGGTGAGGGTGATCACTTGGTTTATTTTCCTAGAGGGGCAATAAGGAATGGTTCTGGGTTTTCAGACCTGTTCCTTCCTGTAGCTACATGGGCTAGATGTGAGCTTTATACCCAAGTAAGGCCAATCAGATCACTTTGCTCCTGAGGGCCTACCTGACCCAAGCCAAGTCAATGAAAATTCTTTCCTGGAATTTTTGAATTGGAATGAAGAGAGGGAATCAGTCCCTCTGACTGAGAGACAGAGACTTAGGAGCTGATGAAGATGTATTGGTTGTATAGGTGAGCCAGTGGGAGAGTCTAAAGCCATTGGTGGAGTTAATTAGATTCAAGAGTTGGTGAGGATAATATAAGGATGTCTGGTGGAGCTGTGGTTAAGGATTTGGCTGCTGGCTAAAAGGTCAGTGGTTTGAACCTACCATCCACTCCATAGTAGAAAGAAAAGGCAATCTGCTTCTGTAAAGATTTACTGCCTTGGGAACCCCATAGGGGTAGTTCTACTTTGTGCTATAGGGTTGCTGTGATTTGGAATTGACTCAGTGGTAGTGGGTTTCATTTTTGTTTTGGAAAGAGTCTAGTTGAGCTGGCTTGGAGAATTCACCAAATTTATATTCAGGATGGGTTGTCTCCATGTGTGACCAGTTGCTATAGAGTCTATTTCAATTCATGGTGAATCCATGTGTTGCAGGGTAGAGATGTACTTAGATTTTCAATGGCTGTAATCTTTTGGAAGGAACTCTGGTGGCACAGTGCCTAAGGCATCTGACTGTTAACCAGAAGGTTGGTGGTTCAAACCCACCAGCCACTCTGCAGAAGCAAGACTGGGCAATCTAGTTTCTTAAAGATTTACCACTCAGAAACCCAATGGAAGGTTGCTATTTGTTGGAATCGACTTGATGGCAGTGGGTTTTTGGTTTGGGTGATCTTTTGGAAGCAGATCTCTTACAAGGCCCTCCTGGGTGGGTTTGAACTGCCAACCTTTCAGTAAGTAGACAACCACTTAACCATTTGTGCCACCCAGGGACTCTTCTCCATGTCTGAAGACTACTTACAAAAATGACTATTTTGGCTTTGGCTCTTTGTGAGTCCTTTGCATAGGAATATTTGGCATACCATGAAGCTACTTCAGCTTCTGAAAGTCAAAGATTAGTACCCAAGGAAGGTGAAAATCTGCTGTAAAGTTGCTACTACAAGCTGGGAGGAGTCCTGGTGGCACAGTGATTAAGTGCTTAGCTGCTAATAGAAAGATCAGTAGTTTGAACCCACCAGCCACTCCAAGATGTGGTAGTCTGCTTCTGTAAAGATCACAGAATTGAAAACCTTATGGGCAGTTTTACTCTGTCCTAGGAGCTTTGGTGGCATAGTGCCTAAGGCATTTGACTGCTAACCAGAAGGCTGGCAGTTCAAACCCACCAGCCACTCCTTGGAAAGAAGGTTGGGCAATCTACTTCCATAGTAATACCACCTTGCAAGCCCAAGGAGGGGTTGCTATGAGTCAAATCCAATTCGCCAGCAGTTGAGTTTGGTTTGGATTTTTTTATAGGGTTGCTATGTGTCAGAACTGATTGGACAGCAACAAGTTTTAATTCAAACTGAGCTGGCCACTGGGAATATAGAATTGGGCTTTTGTGTTTCCACAGAAACATGGTGTGATTGAATCAAGCCCATGAGTAAACTTTTCCACACTGGTTTTAAATTTGGAATGAGGATAGAAAATGGTACTTATCAACTATCAGGCAGAGTAGGAATTTTGACTGAAAAGACCTCTCAAAGGACTCAGCCAAAGCAAATTTCAGTGATTCCCACCAAACTTGTGTGGGAGCTCCAGCTCCCACTTCATGTACCGTAAGCCACTAGTGTGGCATTTGTGCAAAGCAGTCCAGAGTGTGGAATAAAAGTTATTGTGACTCACTCAGGAAATATGCCTCCTAAAAGAAATGCTTAAAAAACACAAGGGCAGTAATGTGGGGCCTTTGGGGTTTAATAAAATACAGTATCACACTTTGCAGGTCAAAAGCCTCCAATTTATCGGAAACTTGGTTAAGCTAGCCAAAGGTGTGATGCTGCTCCATTGGGAAGGTTCAGCCTGAAGCCTTCTGTGAGCAATAACCACGGAAGTCTGAGCCTCTGAATTAGAGCTTTTGTTCTCTGGCAGCCTGTCAGCAGTGTAGGGCACATCTGCTCACACTTTCCTTTGGATAGCATGTGTGTAAACTTGTAAGCCATGGTGCCAATCTTCCAGGAGGAGGAGAAGCTGGAAGCCTCGAGGGTAGGCTGGGCTTAGTTTGCAACAACACCCATTGTTTTCTCCTCCTTTTTCTCCTCACAGTAAGGATTGGGCTGCCACCCAGCAAAGTAGCTGGAAAAGCTTTCTACCAGAAATCTCTGGGTTTTGTTTTGATGCAACTCAACATGGAATACATAATCATAGGAACAAAATTTTCCCTGTTGTATGAAATACTTGAGAGGCTAAGAATTTGTGTTGTCAGGTGCCATTGAATCTGTTCTGACTTATAAAAACTCTCTGTCCAACAGAGCAAAATGCAGCCGGTCCTGTGCCATACTCACAATTGTTGCTATGTTTGAGTGCATTGCTGTAGCCACTGTGTCAATCCATGTCCTTGAGGGTTTTCCTCTTTCGCTGACCTTCTACTTTACCTAGCATGATGTCCTTCTCCAGAGACGGTCCCTCCTCATAACATGTCTAAAGTACATGAGACAGAGTTCACCATCCTTGCTTCTAAGGAGCATTCTGGATGTACTGCTTCCAAGACAGATTAAAGAATTCATAAATTCATTGAATTTGTAGGACTAGAGAGGATCAATGTGATGTTAACACCCCCCCCCCTTATTCTTATAAGAGAGGAAATGTATTTAGCATGCACAATGGTTGGTGATATTTGTCAACTTGGCTAGGCTATGTTGCTGTTGTGGTTAATTGCCTGAAGTTGATTTTGAATCATGGTGACCCCACGTATGCAGAGAAGAACTACTCTATAGGGTTTCAAAGCTGTCACTTTTCATAAGCTGATCATCTAGCCTGTTTTCCAAGACACCTCTTGGTGAGTTCAAACAACCAGTGGCATACAGGGGGTTATGGGAGTTGGGGGTAGTACTGGGTGACATTGACAGAGGGGGTGACACCAAAATGACTGTCTATAAAATTTTTGTGCAGTATTTCAGAAGAAATTTGTTATTCTTTATAAAAATATCTCTGTAGTTATAATACCAAAAACTTTTTTTTATAAGGTTAGCTTACATGTATCAATATACCTACAAAGCAAAAGCTCTGAGCAAATTTACTTTTTGAACCTTCTAATGTGCTCTGGGGAGCTCTGGTAGCATAGTGCCTAGGGCACTTGACTGCTAACCAGAAGGCTGTCAGTTGGAATCCACCAGCCACTCCTCAGAAGGAAGATGGGGCAATCTACTTCCGTAGTGATACTGCCTTCGAAATCCAAGGAGGGGTCGCTATGAGTCGGGTCCGACTTGATGGCACATAACAACAACAACAATTGTGGTAATTAGTATTTGTGGATCTATACCAACAAATTTCTTGAATGAATTAGTTTAAAATTGAAAGAAAAGGAGAAACATTTTTTAAAGGCTTCCAGTCAGTTACTAATAATGTTGAAATTAATAATGTAATTCAACATAGAAAGATTTTACAAAACAATCTTGTTGGTAGTATTCACATAATCTAAGAAATGCTACATTTAATTAATTTACAGCTGTATTTATCACATATTATTCTGTGATTAAAATTGATAATAAATATTACTAAGGATTCTGTATAGTCTGGTATGGGAAGAGGTCTATGGAAGGGGGTGACACCATGAGTTACTGAACTGGCTGACATCAACTCTAGTGACAACACTGCAAACTGCCAACCTTCTGGCTAAAGTTGAGCACTTGACTGTTTGTGCCACTAAGGTACTCCATTAGTTAAATTATTGGATGCATTGCTGTTGATTCTAATTCATACTGACCCTATAGGACAGAGTAGAATGGCCACACAGAGTTTCCAAGGCTGTAAATCTTTACAGAATCAGACTGGCATATCTTTCTCTGGAAGAGTGGGCTGGTAGACTTGAACAGCTGACCTTCTGGTTAACAGCTGAGCACTTAAAAACTGTACCACCATGGCTCCAAGGCTAGGTTATTCACCCAGACACTAATCTAGGTATTGATGTGAAGATATTTTGGAGATGTAATTAAAGTCCATAATCAGTTGACTCAATGTAAGGGAGATTATTCTAGATAAACTGAGTGGGTCTTATCCAATCATTTGAAAGAACTTAAGAGCAAAATACTTTTTCTTTTTCATGAGAAAGAAGACATTCTGCCTGTGAACTGTAGCTTCAACTTCTGCCTAAGAGTTTCCAGTCTGTCAGCCTAACCTATGTAGATTTCAGACTTGCCTAGCCAGCCTTCACAACCAGAAAGCCAATTCCTTGAAATCTCTATCTCTATCTTCTAATTAGTAAGAAGGGTTAATTCAAGGTTTGACAGTATATCACATTTCTTCCATGTACAGGTTTCCAATTGTTTCTGTAACAAATTACCAATAATTTAGTGGAGTAAGATGACAAAAATTTATCATCTTACATTTCTGGAGGTTACAAGTTTGAAATGCGTCTAATGGGACTAAAATCAATGTGCCAGCAAGACTGTGTTTCTTTCTGGATACTCGAGGGAAGAACCTGTTTCATTTATACTTCCAGCTTCTAGAGGCTGCACATGTACCTTGGATTGTGGCCTTCCTCCTTCATCTTCAAAATCAGCAAGAGTGGGTCAAGTTCTCACACTGTATTATCCTGGCCTCCTTTTTTTCTTGCCTTTTCTACATTTTAGAACTCTCAGGATTACATTGGGCCCACCCTGATAATCCAAGATAATCTTCTAGTAACCTTAATTCTGTCTATCTTAATTCCCTTTGTTTATTAAAAAAAAAAAAAAAAACCTGCCATTGAGTCGATTCCAACTCATAGCGACCCCTTTTGGGTTTCCGAAGCAGTAAATTCTTATGGAAGTAGATTGTCTAGTCTTCCTTCTGTGGAGTGGCTGGTGGGTTTGAATCACCAACCTCCTGTTTAGCAGTCAAATGCCTTAGGCACTACACCACCGGAGCTTCTTAAGTTATCTTATTCACAGGTTCTTGAAATTAGGATGTGAGCATCTTTGAGGGAACATTATTCTGCCTACAGAAGGCATCAACAGTTTGTCAGAAGTAGCCCCTACATCTGATCTTTGACATCTGAGGATTTGAGAGTTCTTGGTTTCAACAATTTGGAATGATATTAATGGTCCATGATATATAAATCTGTACTTATATATTACTGTGCCAAAGCCAGGAACTTGCTAGTAGTCAGCCTAGCCAACCTCCTAGCTTCATCTCAACACTCCTTTGTTGATTTCATTTAGTGATGCCCAGATATGCTTTCACAAGAATTCTTTAAAATTAATATCATAATCTCCATTGATGGTGAGAGAACTTAGAAAAATTATATGCTCTTATAATATTTCCAAATTCAAAGATTTATGTACCTCCAAAATGTTAAGGTTTTATGTCCTTAGTGACCATGGTTCCCTTGCTGACCTTGTAATTTCTTTTTCTAAAATCTTTGGCCACTAGAGGGAGACAACTCTTTGAAGAACTGAGACCATTTCTCATGCTTGTGTATGGATATGCTGTCTGAGCTGTTCATGCTTTGAAATGGTATTCAGGGCTGACTTATCAGGTTGACAAGTGAAGAGAATAATTCCTGCACCCACTCCTCAAAGCAGACCTCAGTGAATAATTTACCATCACTATCATGGTTGGTCCATGCTTCTAAGGTCACCCATGCCATGCAAAGCAAGAGGCCTTAATACCTAGCTATTGGCAGCTCAATATTTATTTACTTTTAATTTTCTCCTTGAAGGCAAACTTTGGTGGAAAGAAAACCCAACAAATTGTCAGAAATTATACTTTATAAAAGCATAAAATCCCTAACAGTCTAAGTCTACTATAAATACTGTCATGTAGGGTCTAAAACAGTGGCCATTGCCAACTCAGACAAGCCCTGATGCAACTGTGTGCCATCTGACTAAGAACAGTCTGAGAGGCAGAGACAAGATGTCATCCTGCTAACACATTCTGCCAAATCCCTCTACAACAGATTTCCAGAAAACTGACTGAAACAGATAAAAATAACAATCCTGGAATTCTGAGCATCAAATGAGAAGATAAAGAACTAGATTGAGCGCTGATTGGAAAAGAAAATAGAGCAAGATTAGTGACGGGGAGAGGGAAGAGGCTGGGACCATCTGAAGTGGGGATATCTTGAATAGAGACACAGACACCAATAAGGAGAAAGGAAAAAAAAAAATTTACGGAATCCACACAGCAATAAGGACACAGTATAGACAGATTGGGAGAAATTTGAGGTGAGCAATAAGCATGTGGGAGCTGGAAGAGAAACATGCAGGGGATCATGTCAGAGTTACAAGTGGTGCAGGTGACCAGAGAGAGAAGCTGGGTTTGGGCTGGAGAAAGGCCTGTATTGGGGCAGTTGAAACTGGGCTCGGGGCAATCTCTTAAAGAAATCCTGCCCTCACCAACCCTGAGCCCTGGACATCACCTCTAGCAGACTGAGTCAGGAACTGATATTCACCTGCTGGGTGCCTAAGGGACTGAGAAATTTTTCACACTGAAATAAGAGGCACAACTCATAGCCTTCTCTCTCATGGGGGCTCACTCACACCAGGTACCTCCCACCACTGAGAACTGAAAAGACTGTGTTGAAGTGGTTAGAACAGAGAGTATCAGGGCCTCATTTCATTAGAGTCTGGGCAGGAACTGGACAAATGTTGCATGTGCCCAAAGGGTGCCAGACCGACACCAGTGAATCACAATTGGTGAACCATAGTCTCCACTCCAAAAAGTACAGTATCCCTGCGAATAAGGGCAAAACCTCTCACCACCATCACCAAGCCAGAAGCCAAAGAAGTCCCATAGCCACCTGCAGCAACCCACTCCAGACAGACAGAGGCAATCCCTCCTCCACATACGTCTCAGTTGATCCTTCTCACATTGAGCACAACAGGCATACACCTGCAGCTTTTTCTACTGGAGGAACCTACTTGTGCCAGGCTCCTTTTAACTCCATTGGCACACAGCCCCGTAGATCATTGTTTCTTGCTATAATCCCCTGTTTCCAGGGCTATCAGCTGACCGTAATTGCAAAAGTCCCTCCTCCTTTGTTTCCTTATTTCCCCTTTATTTTTCTCTTTCCTTTTTTTCCCAATTTTTCTCCCTCTTTACCTGTTTATTTCTCCCTCCTTCATCCTCTTCATCTTCTTACATTTGGCAAATCTTTTAGCACAACCATCCCCCCCATATCTTTTATCTTTCATTTTAATTCTTTTTTCCTTTTCCTTTTCTTCTTCTTGCTTTTTTTTTCTTTTTCTCTTCTTGCTCCATCCAACAAGAGGAGAGCATTAATGCTCCACTAGTCAGCCATTTCTCCTGTACAGACCACCTCACCCAATGGGTGAGCACCACTATCAGTTCCTATACCACTGGATCAACAACATTGTGGGCACCACCTGTTCATCCCAATTGCAGCTCCTGTTCATATCAGAGACCCACACCCACATTCCTGTCAGTTATTCTACCAATCCAGAGATAGCTGGGGAGTTAAACAGTGCTGCCAGGTTAACAACCAAAGAAGCACACCTGCCCCACTCATCTGGATGTATTGAAACAAACCAACACACAATCAACAAATGAAAACAACAACTTAAAAATATTTTGGAGTCAACAGGGAACTTCAATTCAAACAAAGAAATAGGGCAAAGTAGTAGAAGCAAGTGAACAAAATAAAGAATTAGGAAATCTCCCTGAGGAAGAATAGGTAATAGAACTAGCTGAGAAGGAATTCAAACAAACAAATATGTATATATGTAAATAAATGTCAAGCTCTAGGGGTACAGTGCCTAAGGTATTTGACTGCTAACTAGAAGGTTGGCAGTTCAAACCCACCAGCAGCTCCATGGATGGAGTATGAGGCAATTTACTTCCATAAAGATTTACTACCTTGGACACCAGTAGGGGTCAGTATGATTTAGAATTGACTGGATGGCTGTTATTGTTGTTGTTGTTATGTACTGTTGAGTCGGACCTGACTCATATTGACCCCTTCTTGGGTTTCCGAGGCAGTATCACTATGGAAGTAGATTGCCCCATCTTCCTTCAGAGGAGTGGCTGGTGGGTTTGAACCACCAGCCTTTTGGTTAGCAGTCAAGTGCCCTAGTCACTATGCTATCAGAGCTCCTGACTCGATGGCAGTCTATATATATGTATATATATAGACTTCCAAGAGCTTAAGGAAATCATAAATAGAAGTAAGGAAAAGACAGACAATACCCTTAAAGGATTCAGAAAAGTCATACGAGAACAAAATGACCAAATAAATAAACAATTAGAAATCACACAAAAATAGCAATTTGATATCCAAAAGATGAACTCTAAAATTACTGAGATAGATAACCCATTGGAAAGACAAAAGGGCAGAAATGAACTGGCTGCATAATGTATATCCCAGATAGAAGACAAATCCCTTGACACCCCTTGTTTGAGGAAAAATCAGAAAAGAGAATGGAGAGAAATGAAGAAAACCTAAGGGTTACATGGATGATATCAAAATATCATATGGCTGATTGAAATTCCAGAGCAAAAGAAAATCATCAGACTTGCTAACAGAAAACTTTCCTAATATCATGAAGGATGAGAAGATACCCATCCAAGAAGCTCAATGAACCCCATACAGGATAGACCTCAAGAAAAATCACTAAGATACATCATAATCAAACTTTCCAAAAGCAAAGACAAAGAAAGAATCTTAAGAGGAGCTCAGGAAAATGAAATGCTACCCACAAATGGCAACCAATAAGACTGGGCTCTGATTTCTCAGCAGAAGCCATGCAGGCATGAAAGTGATGGGATGACATATACATAGTCTTGAAGGAAAAATTGCCAACCAAGAATTATATATCCAGCAAAACTGTCCCTCAAATCTTATGGTAAAACTAGGACATTTCTAAACAGAAATTAAGGAAATTTGTAAAAACCAGACCAACCCTACAAGAAATGCTAAAGGGAATCCTTCCAAAAGAAAACCAATAATTGAAGACAGCAACTTAAAATTAAGATACATGACACCACCACCCAGAAAACAACACAGGAAAGGAATTCTCAAATCTAAAATAAGCTTACAAATTAGAAAATAGAGAATCAGAGGAGTAAATCTGTAAGTGATATCAACTACAAAGTAAATAGAGGGAATAAATAGTGTAATTACAAAACTTCTACATGGAGAGGAAGTCAGGATGATATCAATACAGAACAGCCTGTTCCAAACTTAGGGAAATAAGAATTTACTGTGGGATAACCATAGAGAAAATTAATAAACTTTCTAACCAAAATATGAAAGACTATAATCACAAGGCCTTATTAAACACAGAATCAACAATAATGAAGAAAAGGGAAAGAAAACTTGATAACAAAATGAACTCAGCACAGACAAATACTTGGAACAAAAAAACCATTGGCACCAGAACAAAAATCCCAAAAGAATGACAGCAGTAAATTCATACCTATCATTAATTACACAAATTGTGAATGGATTAAATGTATCAGACAAGAAAAAAGAATGGCAGATTGGATAAGAAACCATGATCCATCAATATGCTACTTACAAGAGACTCACGTTACACACAAAGATAAAAAGAAATTAAAAATTAAGGTGTGGAAATAAATACATCAAACTAATGGCAACCAAAAAATAGAAAAGGTGGCAACATTAATTTCTGATAAAACAGACTTCAAGGAAAGATCCAGCATGATATGATAATAAAAAGTTCAATAAACCAAGAAGACATAACCATAATAAATATCTATGCACCCAATGAAAAAGCTCCAAAATATGTCAAGCAAACATTAACTCAATTGAAAGGAGGAATAGACAATACTACAATAGCAGTAAGAGACTTTCACATACCTCTTTCGAAGGGCAGAACAACTATAAAAAACCTCAAAAATACAGATTTTAACAACACAATCAACCAACTTACAGACATATATAGAGCACTCCACCTAACAAAAGCATCATACACATTCTTTTCCAGTGCACATGGATCATTATCCAGAGTAGAACATATTTTAGGGTATAAATCAAGCCTCAATAAATTTAGAAACAATAAAATTCTACAAAGCATCTTGTCCTATCACATTGTTATAAAATTAGAAGCTGCAATCAAAAGACAAGGGAAAAAAAATTAAATACATGGAAACTGAATAACACACTGTTCAAGAACCACTGGATAACAGAATAAATAAAGTATGAAATAACAAAAATACCTATAAACAAATGAGAATGAAAACAGAACATACCAAAACCTTTGGGACACAGCAAAAGCAGTACTCAGAGGTCGATTTACAGCAATTAATGCATACATAAAAAAAGAAAAAAGAAGGAAAATCAACACCTTAACCCAAAAACTCCAGTAATTAGAAAAACAGCAAAAGAAGCCTTCAATCTCCAGAAGAAAAGAAATAATAAAGATCAGAGCCAATATGAATGAAGCAGAAACAGAAAATAATCAATAAGACTAGAAGCTGGTCCTTCTAAAAGATTAACAAAATAGACAAACCACTGGCAAATTTAACTAAGGAAAAGTAAGAAGGTACAAATAACACAAATAGTAAATGAAATGGGTGACATCACAACAGAACTAACTGAAATTAAAAGGATAAAAACAAAATATTATGAAGAACTGTGCTCCAACAAATTAGAAAACCCACCAGCCACTCCTTGGAAGGAAGATGGGGCAATCTACTTCTGTAGTGATACTGCCTCAGAAACCCAAGAAAGGGTCACTATGAGTCAGGTCTGACTCGATGGCTCATAACAAAAACAACAACAACAGAGGAAATTAACAAATTTCTAGAAATACAAGACCTGCATAAACTAGCACAAACTGAGGTGGAAAATTTGAACATACCCATAACAAAGGAAGAAACTGAGCAGATCATAAAACAAAATGTTGGTCCAGATGGCTTCACTGGAGAATTCTATCAAACGTTCAGAGAAGAGGTGACACCTATTCTACTCAAGTTGTTCCAGAACATAGAAAAGGATGACACACTCCCAACTGCATTCTATGAAGCAAGCATAAACCCAATACCAATACCAGGCAAAGATATCACTAAAAAAAAAAAAAAATTATAGACCATTATCCCTCATGAATATAGATGCAAAAATCTTAAACAAAATCCTTGCCAATAGAATCCAACACTATATCAAAAAAGTAATACACCATGACCAAGTGGGATTCATACCAGGTATGCTGCTGTTGTTGTTATGTGCCATCGAGTCGCCTCCAACTCATAGGGATCCTACATACAGCAGAAGAAAACACTGCTAGGTCCAGCGCCAACTCCGTGATGCCCACTATACTTGACCCCATAGCCACAGCCACTGTGTCAATCCATCTCCTTAAGGGCCTTCCTCTCCATCATCAACCCTCTACCTTACCAAGCATGACATCATTTCTCCCGGGAATGGTCCCTTCTGACAACGTGACCAAAGTAGGTGAGACGAAGTCTGGCCATGCTGGCTTCCAAGGAGCATTCCGGCTGCACTTTCTCCAGAACAGATTTGTTAGTTCTTTTAGCAGTCCACGGTACTTTCAGCATTCTTTGCCAGCACCACATCTCAAAAGCATCAATTCTTCTTCAGTCTTCTTTATTCATTGTCCAGTTCTCATGCATATGAAGCCATTGAAAATGTTATGGCTTGTGTCAGGTGAACCTTAGTCCTCAAGGAGACATCTCTTCTCCTCAGCACTCGAAAGAGGTCCCTTGCAGCCAACTTGCCTAGTGCTATATGTTGTCTGATGTCCTGACTGCTGCTTCCTTTGCATCAATTGTAGAACCAAGCAATGTGAACTCTTTGACTACTTCAGTCTTTTCTCCATTTATCATCCTGCTGCTTATAGGTTCACTTGTGAGAATGTTTGTTTTCTTTATATCGAAATGTAATCCATACTGCAGACTATTTTTCAGTCTTCATCACTAAGTGCTTCAAGTCATCCTCACTTTCAGCAAGCAAAGTTGTGTTGTCAGCATATCGTAGGTTGTTAATGAGCCTTCCTCCAATCCTGATGTCACGTTCTTCTTCATATAGTCCAGCTTCTCGAATTATTTCTCAGCATATAGATTGAATAAGTATGGTGAAAGGATACAACCCTGACTCACTCCCTTCTTGATTCTAAACCATGCAATATCCTCTTGTTCTGTTTGAATGACAGCCTCCTGGTCTGTGTACAGGTTCCTCATGAAAACAATTAAGTGTTCTGGAATTCCCATTCTTCTCAATGTTATCCAAAATCTGTTATGATACACACAATTAAATGCTTTTGCATAGTCAATAAAACACAAGTAAACATCTTTCTAGTATTCTTTGCCTTCACCCAAGATCCATCTGACATCAGCAATGATATTCTTCATTCCATGTCCTCTTCTGAATCCAGCCTGCACCTCTGGAAGTTCTCTGTCAATATACTGCTGCAACCATTTTTGAATTATCTTCAGTAAAATTTGACTTTCATGCAATATTAATGATATTGTTCGATAATTTCCACATTCTGTAGGATCACCTTTCTTTGGAATGGGTACAAATATGGATCTCTTCCAGTCAGTTGACCAGGTAGCTGTCTTCCAAATCTTTTGGCATAACCAAGTGAGTGCCTCCAGTGGGGCATCCATTTGCTGAAACATCTCAATGGGTATTCTGTCAGTTCCTGGAGGCTTGTTGTTTGCCAGTTCCTTCAGTGTAGCTTTGACTTTTTCCTTCACTACTGTTGGTTCTTGATCATATGCCACTTCCTGAAATGGATGAACATCAACTAGTTCTTTTTGGCACAGTGACTCTGCATATTCCCTCCATTTTCTTTTGATGCTTCCTGCATCATTCAGTATTTTGCCCATAAAATCTTTCAGTATTGCAACTCGAGGCTTAAATTTTTTCCTCATCTCTTTCAGCTTGAGAAATGCTGAGCATGTTCTTCCCTTTTGGTTTTCTAACTCCAGGTCTTTGTACATTTCATTAAAGTAATTGGCTTTGTCTGCTCGAGCTGCTCTTTGAAATCTTCTGTTCACCTCTTTTGTCTTGTGATTTCTTCCATTTGCTTTAGGTACTCTCCACTCAAGGGCAAGTTTCAGAGTCTCTTCTGACATCCATTTTGGTCTTTTTTTGTTTTCTCGTCTTTCTAATGAACTCTTGCTCTCTTCATCTATGATGTTCTTGATGTCATCCCACAATTCCTCTGGTTTCCCGTCATTGGTGTTCAATGAATCAAATCTATTCTTTAGATGGTCTCTAAATTCAGGAGGGATATATTCAAGATCATATTTTGGCTCTCATGGACTTGCTTTAATTGTCTTCAACTTCTAGTTGAACTTGCATATGAGCAGTTGCTGGCCTGTTCCACAATCAGCTCCTGGCCTTGTTTTGGCTGAAGATATTGAGCTTCTCAATCTCTTCTTGCCACAGATATAGTCAATCTGATTCCTGTGTACTCCATCTGGTGAAGTCCATGTGTATAGCTGCCATTGGTGTTGCTGAAAAAAGTTATTTGCAATGAATAAGTCATTGGTCTTGCAAAATTCTATCATGCAATCTCCAGCATTATTTCTGTCACCAAGGCCAAATTTTCCAATTACTGGTGGTTCTTCTTTGTTTCCAACTTTTGCATTCCACTCACCAGTGATAATTAACACATCTTAATTGCATGTTTGGTCAATTTCAGGCTGTAGAAGTTGATGAAAATCTTCAGTTTCCTCATCTTTGGCTTTGGTGGTTGGTGCATTATTTGAATAAAAGTCATTTTAACTTGTCTTCCTTGTAGGTGTATGGATATTATCCTATCACTGACAGCATTGTATTTCAGGACAGATCTCGAAACATCCTGTGTGATTATGAATGCCACTCCATTCCTCTTTAAAACATCATTCCCAGCATAGTAGATCATATGGTTGTCTGATTCAAAATGGCCAAAACCCATCCATTTAAGTCCACTAATGTCTAGGATGTCAATCTTTATGCATTTCATCTCATTTTTGACAACTTCCAATTATTCTAGATTCATATTTCATAATTCCATGTTCCTATTATTAATGGATGTTTGCAGCTGTTTCTCCTCAATTTGAGTCATGCCACATTAGCAAATGGAGGTCTCAAAAGCTTTATTCTATCTATATCAGTAAGGTTGGTCCTATTCTGATAATGCAGCTCTTTCCTAGTCATATTTTGAAAGCCTTTTGACCTAAGGGGCTCATTGCTCTGCACTGTATTGGATACTGTTTCTGGGTTATTCACAAAGTTGCACAGTAATGTACCAGATAGTGTTCCTCTGCTATTCATAAGGTTTTCCCTGGCCAATCCTTTGAGAAGTGGATGGCCTCTTCCTCTTCCTAGTCTGTCTCAGTCTGTAAGCTCCATTGAATCCTGTGTACCATGTGCAACCCTGCCGGCACTTGAAACACCACTGGCACAGCCTCAAGCCTCACAGCAACATGGAAGCCACAAAAGTATGACAAATTGACAGACAAATTTGTCTCCCTTAGCTATTCAAAACCTCTCCGCCTTCCCCTTACGTGTATCCCTGGTGATGCTCTGCTCTGTTGTCGCCTCTGGTGTCTCTTTCTCCCACTTTCCTGGCTGGTGGGGGTGGGTCCTGGGTCCCTCCCTCCCCTTACCTGGATGTCTGGCTGCTGCTCTGCTCTCTTGTCCCCCTGGCTTCTCTTTCCCCCACTTTCCAGGCTGGTGAGGTGGAGCCTGGTTTCCTCCCTCCTCTTATCTGGATGCCTGGCTGCTGGTCTGTTCTGTCCTCACCTTTGGCTCCTCTTTCCCCTGCTTTCCTGGCTGGTGGGTGTGGGGCCTGGGTCCCTCCCTCCCCTTACCTGGATGTCTGGCTGTTGTTCTGCTCTGTCATTGCCTCTAGCTTCTCTTTCCCTCACTTTCCTGACTGGTGGGGGTGGGGCCTGCCCCCCCCTTACCTGGATGCCTGGCTGCTGCTCTGCTAAATATGCTAGGATAGTTCAATGCTAGAAAAACAATCAACGTAATCTAACACATCAATAAAACAAAGGAAAAGAACCACCTGATCATATCAATAGATGCAGAAAAGACATTTGATAAAATCTAACACCCATTCTAGATAAAAACTCTCAGCAAAATAGGAGTAGGTGTTGGCAAAGAATATTGAAAGTGCCATGGACTGCCAAAAGAACAAACAAATCTGTCCTGGAAGAAGTGCAGCCAGAATGCTCCTTGGAAACTAGAATGGCCAGGCTTCGTCTGACCTACTTTGGTCATTGTCAGAAGGGACCATTCCCTGGAGAAGGATATCATGCTTGGTAAAGTGGAGGGTCAGCAAAAAAGTGGAAGGCCCTCAACAAGATGGATTCACACAGTGACTGCAATGATGGGCTCAGGTACAGCAAGAATTGTGAGGCTGGCACAGGACCGGGCAGTGTTTTGTTCTGTTGTACATAAAATCACTATGAGTCAGAGCAGACTTGACAGCACCTAACAACAACAACAACAACAATAAAAGGCATATATGCGAAACCAACAACCACCATTATTCTCAAAGGAGAGAGACTCAAAGCATTCACCTTGCAAATGGGAACCAGGCAAGCATGCCCTTTATCACCACTTCTATTCTACATCGTATTGGAAGTCCTAGCCAGGGCATAAGGCGAGAAAGAAAAATAAATCCATCTAAAATGACAAAGAAGTGAAACTATCTCTATCTGTAGATAATAATGATCCTATACATAGAAAACCTGAGAGACTCAGCAAGAAAGCTGCTGGAACTAATTGAAAGATTCAGCAAAGTAGCAGGATACAAGATCAACATACAAAAATCAGTTGGATTCCTCTACATCAGCAATGAGATCTCTGAAAAGAAAATAAGAAAAACAATACCATTTGTAATAGCTACCAAGAAGATAAAATACTTAGGAATAAATCTTACCAGGGAGACAAAAAACATATACAAAGAAAACTACAAAACACCGCTATAAGAAATTATAAGAGACCT
>NW_006921660.1:1396445-1407514 GCF_000298275.1 Orycteropus afer afer
TCAAACCCACCAGCCACTCCTCGGAAGGAAGGTTGGGCAATCCTACTTCCGTAGTGATACTGCCTCGGAAACCCAAGGAGGGGTCGCTATGAGTCAGGTATGACTCGACGGCACATAACAACAACAACAACAACATACAGTCACAGTAGTCAAAACAGCCTGATATCAGTAGAACAACAGACACAGACCAGTGGAACAGAATTGAGAATCCAGAAATAGATCCATCCACCTATGGACAGCTGATCTTTGACAAAGGACTAAAACCCATTCAATGTGCAAAAGATAGTCTCTTTAACAAATGTTCCTTGTAAAACTGGGTATCCATCTGCAGGAAAATGAAACAGGATCCATACTTCACACCACACGCAAAAATGAACTCAAGATGGACTAAAGACCTAAATGTAAAATTTAAAACTAAAAAGATTATCAAACATAAAATATGAGCAAACTTAGGGGCCCTAATTTATAGCATAAATAGACTATCAAGCATAATCCAAAATGCACGAAAAAAGCAGAAGAGAAACTAGATGACTGGGATCTTCTCAAAGTTAAATTCTTATGTGCATCAAAAGACTTTTCCAAAAGAGTAAAAAGAGAACCTACAGGTTGGGAAAAATTATTTGGTAATGGCATATCTGACAAGAGACTTATCCCTAAAATTTATTGAAAACTTTAACACCTCAACATCAAAAAAAAATCCACTACAAAAATAGACAAAAGACATCAACAGATGCTTCACCAAAGAAAATATTCAGACAGCCTACAAACACATGAATACTCACAATCATTAGCCATTTAAAAAACAAAACAAAACACAAATTCACTGCCATTGAGTTGATTCTGACTCTTAGTGACCCCCTTTGGGTTTCCAATGTGGTAAATCTTTATGGAAGTAGATTGTGCAGTCTTCCTTCCACAGAGTGGCTGGTGGGTTTGAACCATCGACCTTCTGGTTATCAGTCAATTAATAACAATGAAATATCATCTCTCTATAGCAATAATAGCAAAGTTCAACAAGACAGAAAACAACAAATGCTGGCAAGGGTGTGGAGAGATTGGAATTCTCATACACTGCTGATGGGATTGTAAAATGGTACAACTATTGTGGAAAACAATATAGTGATTCCTTAAAAATTTGGAAATAGAAATAGCATTTGATCCTGCAAGCCCACTATTAGGAATATATCCTAAAGAGGTGTGATCTTGGACATGAATAGACATATGCACACCCATGTTCACTGCAGCACTATTTACAATAGCAAAGAGATGGAAACAACCTAAGTGCCCATCAACAGAAGAATGGATAACCGAACTATGTTACATACACTTAGTGGAATACTGTGCAACATTAAAGAATAATGAAGAATCAACGAACCACCTCCTATCTTGGAAGATCTTGGAGGGCATTAGGCTGAGTGAAGTAAAAATATTGCATGAGTACATTATTATAAAAAGGTGAGGAAAGGTTTACACAGGGAGGAAAATTTTCCTTGTTGGTTATAAGGATGGAAGGGGAGGGTGATGGAGGGAAAATAGATGGATGGTTAAGAGACAAGTTTGATATGGGTGAAGGGAAAAGCAATATAACAAAAGCTGTGACTAGCACATCACTAAGAAAAAGGAAGACACGGAGAGGGGTGTACAAGAGGTAAAGACAAAAAAGGCAAATACTATTGAATATACAAAACTTTGTTCTGTTATTATCAGTAACAGACACTAATCTAGAGGTGAATACAAAGGTAGACAGACAAGGAAATCAGGTGTGTATAGGCAAATGGGAAAATACCTTCAACCATACACAAGTTTGGCAGATGATATTCCTACATATGTATTTGTATGTGCTACAAAAATGTCCATATACAGTTTAAACCTAACAGGAGGCAAAGTTAGGATAACTTCTTAGGCACAACTAAGCACCATGAGGGAGTGAGTCATTGGGCCTGTGGTCTGGGGACCATGATCTCAGGGGACTTCAAGCTCAATTGGCACAACAAAGTACCCAAAAATATTGTTCTACATCTTTGGCGAGTAGCCACTGGGGTCTTGAAAGCTTGCGAGTGGCCATCTAAGATGTAACTGTTGGTCTCTCATTGTCTGGAGCAAAAAAGGGTGAAGAAAATCAAAGACACATGCGAACAGTTAGTCCAAAGTACTAATAGACCATTAGAAGAACCTCAGCTATATGACCCTGAGACCAGAAGAATTAAATGGTGCCCAGTTACCAATGCCAATCACTCAGAAAGTGATTAAATTAGAGATCCTGGATAGAGTGAGAGAAAAAGGTGGAAAAAAATTCAAAATTATAGAAAAGACCAGACTTACAAGTCTGAGAGAGACTGGTGAATCCCCTGAGACTATTGCCCTGTGTCACCCTTCAAACCTGGAATTGAACTCACTCCTGTGGCTTAACTCTCAGCCAAACAATAGGCCTATTAGCTGAACCTCTACACCAGGTAAGTGCATTCTGTGAAACAATCATCCATGAGCTCAGATATGCAGAACAGGGAGAAAGGTAGGGAGGCAGGAATGCACCGGCAATAAGGACACAGGGAAAGTATAACCACAGAGAGGAAGAGGGAGGAGAGCTGTTACATGGCTGGCATGTAACCTAGGTCACAAAACAAAATGTGTGTGAACTGCTGAATGTAAAATGAATCTTCTTTGTAAAATGCCACCCAAATCACAACAAAATGTTTTAAAAAGAATAATAATTAAATGAGAAAACATAAAGGCAAACAAAAAAAAAGAGAACAGTCTGAAATGGGAACAAGAGTGCATTTTCTGTATTTGAGAATTCCAGCCTCTGACACAAGATTTATTCCTGACTTCTCACAGTTTAAAATATGCAACTTCCACAGTAAAGTGGTTACTTCCCATGAAGTCAAATGTCTAATACTGTAATCATGTGAGCCCAGTTGAAGCACTATAAAGAAAAATCAGCCGCAGATGCCAGATGACCAATTCTAAAATACTGAGAGTACAGACAGGGCTCAGTAGTAATGAAGTGGAGTGACTCTAGCTTAATGCAAGTGTGACATATGAGAGCACTGGTGACTCAGTGGTAGAATTCTTGCCTTCTGTGTGGGACACTCAGGTTCAATTCCCAGCCAATTTATGTGCAGCCGCCACACGTCTGTCAGTGAGAGCTTGCTAGTTGCTATAATGCTAAGCATGTTTTAGTGGAGCTCCCAGACAAAGGCAGACTAGGAAGAAATCCCTGGTGATCTACCTCCAAAAATCAGCCAGTGGATTCCAATGGTCTTATTTCCTACCAATCATGAGGCTGGACCTTGCAGTGTTTAGTTCTGTTGCGCATAGGGTCACCATGAGTCACGGTCCTACATGATGGCACCAACAACATGGGTAGCATATCTCAAGCACATGAGAGTTTATTAGAAATAGCACATGTTTTCCTTCCCTCCTTCCCTTACATTTAGACAAAGATACTGATTCATCCCTGGAAACATGCCATATTGCTTATGTGTTTGTGGAGAAACAGGGTTGCAAACTATGGCTGTAAATTAATAATAGATTTTGGATAAATCAGTCCTAATGTTTTTTAGTCACTCCTCAGAAGTAGAAAACAGGATAAAGATAAATGTAAAAATATATGAGAGTTAAAATATCATCTCAAGTGAAATACACATTACTTTGAAATATAGATGGATATAGGAGCTCTGGTAGCATAGTGCCTAAGGCACTTGACTGCTAACCAGAAGGCTGGCGGTTCAAACCCACCAGCCACTCCTCGGAAGGAAGGTTGGGCAATCCTACTTCCGTAGTGATACTGCCTCGGAAACCCAAGGAGGGGTCGCTATGAGTCAGGGCCGACTCAACGGCAAATAACAACAACAACATATAACGATTGTTATATGTACTAGGTCTAGCTCTTTGATGTAACAGAGATACCAAAATTTATTGTTTAAATAAAATAGAAGTTTGTTGTTCTTTCTCTCATGCAGCCCTTCAAAGGTAGAGACATGATCTATGGATGGCAGGCCCTGCTTTACCAGGCTGGTGGCATACTTAGCTATCTATGACTTGCTTTCATTTCTGGATCCAAAGTAGCTGTCTGTTGTCCCCATGTCCCATTCCATGGGAAGGGGGAAAGAGGAAGTACAGAGCAAACATCTGCCTCTAAAGAGATGTAACTTCCACATTCAGCTGCTAGCCAGAAGGTCAACAGTTTGAATCTGCCAGCCAGCTCTGCAGCAGAAAAATGTGGCAGTCTGCCTCCTTAAAGATTTAAGTTTTGGAAACCATTTGGGTCAGTTCTACTCTGTCCTACAGGATTGCTATAAGTCAGAATCAACTCACAGCAGTGAGTAGATGGGAGCTTGGAGCCAATACTCGCAGCTAAAACTCAGAGGGAGAAGAAAAGAGTCAGCAGAACAGTTTAGTAGTTCCTGCCATTGTTGGCTTTTCTGATCACGAATCTATCAATGGTTACCCCTCTTTCACATGGAAAGAAACTCATCTTCTTCCTGTGAGAAACAATCCAGAGCCCAATGCAGCCAAAACTGCAGGAATTCTGGGAACTTGTAGTCATTTCAACAGGTGCAATTGGGACTCCTTATGATTCAACAGGAGGAATCCCCATGTGGTGCAAACAGTTAACATGCTTGACTGCTAACTGAGAGGTTGAGGTTCAAACACTTTCAGAGATGCCTTGAAAATAAAAGCCTGGAGATCTGCTTCTGCAGAATCAGCTATTGAAAGCTCTATGCAGCACTGATCTTCTCTGACACACGTGGGATCACCATGAGTTGGGCTTGACTGGAGGACAACTAGTTTTTTAATTCATTTATGGTCCAACAACCTATAAACTCAAAGATAAGTTGTCTACCTTCCCAGACCCCTCCATTACACCATGATAGAATAGAAATGAGATCACTACAGTAAAAACTCCCATTTAGGAAGTGGTAGAAAGGGAAACACACATGGCAGCCACCTGCCCATAGCAATCATCAGGTCCTGCTGGCCTTGAACAGTGTAATCTCCTTACCAAAGCTGGAGGAAGTTCTATGACTTGCCCACTTTCTCTCTACAGCTATCGTATGGCAGGAACTCCCTTGTCCATTGTCCTCCCTGGCCCCTGGTTTTGCCCTGCATCTTTCTTGTCCAGGTTGATGCTTGGTCAAATTTGAAGCAGGTGTGATAAGTGTGCCCTTTGAGGAGGCTGCACAGAGTTCACAGCTCGCTTCCCATTGGCATAGTTTCAAGGGCCTAATTGCATTGGGCAAATATGCTGCAAAAGTCTTTAAAGCGTTAAGGAGCAAAGATGTCACTTGGAAAACTAAGGCGCACCTAACCCAAGCCATGGTATTTTCAATCACCTCCTATGCATGTGAAAGCTGGACAATGAATAAGATGGAAGACGTGTTGATGCCTTTGAATTGTGGTGTTGGTCAAGAATACTGAAAATACCGTGGATTGACAGAAGAACTAATGGATCTGTCCTGGAAGAAGTACAGCCAGAATGCTCCTTAGAAGAGAGAATGGCCAGACTTTGTCTCACCTATATCTGTCATGTTGTCAGAGGGACCGGTCCCTGGAGAAAGATATCATGCTTGGTAATGTGGAGGGTCAGTGAGAAAGGGGAAGGCTCTCAAGGAGATAGATTGACACAGCGGCTGTGACAATGGGCTCAAGCACAGCAAGGATTGTGAGGATGGTGCAGGACTGGGCAGTGTTTTATTTTGTTGTACATAGGGTCATTGTGAGTCAGAGCCAACTTGATGGTACCTAACAACAGAGGTCAGTTACGAAGTACCATTCAACCATCCCTTGTTAAAAAGCCTGGCATACGATTGCATGACTTTGATTTGGGTACTAGTCAGGGAACACAACTGTTTTGGTATTTTCTGGACTTCCTCTCAATTCTTTCCTTCCTTTTTTTTTTCTTTCTTTATATTTGCCAAAAAATGCTGTGTGTGTTGGGGTCTAAATATTAGGAGGAAAATGCTATGTGAAAGCTGTTCAGAACCATTGCCTTTGTGCATTCCCTGACTACTTTTTCTTTTATTGGATTTATGCTATTGTTCTAGTTCTAATTCTCAAGTTGAATATTTAACACATTAACTTTCAGCTCTTTCATTGTATAAGATGAATATTTACAAGTTATAAATATCCCTTTAGTTACAACTTTAGCTTCACCTCACAAGTTTTATCATGGAATCTTATAATTACCATTGCATTCTGAATATTTTCTAATTCCCATTATGATATCTCCCTTACCATGAATTCTTTACCTTGATTTCTTCTTTATTCAATGCTTTTTTTTAAACACCAAACATATATGTTTCAGTAAGTTATTTTTTAAAATAGATTAGAGAAATGGGCATATGATACCAATGTTTGAAATTCCTTGAGGTCTTTTATGGCCCATTTTGCATAAATGTGCTTGTTTGGGGCAGTATACATTTTCTGTCCATTAAATCGTTCCTGTTGATTATGTTGTTCAATGCACATTTTGAATGACTTTGAACCATCGGTTATAAGAGAGATGTTTTGAAACCCCCCACTGTGGTGGTAGATTTCTCAATTTCTCCTTGAAGTTATGTGCGTTTTTGCGTCATAAATTTTAACTATATTACTGAGTTATTACAAGTTTAGAATGGATACATTTTCCTGGTGAATTAAACCTCTTGCATTATACAGCTTCTCTTTATGTCTAGTTATGATTTTTTCTTAAACTCTATTTGTCTGATATTAATGTAGCCACATCTGTTAACTTTTGTTTTGAATCTTCCCTGCGATGACTTTCACATTTTTTTTACCTTAAAATAGGCTTGCATTTTATATAGTATTCATACAAAAAGCATATGGTTGGATTTTTAAAATCCAATTTGACAAAGTTTGTCTTTAAAGGATAGGATTTAGTCTATCATTGATTATAAGTAATATTACATGTGGGTTTATTTCTCCCATCTTGTTTTGTCCTTCCTATGGTTCAACTTCAATTTTTTTTCACTTTTTGTCTTATTTCGGGTTGATTCTGTACTTTTTATTACCTTGTCCTCTTCCCTACTACTTTCACAGTTATACATTTAAAATACATACTTATCAAATGTAACACAAAGTGTGTTTCAAAAACAATAACAACAAGGACCTTAGGACTTTTCAACTTATATGCAATTGTTGTTGTGTATTTTATTTCTGTGGAAGCTCTACTTTTTAACCCTATGAGAGCTTAGTATCTTAATTTTCTCTTGAACTTTTCTTTCAGTTGAACTTTATCGTCAGCATTTTCTTTGTTCCTCATTTCTTCTTGCACATTAAATCTTCTGAATGGGCTAATTAAAACACATCTCTTGTAGTTTCCTTTGATGAGGACCTACGAAGAAAGCTCTCTTTCTCAGTCTTTATTTGTCTGAAAATACTTTTCTTTTGCTATCATTCTTGGAAGTTATTTTCCCTGAGCATACAATTCTAGGTTAATCATTATTTTTCATCCAGCATTGTGAAGATACAGCTCCATTGTCTTTTGACTTTCAGTGTTGCTGTTGAGAAGTAATTTATTATTCTAAATTTTGTTTCTGTTACGTAATCTCTATTTTCACCATGTCAGCTCTAAAAAATTTTTTTTCTCTTTGTCTTTAGTGTCTTTCAGTTTCACCATGATCTATCTGGATGAGTATTACTTTGTATATCCTGTTTGGGATATACTGAGTTTCCTGATTTGAGAGCTTGTTGTCTTTCATTACTTCTGGAAAATTCTTACCAACTATCTATTCAAACATTTCCCTGCCCCATTTTCTCCTCTATTTTAGGAATCATGTTTAAATGCTTATTAGACACTATCAGTGTATTCTCCAGTTCTCTTAAGACTGCTTTCATATGTTATTTCCATTTATCTTTCTGCACTGAATTTTGCATATTTTTTAGATCCATCTTGATGTTCATTAAAAATGCCTTAATCAGCTTTGTATAATATTTTATTAAAAGTTTGCTTTAAATTTTGAATTGTTTATTTTTTAGTTTCACAATTTCTGTTTGGCTCTTTTCCAAATCTCCTTTTATTTTAAATAGTTTTCTAGACCCTACTCACATTTCTTTCATGCCCTCTTTTAGATCTTAAACATGTCAAACATTTTTATTTAAAATTGTGTACCTCCAGTATCTAATTCATTTGTTTGTTGTTTCTGCTACTCGTCAGCAAAATGCCTTGTTTCCTTGTGTCTTTTGTGTTCGTGTGTGTGTGTGTGTGAGAGAGAAAGAGAGAGAGAGAGAGAGAAAGTTTACTCTTGACTTCTATTCTTTGGAACTTTATTTGTGGAAAATCCTTGGACCTCAAGGTCAAGGCAAGTTACTTGAGGAAGGAATGTGCTTCTTAGGTGCTGTTGAGATGATTTGGACTCACAGAGACACCATGTGACAGAGTAGAACTTCCCCATAGGATGTTCTTGTCTGTAATCTTTAGGCCTTTCTTCCCTAGAGCTGCTGGGTGGGTTTGAACTGCCAACTTTTAGTTTTTTGGTTGGCTTGTGCCACCAGTGCTTCAAAACTCAAAAAGCCAAATCCACTACCATCCAGTTGATTCTGACTCATAACGACTCTGTAGGACAGAGTAGAAGTGCCTAATAGTGTTTCCAAGACTGTAAATCTTTAAGGAAGCAGACTGCCTCAATTTTCTCCCACAGAGTGGTTGATGGGTTCAAACCACTGACATTCAGGTTAGCAGCTGAATGCCTTAACCACTGCACCACCTTTGCTAATTCCAGGCATCTGAGCATACTCAGTATGGGATAGCTTGAAGTCAATTTTCGTCAGGTTTACTGATTACAAAGTAATGTAAATTTGGGCTCAAACTCACCTAGGGAGTGGCTTAGAATTAAGAATTCTCAGGGGACTCTTCCTCCACCAGGCACCCAATTTCAAGACAGGGAATTTTCCTTGCTGTTTTTCAAAGTAGTGGTGGTGGTGGTGGTGATCTTTACCTTAAGAGTGCAGAGTGTTTAGGGTTCCAGATTTATGATTCTCTTAGACTCTTCCTCTTTATCTGCCTCCCAATTGTCTCTTTTTCTCCGCCTGGAATGAAGCTTTAAAATGCAAACCTCCAGACCACAACCATTTGGCACAAGCTGTCATGATAAAAAGTGACTTCCGTGCTCTGAATCCTCTGGCTTCCTGTGTTAACTTGATTTTGGCCCCCAAAGATTCTTTTCTTTCTTGTTAGCTTATTAATTCATCTTGCAAATAAATCTCTTAAATTGCTTGGGATTTTAGTTATTTTCAGCATGAAGGTCAGTCTCGGTATCTAGTTCATCATATTTTTAGAAAGGATATCCCCGTTAGGCTCTTAAGTGGTTTTATTTACTACATATCTATAATCAAATTTAAAATTAAGCTTCAGTTGCCAATAGGATGCATTGATTGGAATATATATTCTCTGTGTTATGTGTACGTTGCTGTTTTATAACATATCTGAGACTTCTGCATAAATTTTGCATAATGACAGCATATAATTTCAAAATATTTGCTATGTTCAATAATATAAGCTTTCTGTTTGCAATAAATTCATATGAAAATTGCTTCAATGTATGGATCTCTCCA
Organism: Orycteropus afer afer; assembly: GCF_000298275.1. NCBI lineage: Eukaryota > Metazoa > Chordata > Mammalia > Tubulidentata > Orycteropodidae > Orycteropus > Orycteropus afer. Next base: position 1,406,001 of record NW_006921660.1, read on the forward strand.
GAGAACGGGCTCCCCAAAATGGGACATTATAGGTCAGTCTCTTGTAATCAAGGAAGAGTTTGGGCCAAATCAAGACTGAAGTCTTCTGACTGGTAAAGATAAGCCTTCTTCACAGCTTCAGTTTATGTATGTTTCTGATGCTGATCTAAGTTCCAGTTTCCAAAAGAGGGAATTTGATGGTCCTGGCTCATGGTATCCCAAGAGGCCTAAGCTGCAGGATTGTTTGCCCTTGGGTTAGGGGCCTAACCCTGTCTAATAAGCTATGGTCAGGTCACAGACCAGAGTCACAAAATACTTTAAAAATGGCTATCTTAAAGGATACTCTCCAGAGGGGTCTTTGGGCTGGACGTGGCTAGTATTTGGAGGGCTGACATATGCTTATTGCTGAGATTAAGTTAATTTCTTGCAGAAGGGTAATTGATGATTATGTCCTAATTGACAACCATGTGCATGTTTACGGAGTCCCTGGGTGATGCAGTTAATGCTCTACGCTGCTAACCAAATGATTAGGCATTCCTGTCTACCTGGAGGTACCTCAGAAGAGAGGTCTAGTGATCTACTTCTGAAAACCATACTGGGCACACCTCTCCTCTGACAAACCTGGGATAAGCCATAAATTGGTATTGATATTGACTCACTGGCAACTGGCACATGTTTATTATTTTTCAATGTAACAATTCAGCCCTCTGGGCCTTGTTTCTAGGCATCCTTATCTCCTACACCTTCCCATGCTACAGAGCTGTAATGCAGAGCTGCCCAGACACCAGGACACGGAGTTGTTTTAGAGCATGAGGGCCAGAGAAGTCACACCCCCGGACAGGGGGCATAGATTTTTATAGACACAGAGAGGACCTAATTGGGGACACCAAGGAAATGACAGGGTCCTCTAAGGAAATGGCAGGGTCCAATTAGCTGTTAGCAGGGGTCTGCACTTAATTAGCATGAGGGGGCTTCACAGGAGGAAGTTTGTCATTGCATGGGACTTTCCAGCCTGGGCGGGTTCTGTCGCTTTGGTTGTCTTATCAAGCTGTCTCATCAGGGCCTGACACCTGGAGGAAGCTGCCAACTGACATATTGGGGCTTGGGTTTGCTTCAGCCTAACAAGAGCATTTCTTTAGGAGGTAGGTCCTTTCTATTTATCTCCTTGACAATGCTCTACAAGTACAAGTCTCACCAAACCCTATGAACTAACAGCAAAGTATATATCCTTACATAGTATATTTAGAAGGAGCTCTGATGGCATAGCGGGTAAAGCATTTGGATGCTAACCAGAAAGTTGGCGGTTCAAACACACCAGCTGCTCCGCGGAAGGAAGATGAGATGACCTACTTCAGTAAAGGTTTATTGCCTCGGATACCCAATGGGGTCTGTCACATTATCTCTCAGACCCTGCTGCAGGTCTGAGAGATATAGTATAATCTGTATCATCATGTTATCTTTCTGAAATCAGAGTATAATCCTGAGACTGATCTGATGTTGAGGTTTTTTTTTTTTTTTTTTAATTGTGATTTGGG
>NW_006921660.1:1414697-1421031 GCF_000298275.1 Orycteropus afer afer
ACACAAATTACAATTGAATAACCATAAAATAACTAAAAGCCCATGGATGAAAAATACACCATGTAATCACACAGGAACAGTAACCAAAAAAAGAAAAAAGGGGAAAAAAAGAAGAAAAAACAAGCAAACCTGCAATATCTGGGGATAGGGCACTAAGAAAAAAAAAGAAATAAAAAGTGGGGAAGGAGAATAATAAATGAAGAAAAAAATAGAAAGAATGCAAAAAGGAAAACAAGGAATGGGGTTAGTCATGAGAAAAAAGGGGAAAACAAACAAAAAAAACAAACCTTAAATTGGGGAGGGGGGCAGCATTTCAACCAGGCACAGGGAAAAGAAAAAATGCTGAAAACTAGGACCTGGTAGGGGAAGATTAAGAAGAATAATAAAAAGGACAAAAGTATTAACAATATTTGTTGTTTTAAAATGGACAAATACAAGCAAACTTATCACTGGGAAAAAGAAAGCGAAAAAGAAAAAAAAAAAGAAAAAGAAAAAATTGGTGGAGGACAGGGTAGGGCACCCAGGCTCCATCTGAGCACACAGACTGTGATGGAGTTCCTGTGGGCCCAGAAGGTAGGCGGGAGTGGGGATGGCCACACCTCCGTTCACCAAGCGGGTGTGGGGTGTAGTAACAAGAAAAATGCCGTACCTTTTCAGTCATGCAGGCCCTGAGTGTCCTTGGGGTTGCACCACTTGGGAATCTCCAAGCCATCTGTGCCGTCAGGTTTGCTCAGGATCGCTGCCAGACCGCAGCTCCGTATGTCTCCTTTTTTGGTATTTTCATGCAAATTCTTCTGCTAGTTGGGGTTTAGTCCACTTCTGTATCCTTCCCTTCAAGGCTCAGGGGTCCAAAATCATCTTCTGTGTCTGTGTTAATTGGTTTCCCTTTTCTTTGTTGAAGAGGGTCTGTGCAGTCCTTCTGCCTAGTCCGCCATCTTGCCAGAACACTGATCTGATCTTGAGTTTTAAATAAGAGGTTGTGGACCTGAACTATTAAAAGCAAGAAATAAATACATTAAAAGAAAATAAGCAATAAAATGAGATAGAGTAGGATAACCCACTGCCATGAAGTCAATTCCAACCCATCAGGTTTCCAAATTTGTAAACCTTTACTGAAGTAGACTGTCTCATTTTCCTCTCATGCAACAGCTGATGGGTTTGAACCATCTATCTTTTGGTTAGCAGCCTTAAGCCTAGTGCCACCAGAGCTCCTGAAGTAGAAGGATAAGCAGACTAAATACAGTTGAAATCCAAAAAAGCATTTTCAGATGCTTGGGAGATGATACTGATTTTAGACTCTGCCATTACCTGCCTTCATGTTACCTTAGGCATGCCTTTCACCTATCTGATGCTGGATTATTTCCAGACTTTCTTACATATTTGCAACCCTATAATTCTGAAGTTCTAGTTCCTTTTCTTCAGAGTAATTCTTCCCATCAGACAGCAATGGAGACATGGTAATTCTTTGACAAGGAATTTTCACTTGGCATGCTACTTCTTTTTCCCTTCACATTTCACATTTTAAATGTAAACCTAAATATATTTCTGTGATTAACCGTTTTTTCCAGTTTTCTTAAAAAAAATAAAAGGGCAAGCAATTTCTACTGGTTTTGAATGAGTTTTTATATTTCAACTGTTTCATAATTATTAAATAACCCATTGTACTTCCTTCTGCATATTTTCTCAGGCAAAGACCTAAGGAAAGAACGTTAGATCATTTGTACAAAACTATTTGAGTCAGAACTCAGAATTGCTTGTTTTTGACAGGTATGTTGAGATCACTTCCCAAGTTCTATTTTGAAGATAAAGTTCCTTTGTTACCTTGGATCATGGTTTGAATTAGCTTAACTTCCTCCTTTTATTGATTTATATGATGAGGTGATTACTTAAAGATGGCAATTCTCCTACAGTCATGATCTTGACAAATGGTACCAGTTCGTCATCTAAGGCAGAATCTTGGGAATCATCCAAGATTCTTCCTTCTCCCTTACCACCCACATGTTCATTAATCACCAAGGCCTGTTGATTTTTTAAAAAAAGTTATAATACGTTTCTGGCCTACAGAAAATCAGAGAGCATAATATAAATATCACCCATGTATTAACCCTCACGTCTGTAAAATGCCAACATTTTGTCATACATACACATTTCAGCTTTTTGTTTTTGTTTTTAATAAATAAAATGTTACACGGTTTGAACTTCAGTGAAACTCTCTCTGACTCATATTCTCTTCATTCCAGAGGAAATCACAATTTTGATTTAGGTGTTTCTAATTTCTGTGTAGGCATTTGTACCATTATTATATAGACTATTATACTGAATGTTTTTATATTAATATTTTATACTGTATGTATCCATCTGCAACTTGTTTTTATCACTCAACATTGCTCTTGAAATTTATTTAAGTACTAGTCATTTAAGTCTAAGGAGCTCTGGTGGTATAGTGCCTAAGGCATTTGACTGCTAAGCAGAAAGCTGGTAGTTCAAACCCACCAGCTACTCTGCAGAAGGAATACTGGGAAATCTACTTCTGTAAATATTTACTGCCTTGGAAACCCAAAAGGGATCACTATGAGTTGGAATTGACTCGATGGCAGTGAGTTTTTTTGGGGGAGGGGTCATTTAAGTCTACTTCATTCTTTTGAACTTCAATGTGCAGCCCTGAAAAGGGTTAATAACTTTGGGGTTAGCAAAGGGCAAGGGAACTAATAATTTATATGACTAATTGGGCTAATTTAACATAGTTTAAGAATGTGTGATGGCTAGAGGGAACAAACAAAGCTATTAAATCTATGCTGTGAAAGGTCACTGTTCTGGTTACCCAGTGCTTCTCTGACAAGAATATACCACAAATGGGATGGCTTGAACAAATAGGAGTCTCTTACAGTTTGGAGGCTAGAAGTCTGAGTTCAAAGTGCCAGGCTCTAGGGGCTGTGTGAAGGCCCCTCGACCTTGCGCTTCAGCTTTCCCTCTTGCTCCCGGCCCACTGAAGCTAGAGGCATCTCTTCACTCAGGCAGCTACTGGCTGCTGAAGCTAACAAGGCCAAGGTTGACAAGTAATAAGGCACAGGTCCAATATTACCAAACACACGGCAGGCCGTTAATTCAAGTCCATTCTAAGTCCCAAGGTTGGCAGAGCATGGCAGGCTGCTGAAAAACGATACAGCTACATGTAGGGTCTAAGTGTGCCATATGCTACAGACTATCTCTAAGGCTTCTCCTTACATACAGGAAGCAGACCACATCTCAAAGGCAGCTACTCAGCTGATTGTGGTAGATCCTACCATGGAGTTTATTGCAAGTCTCATCATGGGAAATAAGTACCACCAGCTGCCCAGCCACTCAACCAGGCCCAGCCAAGTTGACATACAAATTTAACTACCACTGTCACTGACCAAAGAAAATGCTTATCTGATGAAAGGGGGTACCTATATTTTTCCTGTTCTTGTTTGCAAAAATATCTTACTGGTTACATCAGAGTTGACCTAGCAAGACATTGTGGCTGCATCTGATGAAGGATGAATTGAGATCTTTACCTCATTTTCCACCAATAACCTTTGGACAAGCCACAACCCTCAAGACTAGAGAAAGAGACCTTCTACACTATGTAAATAACAGCCATAGTTCCTTCTTGTAGATACCCAGTTTCCTCATTGCAATGATCAATGTTTGAGTGCTCTTCTTTTTAAAATTTCTGTACTCTATCAATTACCCCTTGGAAGGAAGATTGGGCAATCTACTTCCATAGTGATACTGCCTCGGAAACTCAGGGAGGGGTCGCTATGAGTAGGATCCAACCTGACGGCAGTGAGTTTGTTTTTTATCAATTAATCTGAAAAACAAAACAAAAAAAAACCTTCATTGTAATTCTACAGTAATTTTTGCTTTGTGCAACAGAACACCTATATAGGAGTATTCTATTTTACGACTATTGATGTATATTTAGATGGTTTCTAACTTTTTGCTATTAGAACTCTGCTGCAGTGGATATCCTTTACCCTGTCTCCTTGTACAAGCAAATATATGAGGACTCCAGGCCACAGTGAACCGCAACATGCCAGTGTCCTATAAGTGACTACAGCTGTAACAGGATTTTGATCTGCTATGCTCTTAGGGCAGATGCATGAGACTTGAGGCAACTAGAGCCTGTGGGCTCTGGGCTTAAGCAGCCTAAGCTAGTGAGAGGCATCTAGTTTATGTAGTATCTACTACTATGTGGCATGCCATATATGAGGCTGCTTGTTATACATAAATTAACTCATTCAGTATCCATTATAACACTATGGGAAATGTACTATAATTATCCTCACTTCATAGATAAGGAAAGTGAAAGAAGTAACTTGGCTAGGATGAACTATTGTTAAGTGGCAGAAGCAGTGATGAATTTCTATGTACTGCTCAGCGAAGATGGTAGTGTTTTCTTAGGTAAGTACCTGGGAGTAGATTTACTGTGAGGCTGAACATATTTTCATAAGTGTTTTTTTTTTTCCTTTTCTGTTCATGTTTTCTTATTCTTTTTTTTTTTTAATTGTTTTTTGGGTGAAAATTTACAGAGCAAATTCACTTTCCATACAGTAGTTCACATACACTTTGTCTCATGACATTGACCACAATTTACCACAATGCAACAGCTCCCCTCCTACTTCCTCCCGATAGTTACCTCTTCCCTGTGTCCATCCCTCCATGCACTCCTGCCCCCTGAGCTGTCTCCCTGTGCATAAGCAGCCCTTCTTTCTCCCATGATTGTTCTCTCCAAGGAGTGTATCTACCTCAGGTAAATGTTCAACTCATATGCCTGTCAATTGTTTGGCTGGAAGCCACATGCATGGGTTCAATTCCAGACCTGAAGGGAAGCTAGGGGCCATAGCCTCAGTGGTTCTACCAGGCTCTATCAGACCAGCAAACCTGGTCCCCCCTTTTTTTTTCTCCAAATGATTTTGAGTTTTGTTCCACATTGTTCTCCCTCTTGATCTAGGATCTCCTACATAGATCCCCTTTCAAGTGTTGACAGTAACAGTTGGGCACCATCTAGTTTTCTGGTCTCAGTCGTATAGGCTGAAGATCAGATGGTTTACCAGTCGCTAGGACTAATTGTTTTCATGAATTTTGGTTTTCTTCATTCTTCTTTGCTCTCAATGAGGAGAGACCCATTGTTGCATCTAGATGGCAGCTTGCATCTTTTAAGATCCCAGTCGCTACTCACCAAAGCAGGAGGTAGAACAATGTTTTATGTAGTATGTTATGCCAATTGAGCTTGATGTCCTCTGCAACTATGGTCCCAAGTGCACAGGTTCAACTCCTCGGTCCCTCTGGGTAGCTGGCCATGTCCAAGCAGTGACTACAACCTTGCCCCTTGTCAGCTCTACTATACACCTGTGAATTCAGATCATACACATAAAGTTATAGGACCATTGTCTGCCAATCCTATACATGGTTTTGGGTACATTTCCTGCTTCATAGATATACCTAATAGTTCAGCCTGTCCACCCATCTATCCACCCGTATACCCATGTTTGCCTTCACTGACAACGCAGTACTATATGTGTAAAAGGGTTCATCTTTGTTTTCTGTACCTCCCATGTACCTCTCTCTGTCTTTCTCTTCCTCAATGCCACCATATTGATCACTCACATTTGGTACATTGCCCTTCTCTTCACCCAAATCAATACTTATCTCTATCTATCTAACAGTGTTCCCTCCCCTCCCCTCTCACCCCTGGTAACCAACAAAGAAAATTTCCTTCCATAGAAAAACTTGACTCCTTCCATAGGTTCCTTGACTTTTACAATAATACAATATTTGTCCCTTTGTGATCTACTTATTTCACTCAGCATAATGTCCTCCAAGTTCATCCACGTTATGCGGTGTTTTGCAGATTCTACATTATTCTTTAGCATTGCATAGTATAGTATTTCATTGTGTGTATGTACCATAGTTTGGTTATCCATTTCTCAGTTGATGGACACCTAGGTTGTTTCCATCTTTTGGGTATTGTAAATAGTGCTGCAGTGAACCTGGGTGTGCATATGTCTATTCTTGTCATGGCTCTCACTTCTTTAGGGTATATACCTAGTAATGGGATGGCTGGGTCAAATGGTATTTCTAGCTCCAACTTTTGAAGGAATGGCCATACTGCTTTCCACAATGGTTGTACCATTTTACAGTCCCACCAACAGTGTGTCAGAGTCCCAATCTCTCCACAACCTCGCCAGCATTTGTTATTTTCTATCTCTATGAATTTTGCTACTAGTGATGGAGCAAGATGGTATCTTATTGTTGTTTTGATTTGCATCTCTCTAATAGCTAATGATCGTGAGCATTTCTTCATATGTTT
>NW_006921660.1:1421366-1438212 GCF_000298275.1 Orycteropus afer afer
AGGAGTGGCTGGTAGGTTTGAACTGCCAGCCCCCTGATTAGCAGTCAAGTGCCTTAGGCACTATGCTATCAGAGCTCCCATGCCATATATTAGGGCCCCTAAAATTGCCCCTAGGTTTTCCTTGAGGAACTCTATAGTTTTAGGTTTCACATTTAAGTCTTTGATCCATTTGGAGTTTGTTTTTGTGTATGGTGTGAGGTACAAATCTTGTTTCATTTTTCTGCGTTATTCTATTTCTTGACTGTTCATATCATCTGCCTGTTTCTCATTTTTTCCCTTACTAATTTCTGGGAGTTCTTTATGTATTCTGGAGACTAATACTCTGTGATATATTTTCCACATGTATCTTCTCTCAGTGATCAGGAAAAATGGATATATTGCATGCTAGTTCAAAAAATATACTAAAAAAAAAAAAAAAAAAAACCTCACTGCTATCCAGTCAATTCCAACTCATGGTGACCTTTGGGTTTCCGAGGTGGTAAAGCTTTATAGAAGGTTATCTCGAATACATACTACTACCATAAGGATTAAATCTATGCATCTTGTCATGATAAAAATTCTAAGTCTCTTTTCTTAAGCAGACAAAAAGATTTCCTATATATCAAAGTTTTTGTTTTAGTAGTTCCAATAATGGGTAGCTTATTTTCAGTGTCAGAAAACATTTGTTGAAGGAAACCATGGATGCTTTAGAAAATTGTTTATTTAAAGATGTAAATTATATTTCTCACAGGAGGTTGATTAACCTTCAGACCATGACCTCACTGGTGTAGATAAAATTTACTCAACCAGTATACAAAAACTATGCAGATTTTCTTAGCACAGAACATGACTAAAGGCATTCCTTCTTGTTTGAAAAAATTTTAAAAGATGAATTCAAAATTAAAGTGTCTGGTAGCATAGTGCTTAAGGCATTTGACTGCTAACCAGAACGTTGGCAGTTCAAACCCACTCGCCCCTCTGTTGAAGGGCATCTGTACACATTGGCACCAGGTATGTATTCGAGATAACCTTCTCGCCTAGCTACTAAACAAAGGGTAATTGTTAATCCATTGATTTGCATTTTCAGAAACATGTATTCTTAAGGCTCTGATTACTGGTACCTAGGCCTATGATTTTAACTTAAATTTTTAAAAAGCTCTGGTGGCATAGTGCCTAAAGCATTTGACTGCTAACCAGAAGGCTTGTGGTTCAAACCCACCAGCCTCTCCTGGGAAGGAAGGTTGGGCAATTTACTTTTGTAGTGATACAGCCTCAGAAACTCAGGGAGAGGCTGCTATGAGTCGGATCTGACTTGACTGCGGTGAGTTTGGTTTGGTTTTTTGGTTTTTTATTTTGAAATATTTTTAGACTACCAAAAAATTGCAAACACAATATTCCCATATATTCTTTACCCAACTTCTCCTAAGGTGAACATTGTATTTAACCACAGTAGGGTTATAAAAACTAAGAAATTGACATTGTTGTTGTTATGTACTGCGAGTTGTCTCCAACTTATGGCAAGCTCATGTACAGAACAAAACACTGCCCGGTCCTGTGACAGCCTCACGATCCTCACTATACCTGAGCCCATCGCTGCACCCACCATGTCAATCTGTCTTGTTGCGGGCCTTCCCCTCTTCTGTTGACCCCCCACTTTACCAAGAGTGACATCCTGCTCCAGAGAATGGTCCCTTCTGACAACATGACCAAAGTAGGTGAGATGAAGTCTGGCCATTCTCACTTCCAAGGAGCATTCCAGCTGCATTTCTTCCAGGACTGATTTGTTAGTTCTTTTAGCAGTCCACCGTACTTTCAGTATTCTTTGTCAACAACACAACTCAAAAGCATTGACTCTTCTTCGGTCTTCCTTATTCATTGTCCAGCTCTCAAATACATATGAAAGTCTGGTAGTTGGTCCGCATGCAATGATGTCTCATAGCAGTAAAGAGAGGAAGTCATGAGATCCCTGGGTCCCATTGTAAAATAGCAATTTAGGGCAGAGACATGAGATTGAGAGACAGATGGATTGCTTGTAGATAGTTCTCTGGTATCTGTGTGATATTGACTCATTTTTGCAAGGTGACTGACTACCTTTTATAGGGGAGTGTGTTCTTGGAACCTTGATTAGTTTAAAATGTGCATAAACAAAGACTGCTTTCCTAGTAGGAATAAATATAAATTGTGTATTCATGAATCAAGAATGATTATTGCAGGCGTTTTATTTAATACTGGCTTTTAATTTTTTTACCTTTAACTCTAATTACAGAGTGTTCCCTTCTTAATTAATGCCCAGCACACCATGGTAGTTGTGTGACCACCTTCATAACATTTTAGCATATGTAATATCTATTTCAAAGTTAATCATTTTGGGGCACATTTTATTTTTACCAATAGCATTAACCCCACCTATAAACACATATATAACATTGTTAGTAGATATAAAAGTAATTTAAAATTATAATGACACTGGTTATAGAAATAACAGTATGAAAGTGCTCTGATTACCTGGTGCCAATGTGACAGGAATATACCACAAATGGGATGGCTTGAACAAACAGGAATTTATTCTTACAATTTAGAGGCTTTAAGTCCAAGTTCAAAGTGCCAGGCTCTAGGGGCTGGGTGAAAGCCCTTGACCTCGGGCTTTAGCTTTGCCTCTTGGTCCCAGCCCACTGAAGCTAGCGGCATCTCTTAACTCAGGCAGCTAGTGGCTGCTGAGGCTAACAAGCCCAAGGTCGACAAATAAAATGGCACAGTCCCTGTGATAGTTAAGTTTGTGTGTCAACTTGTCTAGGTCTGTTTGAATGGCTGGGCAGCTGGATATAGTATTCCCCATGATGAGACTGCTAATCTACTCCATGGTAGAATGTACTGTGAGCAGCTGAGTAAGCTGCCTTTGGGATGCGGTTTGCTTCCCGTTTATAAGTAGCAGCTTTGGTAATGAATGGTTGCTAGCATATGGCACGTTTGAACCCTGCATGTAGGCATGTCATTGTTCAGCAGCCTGCCATGCTCTCCTAACCTTGGGACTTACAAAGGATTTGAATTAATGGCCTGCTGTGTGGTTTGGTAACATCGGGACTCTGCCATTTATTTGTAAACCTTGGGCTTCTTAGCCTCAGCAGCCAGTAGCTGCCTGAGTGAAAAGATGCCTCTAGCTTCAGTGGACTGGGAGCAGGAAGCAGAGCTGAAGTCCAAGGTCGAGGGGCTTTCATCCAGCCCCTAGAGCCTGGCACTTTGAACTTGGACTTAAAGCCTCCACATTGTATGAAGAAATTCCTGTTTGTTAAGGCCATCCCATTTGGGGTATATTCTTGTCAGAGTGGCACTAGGTAACCAGAACAGAATATGGTACCGAGAGAGTGGGGTGCTGCTCTGGCAGATACCTAAAATGTGGAAACAAGAGTAGAGTGTGTCCTTGACCCGAGACCCTGACAGAGAGACCCTGGCATACGGCATGAGAGATGGCAGTAGCAGAGCCCAGAAACTGGCATTAAATAACAGGCTTAACAGCCCACAGAAGAGAAAGCGGGGTGCCATTGGGTAGGCAGTTCCTGGTGGAGTGGGTTGCCTTCAGGCATTAATTGGTGAAGAGACTGGCATAAAATGGAGTAGGAGGTTGGCCAGCTCATAGAACAAGAAAGCTAAGCGTCCTTTGGGCAGGAAGATTACCAGCTGAGTGGGTTGCCCTCAGGCATTAATCAGCAGAAGCGGAGAGACTAAGAAAACGGAAGCAGAGCTGCCTCAGCCTGAAAGGGTAGGACCATGGCTGGCCTTTCGGGGTGGAACCACCACAGCCTCCTAGGTTTCAAAGAGCCAGACCTTCACCAACTTGGTTCTGGAGTGTGGGGCTGCTCGTTCATGTGAGCCAGTGGGATGGAGCCATAGCTGCTGCCCAAGAATGAGGGGGTGGGGCTGCCATGCCCAAGAGGGAGAGGAAGGGGGCCCACCAGTCCAAGGGGGTGAGGTCACCAGTTAGAGGAACTAGGGGACTGAAGCCACCCAGTGAGAGAGATCTGTACAGATTCTACCCAATGAAGATCTGTATAGATGCCAAGCTGACAAGAGGTGGAATTGTGGTAGTTCAGTTGGTGGGTCAACTTGGCTGGGCCTGGGTGAGTAGCTGGGCAGCTGGATGTAGTATGCCCCATGAAAAGACTGGTAATCAACTCCATGGTGGAATCTACTGTGAGCAGCTGAGTAGCTGCCTTAGGGAATGTAGTCTGCTTCCTGTATATGTGCAGAAGCCTTGGGTAATGGCCTCTAGCTTATAGCATGCTTGGACCCTCCATGTAGCCATGTCATTGTTCAGCAGCCTGCCATGCTCTGCTGACCTGGGGACTTACAATGGACTTGAATTAATGGCCTGCTGTGTTGTTTGGTAACATCGGGACTGTGCCTTTTTACTTATCAACCTTGGGCTTGTCAGCCTCAGCAGCCAGCAGCTGTCTGAGTGAAAAAAAAGCCTCTATCTAGCTTCAGTGGGCCGGGAGCTGGAGGCAGAGCTGAAGCCCGAGGCTGAGGTACTTTCACCCAGCCCCTAGAGCTTGGCACTTTGAACTTGGACTTAAAGCCTCCAAATCGTAAGAATAAACTCCTGTTTGATTAAGCCATCCAATTTGTGGTATATTTTTGTCAGAGAGGTACTAAGTAACCAGAACAAAATATGATGTTACCAAACCACACGGCAGGCCACTAATTCAAGTCCACTGAAAGTCCTAAGGTTGGCAGAGCATGGCAAGCTGCTGAACAATGATACAGCCACATGCAGGGTCCAAGCGTGCCGTAAGCTAGAGACTATCCCCAAGGCTTCTCCTTATATACAGGAAGCAGACCACATCCCAAAGGCAGCTACTTAGCTGCTTGTGGTAGATCCCACCATGGAGTTGACTGCAAGTTTCATCATGGGAAATAAGTACCACCAGCTGCCCAGCCACTCAACCAGGCCCAGCCAAGTTGACATACAAATTCAACTACCACAGAAAGTATTATACTGTCTATGAGGTAAGGTACTTAAGAAACTTCCGAATAAAAAGAGTAACATGTATGTGTGCATGTATTAATTTCATCTCCAAGGTATCAACTGCCTAAGGGGTAATGATTCAGCATTTGAATAGGAATTCATAGTCAGAAGTGGCTTTACATTTTATTAAAATCTACACATTGGGTTCATTAACTAGCATATGGCATTTTAGAAGTAATTTTCCATGGATAAAATAGGTGATGCTCAAGAAACGTGGCCATCTAAGAAAAGGCTGAATGGGTTCAAGTGCCTTGTATAGTTGAGGTATCAGACTCTGGGCAGAGCAGCTGCCTCACACCTACAGGCCCAGCCCAGGTCCAGAACTTGTGAACTCTAAGACACTCCATGTCACAGATGACTCTGCCATCAGCTCTTACCTGAAGGGTGGCTGATCCCAGAGTTTATGCAGAGAAGGGAGATCTCACCAAGATTACAAGAATAGGAATGCAACTGTCTTTAGTCTGCTTACTAATAAATGTCTGTCCCTTTGGCAGAGTACAGTCTAAGATGTGCTTTCATTTTGACGTACAACCTGGTAGTGAGGGGTGAGGTAGGACTGTATAGCCCATTTTATCTCTAACTAACCCTGGAGGCTGAGGGTATTTATGGAAACAACCTGAAAGTTCCTGAAAGGACAAATAAGCTTAAGTCAACTCCACACAGCTCACAAAACTCATTCATACAAGTCCCAATACCTGTAAAACGCAATATGGTGGACGTGACAGGGACAGAGGAAGGTTGGGATTTCGGTTTACATGCCAATAAAGCTGCTGCCTTGTGGAAACAGCACAGAAACATTTTATAGCTCACTGTCTTTTAGCTTTCAAATTATATGTTTATTTTTTTCCTGAAGCATTTAAAGTACCTCAAAATTTTCTGATGAAGAGAGACTATATTAAGATCTTCATTGCACTATTTTAAGGACATAATTCAATATTGTATAAAATACAGCAACACTGAATTCTGGGTATCAATTTCCTCAATTATAAATGAGGGGAAAATGAAAGTGGTCCTACTTGTTTTTGAGTTTCAAATTGAGTAATATAAGTGAAAGTGCTTTGTAAACTATATACACAATTTCTCTAATAGAAAAGTTTATTTATTTATGACTATTGGAGAATAATGTATACAATATAAAGCCCTTTGTTTTTGAACTTTCGGAGTTGGAATTATCTTTTTCTCTCAACATATAATCAAAGTTGAGTACCCTCAGGAGGTAAGGAAGGAAAGGTGCCATTCTAAACCAAACCAAACTCACTGTCCTGGAGTTGGTTGGATTTCCGAGGCAGTATCTCTATGGAAGTAGATTGCCCAGTCTTTCTTTCGAGGAGTGGCTGATGCCTTAGGCACTGCGCCATCAGAGCTATTTGGTATCTCCTTATTCTGGGGGGCAGTAGGTATCAATGATTTGCTTGTTGAAATGTGTACAACAATGTAGCTTCCCATCTAGGAGCTGTAGTGAAATGGCCCCATATTGCGCCTTCCAAGAAAAACTCAGGGATTCTGTGTCATGAAGGGGCCAAGACCTGCTAGTTTTCTAGTATCTGGGTTGGTCAACCTCAGTGAGAAAAGGTAGCAGCTTCACATCTCTCAGATCCACTGCTACTCTGCTGCTTCTCCTGAACTCTGGCTGGGCAGGGACTGGTCAGGGACAAAGGGGCTCTGCTGCTGGGTGCCCCGACCCATCATTGTCTGACTGTACCACTTCCGACCCTGAATTGTGCTCCAGGCTTTAGTTACAGGAAAGAACATTACCTAGGTCCTGAGGCAAGATCTCATGGTGATTTTATTGAAGCAGGACTATAGGTGGTTCCATGGACCTTGATGCTAGAGAATAGACTTCCAGCTGAGAATAATCCCACACTCCTGAAGGATGCTCCTGTCCAGGGGCTGGGTCCATGGGACCTCATGTTGATAGACTGGGTTGCTAGGGAATCTCTTTCCCTGCTCTCTTTCTTTACCAAGGTATAGGTTCTCCCTTACTTGAAGCAACTCAGAGACTGGTTTCCCATGCTCAGCCAAGAGATTTGGCATTGATTTTATGAATTGGGTGGGAAAATAGGCTTAAACGTCTGAAGATATTTTTATTAGATCATCGCATTTGAATGACAATTCCTGGATATAAAATTCTAGGTTCCAACTTACTTTCTTTCAATATTTTAAAATACTAAATTTTTATCTTCTAAAATGAGAAAATTCTAATACCAGTTTGACTCTTATTCGTACATATGTGGTCTGATTTTTATCACTGGAAGCTTTTAAAATATTCTGTTTGTCCTTGATATTCTTCAATATCAAGGGGAAGATTGTACTAGCCCTCCGTTAACATTTTCAGTTGAGCATGGTAAAACAAAAAGCATGGTAACAATCATCCTCCATAACTCCAGGTGGCCAACCATTCCAGCTTTCCCAGGACAAAGACATTTCCCAGGACATGGGACTTTCAGTACTAGAATCAGGAAAATCCTGGGGAAACTGGTATAAGTTGGTCACCCTACTATACTCACTGGGTGTCAGAGACTCTGGTTCCCTTAATAGATTCATTTATTCAACAAATACTTATGTGCTCTGGTTACCTAGGGCCATTCTAACAAGAATATACCACAAACGGGATGGCCTTAACAAACAGGAGTTTATTCTCTTACAGTTTGGAGACTTTACGTCCAAGTTCAAAGTGCCAGGCCCTAGGGACTGGGTGAAAGCCCCTCAACCTTGGGGTCCAGCTCTGCCTCCTGCTCCCGGCCCACTGGAGCTAGAGACGTTTCTTCACTCAGACTGCTGCTGGCTGCTGAGGCTGAGAAGCCCCAAGGTTGACAAGTAAAAAGGCACAGTCCCGATGTTACCAAACCACATGGCAGGCCATTAACTTAAATCCACTGTAAATCCCAAGGTCGGCAGAGCATAGCAGGCTGCTGAGCAACAACATGGCTACATACAGGGTCCAAGCATGCCATAAGCTAGAGACCATACCCAAAGGCTTCTCCTTATATACAGGAAGCAGACCACATACCCAAAGGCAGCTAGCTACCCAGCTGCTTGTGGTAGATCCCACCATGGAGTTGATTGCCAGTCTCATCGTGGGGATTAACTATCACCAGCTGCCCAGCCAAGTTGACACACAAACCGAACTACCACATTATGGAAGTCTATTATGTCTCAGGTTCTGTTGTAGTTGCTTGAAACCAGTGAAAAAACAGACAAAAGATCTCTGCCTCTCTGAGTTAACATTATAGCCAAAGATGAGGAGAGATAAGAAACAATAAATAAAATAAATGAGTAAACTATGTAGCATGTTAGCAGATAATACTATTAAAAATGAAGAAAAGAAAAAAATATACTTTTCAAGGGTCCAGGGATGTAGTTGCAATTTTAGATAGGATGGTTAGATGAGAAAGAGATTTTCATTGAGAAGACAGCATTTGAACAAAGATTTAAAGGAGTTGAAGTAGCCATGTAGACATCAGTGGGAAGAGCCCTCCCAGGCATAGGAAATAGCAAGTACCAATGCCCTGGAGCAAGAAAATGCCTGGTGTAATCCAGAATAAACAAGGAGGTTGGTATGGCTAGGACACGTGAGCAAGGGAGGCTAGTTGAAAAGGAAGTCACAGGTAATGGAGGCTAGATAACATAGAGCCGGATTGGGCAAATCAAGAAATAAATAAAGAGTGGATAAGAGACAAGGCTTTCTTGTAGAAGAATTCCAAATAATGTGTATAGATAATCCACTCTCCAGGAGATGGAGCTTAATATCTCTCTTGAAAATGGACTAGATTTAACACTAGCACTGCCTTCAAGAAGACAAAGGAGAGCAATTTTAAAGTATTGAAAGAAAATAAGTTTGAACTTATAACTTCATGGTTCTGAGTAGCATGGGAGCTATTGAAAAGTTTGAGGAGAAGAGTGACACATAGTGGGTTGAATGGTGGCTTCCAAAAAGTTATGTCCAGCTCCTAATTTCTGGAACCTGTGAATGCTACTTTATTTGGAAAAAGGGTCTTTGCAGATGTAATTAAATTAAGGATCTTTTTTTTTTTTTTCTTTTAGTTTTAACTTGTGCACCTCTCCATGTCTTCCTTTTCCTTGGTGATATTGGGCTAGTCACATGCTTTTGTCATAGTGCTTTTCTCTTCACCCATATCAACACTTGTCTTTTGGCTATCCAACTATATCCCCCCCCCCTTCCTTTTCACTCCCATCCCTGATAATCAAAGGAAACTTTTCCTTGACTTTTTATAATAATGGGCTTCTATAATATTTGTACTTCTGTGATTGACTTATTTCACTCAACATAATGTCATCCAAGTTCATCCATGCTAAATTAAGGATATTGAGATGAAGAGATCATCCTAGATTATCCAGGTGGGTCCTACATCCAATGACATGTATTCTTATAAGAGGCAGAGGGATATTTGAGACAGACAGAGAGGAGAAGATGGAGACACGCAGAGCAGAAAGTGATCTAAAGATAGACAGAGATGAGAGTGATGCATCTATATCCAAGGCACACCAAGGTTTGCTGACAGCCACCGGAAGCTAGGAGAGAGGCATGGAACAGATTTTCCCTCGGAGGCTCCAGAAGGTTCAGACTTCTGACCTACAGAACTGTGAGAGAATAAATTTTTGTTGTTTTAAGCTGTCTGTTTGAGGTAATGTGTTATAGCAGCCATAGAAAACTAATACAGGAGTCCAGGTAGTTTAGGGCCTGCCTGGCCATAGCAAGAACTCTGCTTTCTACCCTTGAGTAGCATGGGGAACTCTTGTAAGGTTTTGAGCTGAAGAATGACATGAATCTGACTTACGTTTTAAGCTGTTGTTTTTGTTTTTAAGTGCTGTTGAGTTGGTTCCAATTCATAGCTACCCTATGTACAACAGAACAAAACACTGCCTGGTCCTATGCTATCCTCACAATCCTTGCTATGCTTCAATTCATCTTTGCAGCCACCATGTCAATCCATCTCATTGAGAGTCTTCCTCTTTTTCACTGACCCTCACTTTACCAGGCATGATACCCTCTTCCAAGGACTTGTCCCTTCTAACAACATGAACAAAGTAGGTGAGACGAAGTCTGGCCATTTTCACTTCTAAGGTGCCTTCTGGCTGTACTTCTTTCAAGACAGATTTGTTCATTCTTCTGGCAGTCCATGATATTTTCAGTATTTTTCACCAACACCATAACTCAAAAGCATCAACTCTTCTTCAGTCTTCCTTATTTGTTGTCCAGCTCTCACATGCATATGAGACAATTGAAAATACCATGGCTTGTGTTAGGTGCACCTTAGTCTTCTTTGGTCTTTAAAGACAATTTAAAAAGGTCTTTAGCCACAAATTTGCCCAGTGTGATACAATTTTTCATTTCTTGACTTCTGCTAAATCTTTGACATCCTCAATCTTTTCTCCTTTTATGTTTTAAATTGTTGTTGTTGTTGTTATGTGTAGTCGAGTCGGCCCCAACTCATAGCGACCCCTCCTTGGGTTTCGAGGCAGTATCACTACAGAAGTAGGATTGCCCAACCTTACTTCCGAGGAGTGGCTGGTGGGTTTGAACCGCCAGCCTTCTGGTTAGCAGTCAAGTGCCTTAGGCACTATGCTACCAGAGCTCCTATGTTTTAAATAGGTAGGGACAATTAGCTTAGCCAGTGCATAATCCTTCTGCCTCATACTTTTTTTAAGATAAACAATGTGGGAGAAGTAGCCAGGTGGCAGCCTCAGTTCAACAAGTCCATTATTTTATTCCCTCATGGAAGCACTCCTTCCTTTGGATATTAAACCTCTGAAACAAATGTGACAATTGGAACTAGATTTGGCTGCCTTTAAGAGAATCCTAATAATGATTTAAATATTAGAAAGGTTTATTTCTCTCTTAAGTAAAAGAAACCCTGGATATGGAGTCTGAGGCTGATAAAGCAAATCTATACTCATCAGAGTTCTTCTATTTTCCTGCCCATCATTTTTAGCATGGTTTTTATCTTTAATGTTACCTGATGTTCCAAGATAACTGCTGGAGCTCCAGCCATCACTTTCAAATTATAGTCAGAAAGAAGATTAGGGGAGAAGAGTATAAAGGGTGTACTCCCCAAATGAGACACACCCCTTGAAGGTTTTCTGGAAGTGCCACTCAATGGCTTTTCCTCACATCTCATTGACCACTCTTAGTTTTAATGGGATCACCACCCCAGTCAATAAATAGAACATTATCACCATTCCAGAATCTCCTTTTATATCCTTTTCTGATCACTAACCCTTTACCCCCTTCACAAAAGTAATCACTCTCCTAACTTATATTTTAACCTCTACTTTTCTTTATAGTTTTACGACTTTAATATATATGTATCCCTGAATATTAAGATTTGCTTGTTTTTTGGACTTGATGTAAATGGAATTATATAGTTAAAAAAAAAGGATAAAGTCATGGTTGTGTTAGTACAGAAAAGGGAAGGAAAAATATTATGTAGGCAAGTAGCAATCGCTACTATACCAATAGAACCCAGAGTTAAAGTTCTTCCAGTCATTGGATTCATTAGCACATATTCATGATTTACCTGGACAAAGAGTGAATCCAGTCTGTTCTGCATAAGCCTCCTTTAATATCCCAGGAGAAAGTATTACAATTACTTTCATCAACGTCTCTGACATTCAAGGAATGCCAAATGTTCTTGGCAATACTTCCTTGCTGATTGCAACCATGTTCTTTCTTCATTGGTGTTTCCAGAGAAATGTCAGTTCACACTGAGTGTGAGATGACAGTGCACAGATTTAGAGAGCTGCTGCCAGGACCACCACCATCACCAGCACTTTCTGCTACTGCTTAGACTACATGGTGTAGGCGGCCTCTTGATCCATGCACCCACTGACCGCTCTTCTGTGCTTCCTTTATTGTAGTGGAGGGGTAGGACTCTGCACTGCTCAGTGGGTGCATCATGACTATGCCGCAAAGCTGTTGAGTGGTTTGAAAAAAAAAAAAAAAATTACTCTGATATGCAACTGTTTCATTCTTGTGTGCCAAAATGGAGGATTGACTGAATCTTGATGAAACTGTTTCAGTTATACAGACATGTTCTTATGTCCAAACAGAGTTCTTCAAGGTAAATTGATCTTATACTGACCTCTCCATCTCAGTGCCTTGCAACTTCCTGAGTAGGTAGATTATGCTCTACACCTGCTGAGGACTGATCAAGGAAGCAAATAAGATTTGGATTTTTTTTTCTTTTATTCTGGATCATACACAAGACCTGTAGACCTTTACAGCAGCCTTACAGATAAGACTACAATTTCACCAGGCCCCCTTCTCTTTGCAAAGTTGTTGCCTTAATTTTGTTGTTTAAAGCTAACCCTTTCTTTTCATCTGTACAACAGCTGCCCTGATTGAGACTGTCATTATTGCTCATGCAGATTATTGTTTTTGTTGATAGGTGCTGCCAAGCGCTTCTGACTCACAGCAACCCAAGTACAATAGAATGAAACACTGCCCGGTCCTGCATCATCCTCACAATTGTTGCCATGCTTGAACCTATCATCACAGCCACTGTGGTGGGCCAGAAAATTGAAGCCACATTATATGGGTCTGATGAATGTCATGTTCCCCTTAAATTATTAAATGAGACCAGATTATTGAAGCCACATTATAGTGGTCTAATGAATGTCTTGTGTCCCTTAAATCTACACTTCACATGTGTGTAGAAGTGATTCACTTAATAGGACATTTAGACTGAGAAGAGCCTGGGCTCAGTCTGTTTGTGGAAGTGTTCCATAACCAGCAAAACTGGTTGTTTTATTATGTGTATATTGGATTCAGTTGGAAGAGTTAGGATGACCCAAGTGACCTTTCATGGGTTGGTGGGTGGTGGTCCCTCCTTCAACCCCCTCACCCCCCACCCCTGCTTCTGCCTTTTCTTTTGTTGAAATTACAATTTTTATGTCATGTTTCAAGATAATATTTAGATACAATGAAATGTACAGTTCTAAACTATACAGTTTGGGGAGTTTTTTGTAGATTGTTGTTGGGTGCCATGAGATTGATTGCAACTCACAGTAATCCTATATGACAGAATAGAAAATCCCCAGAGGGCTTCTTGTCTATAATCTTTACAGGTTCGGACTGCCAACCAAGATTTGTGGGTAGGTTCAAACCACCAACCTTTTGGTTAGTAGCTGAGAGCTCAACCATTTGCACCAGTAGGGCTCCTTTACTTAGCCTTCTTACACAGTATGTTACCTACAAGTATAGGCAGTTTTACTTTCTGTCCAAGTAACTTTGCTCTTCTTTTTTTTTTTTTTTTTTTTGGTTTCTGAAGTTGAAAATGTAAACCATTGATTTTTCTAACTTTCTTCTTTCGATATACAAAAGTTTAAATTATAAACTTCCCTCTAAATATATTTTAGCAGCATACCACAGATTATGCTATATCATTATTTTAATTATCAGTCAGTTCAAAATATTTTTTAATTTCCAAGTAATTTATGCCTTTTATTTTTTTGTGGCCTTTTCCACTGGCTAGGACTTCTAGTACAGTGTTGAATACAAATGGCAAAAGTGAACATCTTTTCTTTGTTCTTAATCTTAGGGGGAAAATTAGATGCTTCACCATTTAATATGATGTTAACTCTAGGCTTTCTATAGATGACCTTTACCAAACCAGGGAAATTCCTTTCTATTCCTAGTTTGCTGACAGGTTTTTCTTTTAAAACACGAATGGTCCTTAAATTTTGTCCAACGCTATTAAGTTGCTCACATATTTTTTTCTCTTTTGTTCTATTAGTGTGATGAATTACAATGACTGAGTTTCAAAAGATAACCACTGGTATTATCCTTTCTGTATTGCTGCTAATATTTTGTTAAGGATTTTTACATCTAATTTATGAGGGACAATAGTTTTAATTTTCTATTCTTCTAATGCTATCAGAATTTGCTATCAGAGTTTTCCTGATAATAAAAATGAATCAACAAATTTTCTGAAAGAGTTGGTGTTATTTCTTCCCTAAACATTTGCTCTAATTCTCAAATGAAACTACCCGGACCTAGCATTTAATTTGTAGAAAGATTTTTGGTAATAAAGTTAATTTCTTATAGATACTGAGATATTAAGATTTTCAGTTTCTTATGTCAGTTTTCCAATTTCAAAAATTTTTCCATTATATGTGAATTGTCAAATTTATTGGCATAAAATTGTTCATAATTTTCCTTTTTTGTCCTTTCAATATTTTTAGGGTTTTTAGGTGATGTCTTCTCTTTCATTTCTGATATTGCTAATTTGTGTTCTTCCTTTTTTTCTTTGTTGAGCAATCTTGTGAAAGACTTATTAATGGATTAATCTTTTCAAAGAATCTATTTCTGGCTCTATCAATTTTGTTTGTCATTGTCTTTTCTATTTTATTGACTTCTTTCTTATCTTCCCTCACCTCCAATCCAAGGGAGGAATTCTGTCAGTATGTCTACTTCAATTATGCATTCTGGAACAGGGAAAATCAGTATAGGATGGGCTCAGGGGCCCACTGGACCCACTGTGATGTGGACCTGAGCTAAAACTCCATAAGCTCCTATTCTGACTGGTGGATAACAGTGATGTTTTGGGTCTGCTGGAATTAGTGTCAATTTAGAGCCAGTGTCCAGGAATCCCTGAAAAGTCTGATTATTTCCCTTTTCCTGGAAAATGGCTGTAGATTTCTTTGGGGAAGGCTTGAAGAAAGAATGTTGTTATATGCCATCGAGTGGGACCTGACTCATAGCGGCCCCTTCTTGGGTTTCCGAGGCAGTATCACTATGGAAATAGATTGCCCCGTCTTCCTTCCGAGGAGTTGCTGGTGAGTTTGAACCGCCAACCTTCTGGTTAGCAGTCAAGTGCCTTAGGCAATATGCTACCAGAGCTCCTTGAAGAAAGATTAAAACTACAAATTTTTGACAGTGTAGCAGGTCTGGTAGCATAGTGGCTAAGACACTTGCCTGCTAACCAGACGGCTGGCGGTTCAAACCCACCAGCCACTCCTCGGAAGGAAGGTTGGGCAATCCTACTTCCGTAGTGATACTGCCTCGGAAACCCAAGGAGGGGTCGCTATGAGTCGGGGCCGACTCGACGGCACATAACAACAACAACAACAACAACTTCCACTTCATTCTAGAGGTTTGGGTCTGTAAACTGAGGTAAATCTGGAAATTGATTGAGGGGCCATGACTCCCTGTTTTGGTGATTCAAGTTAGACTTCTACTTATTTGACCTAGAATTCTTTTGCTTATACAGATCAAGTAAAAATTGTCAACTTCCCGTCTATTTCTTTTCTAAGGATATTATTATCAGCTTGCCATAGGCTTTTGAGAGCCAGACTATTTAGATTACTGCTTTGGCTCCACTGTCCATTATGGTAACCACCTCCACTTTATTTTTGTGTGATTAATGCTGCCACTTGGACTCTGTCACCCTGAGAGCCTGTTATCTCCATTGCAATTAGGAAGCAGTTAGTTAGGTTGATGGTAGCAGTTTCTGTGGTAATTTCAGATCTACAGAGAAGAGTGACCACAGAACACTTCAAGGATGTTGAGACTTGTCTCACAGTTTTATTCCTCACAGTTGTGGTAAAAGGTGTGTCCTCTGAGCACTCCAATGTGAGTATGTGGGTCTGACATGATAAATCCACTCTAACATTCCAGTCTCCTTAAATCTGTAGATACTTTACAGTAAAAAATCCAAAGCAAGTCCAAGGGTTCAAACTTTATTTGTTCTTGGCGCCTTTGAAACCATGTTCCAGACAAACACATTGTTAGAGCACTTTCCAACTCCTTGAGCTCAAACATTAAATCCAGAATCTCTCATTAATGGGCTTGTATCAATAAGTTCAGCTTGATCCAACTTTCTGTTCCTTCCATCGTTCTCTCACACCTTTAACATCCACACATTTTCCTCAGGTTGCTGTCTGTACTGATTGGAAAAATTATGCAGTTCTTTTAAAGTGTAGCATATCTCCTTGTGGGGTTATATTTTGTATTCACCTTGTGGGACCTGCTGGGACTTGAGGAGGAGTGGCAAAGGTAGGTCCTAAGGAGAATCAGCAGTGCCTTCAAGGCAACGGCCTCAGGGAAGACTGAGTTTTTCAGGCAAAGCAAGATTAACCACTTCAGACAAAGTGGAAATGTTGCTTCTACTAGCAAAGATGTCTCAGCAGAATTCAGAGATTCAACGTCCCCAGCTTCACTGGGGTCTTCCCATTCCAATTTTCAGAATTCCATTCCTTTCTAATCAATGCCTTCACTTTAACAGAAGATGGCTTCAAGGTGAGAATTCAATTTGAATTGTAATTCAACTACTCTGAATGATCTGGGTTTGATTTTCAGAAACCTCAACCCTGAAGTTATTGGAGGTAAGGATTATCTTTATTAACTTCATTCTATGTACTTCAGGCTCAACTTGCTCTTCTTTTTTTTTTTTGGTTTCTTAATGGGCAATCCTATTTCCGTAGTGATACTGCCTCGGAAACCCAAGGAGGGGTCGCTATGAGTCAGGGCTGACTCCACAGCACATAACAACAACAAAGTTGAAAATGTAAACCATTGATTTTTGTAAATTTTTTCTTTCAAAACACAAGTATTTCAAGTACAAACTTCCCTCTAAACTCTGGTGGTGTAGTGCCTAAGGCATTTGACTGCTAACCAGAAGGCTGGCAGTTCAAACGTACCAGCTATTCCTCAGAAGGAAGGTTGGGCAATCTACTTCCTTAGTGATATCGCCTCAGAAATCCAAGGAGGGGTCACTATGAGTCAGATCCCACTCCATGGCAGTGAGTTTGGTGCTTTTTTGGTTTGAAACACTATTTTAGCAGCATACCACAAATTATGATGTATTGTTATTTTAATTACCA
>NW_006921660.1:1438312-1440962 GCF_000298275.1 Orycteropus afer afer
AAGAGACCTTATGTTCTTCTAGGGGCTTATTCTATAGATTTCTCCCAATTCTTCGTGTCCCATGACTTAGGAGTTGACATCCTGAGAATCCCAGAAAATTTTTATCTTTTTGCTCTTATTTCATTCAGTTCAAAATACTTTCTAATTTCCTTTTTGATATTTTTTTTGACCTATAGGTTATTTAAAAGTATGTTATTTACTTTCAGATATATAGTATTTTATAGACACCATATTGTTAATTGTTTCTAACTGTGTTCCATTGCAGTCAGATAACACTTTCTTAAGATTTAAATCTTTTGAAATTATTGAGACTTCTTTTATGGTTAGGAATATGTGCCATCATCTATCATAGTCTATCTATCACAATCTATAAACACTTAGAAAGAAAATGTATTCTGTTGCTGAATGTAATGTTCTATAAATACTAATTAGGCCATGTTTGATGGATCATCTTGTTTAAATTTTCTGAAGTTTACTTTTTTATTTGTTTGTTTTCTGTCTACTTGTTCTCTCATTTGTCAAGAAAGGGAAGTATTAAAATCTACAACTATACTTGTGGAGTTGTATTTCTCCTTTAGTTATATCAAGTTGTTCTTCATGTATTTTGGAAGCTAAGCTCCATTATTAGGTGCATTCATACTTACTGATTTTGTGCTTTTCTGATAAGTTGATCTTTTTATAATTATGCAATATTCCTTTGTGTCTGATAATATTCCTTCTTTTGAAGTCTGCAGTATTTCCCTCAAATATAACCACATCAGTTTTCCATGATATATATGTTTCTATCCTTTTACTCTCAACTCCTCTGTGTCTTTATATTTAATGTGCATCTTTTTTTTTTTTTAAAGTTGTGATTTGGGTGAAAGTTCACAGAGCAAATTCATTTACTATATAACAGTTCATACTCATTTTGTTTCATGATATTGATTGCAATCCCCACAATGCAACAGCTCTCTCCCCACTTCTTCCCTGTAGTTACCTTTTCCCTGTGTCCTTTCCTATGAGTTCCTCTGAGCTATCTCCCTGTGCAAATACTGCTGCTCTGATCTCCCTTAGATGATCATTCTAAGGAGTGCACCTACCTCGTATAAATGTTCACCTTATATACCTGTCTATTGTTTTGCTGGAAGCCACAGGAGTGAGTTCAATTCCAGACCTGAAGGGTGACTACGGGCTCTAGTCTCAGGAGTTTCACTGGTCTCTATCAGACCAGTAAGCTTGATTTTTTTTTATCATTTTGAGTTTTGTTCCACATTTTCTCCCACTATTCAGGATCTCCTATTTTGATTCCTTTCCTAGTTGTTGACAGTGATAGCTGGGCACCAGTTAGTTCTCAGGATCATTAGGTTGAGGTTTGCATGGACTACTAGTCCTTGAGCAAATTATTTAATGTACATCTTTTAAAAAGAGCTTATAGTTGAGTCTCGCTTTTTTATCCAATGCTATCTTCCCCTTTTATTTGGAGTATTTAGCCTACTACATCTAATAATTGCTGAAGTGGTTTGGTTAAATATACCATCTATGTATTGATTCTTTATCTGTCTCACCCGTTTTTATTCCTTTGATGATCTTCACTTGCCTTCTTTAGGGTTACTTGAATATTTTCAAGTATTCCAATTTATTTTCTCCACTGGCTTTTAAACTATACCTCTTATTTAAGGTATTAAGAACTTAATAATATTATTATTATCATTAAGGTATTAATAAGACTTCTTTGCATTATTTTTGGTGGTTGCTCTGGGGATTACAATATGCATCCTTATTACAGTCTGTTGTTGTTGTTGTTATGTGCCGTCGAGTCAGCCCAGACTCATAGCGACCCCTCCTTGGGTTTCTGAGGCAGTATCACTACGGAAGTAGGATTGCCCAACCTTCCTTCCGAGGAGTGGCTGGTGGGTTTGAACCGCCAGCCGTCTGGTTAGCAGGCAAGTGCCTTAGCCACTATGCTACCAGAGCTCCTTAGAATTAGTATTTTAGCACTTTATGTGTTATTCTTCACATCTGACCTTTTCTTCTTTGCATTATCTTTAGTGGTTGTTCTGGGGATTACAATATGTATCTTTATTACAGTCTACTTAGAGTTAATATTTCAACACTTTACATGTTACTCTTCACATCTGACCTTCTCTTCTTCATTAAAAAAACACAGAACCCTCACAACAATCTGAGCAATATACACTGAACAATCTGAGCGATATAACTCTGCTACCTCTGTCTTTAAGCTATTGTTTTTTTATTGTTTTATTCTTCATCAGTTATAAATCCATCACACATTGATATTTTTTTAGTGTGGTAAATACACACACATATATACATACACTTGCCATTTCAATATTTTACATTACATGTGCAATTCAGTGACATTACTTACATTGATCATGTTGTCCAATCATCACCATAATTCTTTTCCAAATTTTTCCAAAACTCTTAACAGAAACTCAGTGTCCCTTAATATTGCTATTATTTTTGCTTTAAACAATTATTTGTTTTTAAGCATATTAAGAAAAGAAAACTATATAGTCTTTTTTAGTTACCGTTTCTGATTGTCTCTATTCTTTCCTGTTAATCCTGTTGTTGTTGTTAAGTGCCGTGGAGTCATTTCCGACTCATAGCGACCCCATGCACAGCAGAACGAAACACTGCCCGATCC
>NW_006921660.1:1442553-1467642 GCF_000298275.1 Orycteropus afer afer
CCTAATCCCTTTGGCTGATTGCTCTTGTCTCTGGCTTCCTGGCTTTTAATCCCCTTTCTCCTGGTCTTCTGGCCTGTTAATCCTAGTTCTCATCTTTTACTAGTTCCCTTCATCATGAAGAACATTTCTTAGTATTTCTTGTAGTACAGGTTTGTTGTTGACTAATTCTTTCAGATTTTGTTTATCTTAAATGTTCTTATTTCATCTTTACTTTTGAAAACTTTTTTTTTTTAAATATAGAACATATTCTGTATCACTTCAATCTTTTAATAGAGATTCAGAATCTATTTCCAGACCCAGCTGGACAATGAATAAGGAAGACCGAAGAAGAGTTGATGCTTTTGAGTTGTGGTGATGGCAAAGGATACTGAAAGTACCATGGACTGCTAAGAGAACTAACAGGTCTGAACTGGAGGAAGTGCAGCCAGAATCCTCCTTAGAAGCGAGAATGGACAGACTTCTCTCACCTACTTTGGTCATGTTGTGAGAAGGGAACATTCCCTGGAGAAGGATGTCATGCTTGGTAAGGTGGAAGGTCGACAAAAGAGGGGAAGGTCTTCGAAGATGTGGATTGACATGGTGGCTGCGACAATGGGCTCAAGTATAGCAAGGATCATGGAGCTGATGTGGGATTGGGTGGTGTTTTGTTCTGCTGTGGATGGAGTCACTATCAACACCACCAACAACAATTCCAGACCCTTGACCATAGAGAGAGCAGAGGGAATACTTGCCATGGTAAGGGATTGTGGCAGGAATTTTGAGGAACTAATACTGCTCTTTCCTAAGGAAGATAAGGATTGAAGTATGTCAACATGGGCTAACATGGGCTGACCAAGTCTGGAATGAACAGGATCAACAAAGGCTGACCTGGACTGACATGGGCTGTCAGTTTCAAATGTCATTGATTTTAGAGCTAGAAAGGACCTTAAAGCCTCTGTTTTGGTTACCTGCTGCCACTCTGACAAGAATATATCACAAATGGGATGGCTTGAACAAACAGGAGTTTATTGCCTTACATTCAGGAGGCTAGAAGTCCGAGTTCAAAATGCCAGGCTCTAGGGACTGTGTGAAAGGCCCTCAACCTTGGGCTTCAGCTCTGCCTCCTGTTCCCCGCCCACTGAAGCTAGAGGCATCTCTTCACTCAGGAAGCTACTGGCTGCTGAGGCTGACAAGCCCAATGTCGACAAATAAAATGGCACAGTCCTGATGTTACCAAACCACATGACAGGCCATTAATTCAAGTCCATTGAAAGCCCCAAGGTTGGCAGAGCATGGCAGGGTGCTGAACAATGACACAGCTACATGCAGGGCCCAAGTGTATCATAAGCTAGAGACCATTCCCAAAGCCACTGCTTATATATGGGAAGCAGACCACATCCCTAAAGCAGCTACTCAGCTACTTGTGCTAGGTCCCACCATGGAGTTGATTGCCAGTTTCATCATGGGGAATAACTACCACCAGCTGCCCAGCCACTCAACCAGGCCCAACCAAGTTGACATACAACTTTAACTACCACAGCCTCCGTTACTTTTCAGAGGAGGAAACTGAAGCACAGCAAGGCAATTTGTTCAGAATTACACAATTGCAAAATGTCAGAATCTAGACTCTGGAATCATATCTTCTTTCTCCGAGATCAGGACTCTGTCCTTGCACCTCTTCTTCTTTCATAGAGGTGAGGCAGCAGAGCACTAACTGATCTGGGCAGCACATTCCTGAGCACCCATGTGTGTCCCAGCAAGACCTGGACCAGCTTTCAGGGCAAAAGCGGTCTAAAGTCCAGGGGAAATTTTTCATTTTTATGCATTATCTGTGTAAAACCTCTACCAGCAATGACCTTATACCATTGCTTACCCTTGAAAAACAAGTGGTAAGAAGCACTCATAAGTATTAACTGTTGATAACCATCCTAAGGGGAGACATTTAGATAATAAACATAAAAGGTCTTGAACCACAAGTCTTTGGACCCACAACATTAGCCACATTTTTCTGATCTATTGCCTACTTAGCTTTTATTTTCCATCTTTCTAAGTCAGAAGCTATAGATGAAAGGCATGACCATGACCTACAATGGAATTTACTTGATTTAAGTCCTGTCCCATATATTTCTTTCTATTTTCAGATATTGATATGTATATTAGAGATGCCTATTTATAATAATTTACTTATTCAAAACTTTAGAGAAACTATTTAAATGTTATCATAAAACAATATGATCTCCAACATCGTCATAAAACAAATATGATGTATATTAATGACCATCCCACCCCAGATACATCACAGCAATATACACAGAGCCTTGGGAAGTTCTCAGGATCTGTGGTTAGAGTGAGTTAGTTCAGAGTTGCTATCCTCAGCAGCTGGATGAGGCACTCAGAAAACCATATTTTGAGTGGACCACTGTTAAAGGTAGAAAAGAAGTGAATGCTCCTTTTGTAACATTTGGATTTGAGTATAATATTGAGTAATTTATAAACAGATGCCCAAATGAGACTTGACTCTAAATCTTCAGATTAAAAGTCCTATGTAGCATAGTGCCTAAGGCACTTGACTGCTAACCAGAAGGCTGGCGGTTCAAACCCACTAGCCACTCCTTGGAAGGAAGATGGAGCAATCTACTTCCATACTGATACTGCCTCGGAAACCCAAGGAGGGGTCGCTATGATTCGGGTCCGACTTCACGGCACGTAACAACAACAAATGCTTTTCTAACTGAGCTATGTGGGTCCTGGAGGCTCCTTTTATATTCATTTTTAAAATGTAGAATGTTTACCCTTTCCCAAAGGCAGTAAATCTTAACAGAAGTAGATTACCCAGTCTTCCTTCCATAGAGTGGCTAGTGGGTTTGAACCACCAACTTTCTGGTTAGCAGCCAAATGCCTTGGGCACTATACCACCAGAGCTCCTTTGGTTTTTTTTCCAGAAAGTGAGTCTAGGGCCATAAGGACTATCCCTGACACAAGTCATCTGGACTTGCACTATCACACCAGCTTCACAGTCTAGAAAACTCCTGAACTGCTCAGGAACAGACAGAGTAAAGCACATCTGCTGGGTCTGCTGTCTCTTTGGGCTCTCACCATGGGAGGAAACTCTTCTTTCAGTGTGTGTGATGGTCAGAGCCAGGGCAGTTCATCAGCTCACCATCCCTTCCATTTTGCTCTTTTCTACAAAATAATACCCCATGACTCAAATAAATACAAACAACAGTGTGTTTTCAAGCTAACAAGCATTAAAAACAAGCCTCTACTTTTTTTCTTATTTTTTTTAGATTATAAGCAGCATAACTTTTAATTGTAAAAATTCATCTGATCCTTGTGTGAGTCATCTGACAATTTGGTGAATGTGTTTTCTCTTTTCGCAGCACAATTTAGGACATGGTTGTCACATTTAAGAGTTTGAAATCTAAACAATAGGAAAACAAGAAAGAAAAAAAAAAGAAGAGAAGGAGGCACAAGCAGAGGATCAGGTGGGAGAAGAATTTTAGAATGGACCAAGATTAGAGTGGCCAGCACTGGGCTGTCCTCAGTCCCTGCAAAACTGTCCTGAGCCTTGTAAGTTTCATCAGTAGCCATGCAAAATTATAATGCCAATCATTTCTAACATTTGTTAAGCACTTATTATAGGCCATGCACATTTATAAGCCTTACACAAATTATTGAATTGAATTTAATGCAACTAAAAGAACCACTTTTGGTCCCTGGGTGGAACAAATGGTTAGTGGGATTGGCAGTTCAAACCCACCCACAGGTGCCATAGAAGAAAGGCCTGGTGATCTGTTTCCTTAAAGATTACCGTCAAAAGAACCGTATCAAGCAGTTCTGCTCTGTAATACATGGGCTCACTAGGAGTTGGAATGTGTTTGCTTTTTCTGGTTTAGGAAACCTCCAGAATCATTGAATTTAGTGCTAACTATGTCTCCTTACCTTATAAGGAGTTCTTGTGGTGCACTGGTTACATATTCAGCTGCTAACCAAAAGTTTGGCAGTTCTAACCCACCAGCTGCTCCACAGGGTAAAGATGAGGCAATCTACTTCCATAAAAATTTACAGTCTTGGAAGCCCTATCTGTCCTATAGGTCACTGTGAGTTGAAATCAACTTGATGGAGGTCAGAATCCTCATACCCCTGTGCCTTGTCGGTTGTTTCTAGCTCTGATTTTCCATTTCAGACTCTGTCCACCAGCTCTATGTTTCATTACTGTCCTTTTGGGGGCAATGCTACCTCAGACCAATCTACAGTAACATCTTTCTGTTGGGCCAATTCTGGGACCTTCTCTCTGACTCCATATTTTTCCTACAAGACACTTCTCCAGCTGAGCTCAGACACCAACAACTTATTTGTTATCTGAAAAATAAAACAATAAATAGCATACAGATGCATATATTTTTTTTGAAAAAAAAAAGTGGCTAAGATGTTGACAATCTGTTTTTAAATGTTGTGACTATGGAGATGCTGCAAAAAATCTCACAAACAGAGACACCTAAGTTTATTGTCTCCTTTTTATATAGTGAGTTTAAAGGTTTATGTTACCAAGTTTCAAGTGAAAAAGTCACAAAGGGAGTTTAAATCCGGCAAAGGCATGGGATAACATCAAATTAAAAGATTGCCCTTTTCCTTGGCTCCTCCCTTTGGTTAGCCCAGCTACAAAGTTTGTGTTGACTGTTGTTGTCTTCTAAAATTCTACCTCCCCGTGGGTGCTTGGATTCCTGGAAACTCCACCAAAAATAATAAGGGTGTACTCTCTTCCCTCATGTTAATACTGGATCGTTTGGGAATCTGGCTTATTCCAAGGAGTCAGTCTATAGGCTTGCTAGTAGAGGGTGAACAGAGATGTTTTTAAAAGGGGGTGCTGTACCTTTAAATTCTGCAAGTGAACTGTCTCAGTAAGGCCAGCAACTCAAGGTCCAGCCCCTAGAAGAGAGAATAGCTACAGATTCTCCATCCTCAGTTTTTGCAAGGGGACGGCTGTGCCAGCTGGGCTCTGGCAGACTCCAGGCAGCATGGCAATGAAGCTTGGGGCCCTCCTGCTGGTCCTTGGCCTCAGCCTGGCTCAGCCAGCCTCTGCCCGACGGAAGCTCCTGGTGTTTCTGCTGGATGGTTTTCGCTCAGACTACATCAGTGATGAGGCCCTGGAGTCCTTGCCTGGTTTCAAAGAGATTGTAAGCAGGGGAGTAAAAGTGGATTACTTGACCCCAGACTTCCCTAGTCTCTCTTACCCCAATTACTACACCCTGATGACCGGTGAGTACTGCATCCTCTTGTTGGTGGGGAAGGGACTGCTTGGGTCCAACGGGGAGTAGTTAGCTGGCACAGGAGTCTGATTTAAATGTTCAGGTTTCCTTACTCCTTTGGGTTCCAAAGATGGACGAGAAGTCTGTGTTCTTGGCTCAAGGAGATTTTTTTTTTTTTCACAGTTGCATTTTCTCCAAAAGTTATCCCAAGGACCTTTTTTGGATTCTCAGCGTGGAGAACAGAGAACTACAGCAACAATACATGGATCTCTTTGATGATAAAATAGTGGTTATTTATTTTACCAATCAAAATTCTAGCTAACTTCATATTTTCTAAGTTCATGTTTAAACAGTCAACAGGTCCCCCTGTTTCAGTACCAAATTTCTTTTTCCCCTTGCCTTGTGGTCATCTCTCAGCATGGAGGCACTTTAACTTGTTTATTAATGTGCTGGATTGTTAAGTCACCCAGGTGGACTCCTCAGAGGAGACTTATGTTCCTGGATTACTTAGCAGGGATTTTTAGGTCAATGCCACTTTCCATTTCTTCTGCCTTTTTGGGCCTAGGTGAAATGAGATGGAGAAGAAAAAAATGTGTTTTGCAGTTCAGATTTTCATTTTTTAACTTTTATCACCAATTAAAAACAAAACTAAAGCAAAAAAAAAAAAAAAAAATCAAACCAGCTCACCCAGACTGTTCCTGGGCTTTGGAAAGCTAGTTTGCCTAAAGATGTGTCTAGAACTGCCAGAACTCCAAGTCTGATACCTCTACCCTGATCTGCTATCAATGCAATAGAACTCGCTGCTCTCTTTCTGCTCACATGGTTGGATTCCCAGCTTCCAGTGCGTTCTTTAGCTGACCTCTGTAAGGGCCAGTAAGAGACGCTCAGAAAGAATTTAGCAAAATATCTAGAGAGGCTGTTAAAAGTGCACTGTTATTGCTGGTGATGCAGGACCTAGCTATGCACTCTGAGCACAAGGAGAACTCTACAAATTATGTTAACAGAAAGGAGATGAGAACTCTGGTGTATCGTAACGTATCCCTGCGGAATGGAAAAGCCAAAGGAGTCTGGAAATACGAGTTGGTGTCTGTGACTATATGCATGGGTGTTGTATACATGTGTACATAAAAATGCCATAAACGGATGCCCCAAATTAAAGGGAGATGATGCTTTGGGGAATTAGAAATGAAAGGATACAGAAAAAGATCAGACTCCATACAAGTAAAGAATCTATTTACTTATTGTTTTGTTTCTCTCAACAGACAAACAACTCAGGTCTCTAAACTGAACCAAGGATTAACAAAAGTCTCCTCTTGTTCTCACTTGGCGCACGTCTCCCCTTGCAGGGCAGCAGTTTTCAGGCTGCTGGGTCACACATAGATGTTATTGTATGTCACAAACCCAACTTCAGTTCGGTCCAGAGAGCTTCACACACACAGACCACCCCGCTCCAGCCGCCTTTCAGAGCCTTGCTGGCAGACCCAATTCATAAACTGCCACGTGCAGTTTTCCCCATCTCAGTGGAAAATGAACAAAATCCATTCTAGAAACTCAGACTCCAGTCTGCCAAAAAGGACCATTAAAAACTCCGTAGAGCAACCAATCAGTGACACGGCCTTTTGTTCCTCAGAGCCACATTCCTATTACTGACACAAGAATTATGTGCATAAAGACCCTGTCACACAGAAACACACCTTCTTTCCAAGGTACGGGTGCTTTCACTGGTCTAGTCCTGAGTAAAAAGGCTTTTCTATGGTGCGCAGCGTTGTTTCCACGCCTGACCAAGATCTCACCCTCACTTTCACACTGAGTCTGCTCTAAGCCATAAAACCTCAAGGCATTTTGTGTCTATAGATTTGCAGGTGGCAAACTAGATGATCTGATATGAAGGACTACTTGGTCCATACATTGACTCTCCTACTTTTATGGAACCAGTACTATGCATGGGTTGTGTCTAGCCAGGCTCATGGTTATGTACTAATGTCTTTGGGTGGGATTTCTTATCTACCTGCTGAGCAAACTTTCAAGCTTGGAGCTGTGATTTGCAGGCAGGAGAGCCCAAGCCATGAAGCTAGTATCATTCCCACTGTTCCAGCACTAACTCACAAGGCTAAATTTAGACTATTTCTCCCAAGTATCCATGCTTATTTTTCCACCACATGTTAAAAATAAAACAAAAG
The DNA here is from genome assembly GCF_000298275.1 of Orycteropus afer afer. NCBI lineage: Eukaryota > Metazoa > Chordata > Mammalia > Tubulidentata > Orycteropodidae > Orycteropus > Orycteropus afer. The sequence goes on from NW_006921660.1 coordinate 1,449,962, forward strand.
AAAACAACTCATTTTTTTTCATATAGGAATATATATATATATATATATATATATGTATATATATATATAAAAGTAGATCACCCAATCTTCCTTCCGAGGAGTGGTTGGTGGATTTGAACCACCAGCCTTCTGGTTAGCAGTCAAATGCCTTAGGCACTGCAGAGCATATATATATATATATTTATATATATATATATATATATATTTATATATATATATGGAATTGTACTTAAACAGATGGCTTCAGCATTTAAGCATTTCATAATCCACAAAAGCTAGATCGTTTTGATATCAAAAGATGTGCTGTTTTAGGGTTCCTCAGTATTCATAAGAAAGACTATAATCTTACTTCATCATGTGAATTATTGCCAAAAGACATAGATAGCCCTTGGTGTTCTCTTTACATGAGGAGATAGAATGACTTATTGGAAAGAACACTGGCCTTGGGGCTGGAAGGAAATGGTTGGGGTTCTTGTATGGTCAGGATGATACTGGAATACTCTGCATTGGCTATTGCACTTCCCCATGACTCAGTTTCCTCATCTACAAACTAAAACAAGATGAACTGCAGGGTCCTAGACCAGGCCGGGAAGTCAGGTGCTACTGGATACATAAACAATGCATAAGGAGTTAGGAAAGTTAGGACTGGCCTCTCCTGGGAGGTTTTCATGTAGAAAATAATGACTGAATCTTGAAAGTAAAAACCAACTGACATAGAGTCAATTCCAATTCATAGTGATCCTACATGGCAAAGTAGAATTGCCCCATAGTGTTTCCAAGGTTATACATCTTTGCTGAAGCAGACTGCCCTATTTTTCTCTGGCGAAGTGGCTGGTGGGTTCAAATCGCCAACTTTTGGTTAGTATCTGGATGCTTTAACCACTCCTCAACCATTGAAACTAGAAACTAGAGAGGGGACATTTCTTGGAAAGCCACGTGGATGATGATGGTCAATCAATAAGAGTCACAGGATTTGTGTGAAATTTGGAAATCACGTAGCCCAGTTGCTGCCATGAAGTCACTGTGGCTGATTAATTTTTCCCTTAAAACATGTTTGCTCCATGACCAATGTGAACAAAACCATAGTAGTGAGCAAGAAGTTCCATCAAACAATTGGTCGCTGGGGCACATAGACTCTTAAAACAGAGCCTTTCACAAGCTCATCTGCTAAGCGAATGGTTGGTGGTTTGAGTCCATCCAGAGGCAGTTTAACTCCATTCAGAGGCATGTCTAAAGAAAGTCTGGAGATCTGCTTCTGAAAAACCAGCCATTGAAAACCCTGTGAAGTACAATTCTACCCCTACACACATGGGTATCCATGATTTGCAATCGCCTCAGCAGCAACTGGTTCAGGAGAAAAGATACACCTGAGAAAGGATACCTATGAATACTATAAAACGAATGACAAGGGATCGGAATCAAGGAATAGCTTCCCAACATGCTATAGAAGACTAGAAGAGAGGAGAATTTCCTTCCATTTGGAGTAGTCTCAGAAAGCATTTTGTTTTGAAGGAGGTGTGTTCTCAGCTGGACTAAGCAGTAAATATCTTACTTTATGTAATAGTCCTCTTTCTGAACAGCTGAGTGTGGATCAGCTAAATTTTAGTTAAAATAGTTTAAATGCTATTGGAATGCTTTCTGTTTTAATCTATCCTACTGTGAATCTTTTTGTAAAGTTCTTTATTTGGGGTCAATTCACATTTAAGTGAAGTTTAACAACACCAACCAAAAAAATCAGTGGAAGAAAGCAGTGAATTGTTCCATCCAGGACATGGGTAATAGAAAATGCTGCATGTTTGGAGGCAGCATAATTTATCATTGTTTCTCTAGGGCTAATGGCAACATTTGTTTATAATTCTTGAGCACTACTGGTTAAGCAATAGGGAAAAGTGGCCCAGAAATTCCCTCAATAGCAGAGGAACTAGTCCATAATTTAATCTTTACTGCAAATATTTCTTTCAAGAAAAGTTCATATACAGGAATGAATTTTTAAAGCTATTTGGTATGTTAGGGAGCTCTGTTGGTATAGTGGTTAAGGCATTCAGCTCCTAACAAAATGGTCAGTGGCTCAAACCACCAGCTGCTCTGCAGAAGAAAGATGAGGCAATTTGCTTCCATACAGATTTCCAAACCAAACTCACTGCCAAGGAATCAATTCCATCTCATAGCGACCTCTGTTGGGTTTTCAAGGCTGTAAATCTTTAGTGAAGCAGATTGCTTCATCTTTCTTCCACAGAGTGGTTGGTGGGTTTGCACCACTAACCATCTGGTTAGCAGCCAAATGTCTTAACCACTACACCACCAGAGCTCCTTCCGTAAAGATTTACAACCTTGGAAACTCAATGGGGGTTGCTATGAGTCGGCAGTGAGTTTTTTTTTTTTTTTTTTTAAATGATGATTGACTGAAAGTTTACAGAGCAAATCCATTTTCCATCCATACACATTTTGTTTCATGACATTGATTGCAATCTCCACAATGCAACAGCTCTCCTACCATTTCCTCCTTGTGGTTACCCTTACCCTGTATACTTCTTTGCTGTGCATTCCTGCCCTCTGAGCTATCTCCCTGTGCAAATACTGCCCCTGTGGTCTCCCGTGGTTAATTGTTCTAAGGAATGTACTTACCTGGGACGGAATTGAGTTTTGAGAATTCAGTATGTTGTAATAATTTCAACAGTTAGAAACTAGTCGATAAAGCTCAGGGAGCTTCAGGGTTTTGCTTCAGACTCCGTAGGATGTCAGTGATGGAGCTGAGATGGAGGCCAGAACTCAGAGCCCAGGTTCTTTCCCTACACTGAGCAGGGTCCTCAGTGTGTCCTGGAGTGCCCAAGAGGTTGTGCTGAGACCTAGGACAGAGCCCTCCCTAGGGCTGGTCATCAAGGCAGCAAGAGCCTGCATACAGAAAGATGTTTATTAAGACTCTGCTTGAATAAAAGCAAAAATAAGCATGTTAACTGCTCCACATTAATATCTGTGCCAGTGTATTTCCTAGTGTACTCTGAGAAATCACATGTGAAGGAAATTTTTACCAGACACAAAGGACCCAACATTCTGGAATAAGAGACTGCAGAGTAAGTCCCCTGCTCTTAAGAAAATATCTGATTTGAATTAAAGCTGTCTGTCACGCAGACCAAAGGAAATTGATGTAGAAAGTGCTTAAACAATCACATTTTGCAAAAAAGAAAAAAAAGCCCACATCCTCAGGCTTCTGCAGAATTCAGGCTTCACTCCACAGCCCTCTGCACACCCTCTGTTCAGAGTAGTATGGAAATAGGCTTCTTGGCTCCCTTTCTTCTCTTCCCCCCAAGATTTATATGGGGACATTCACCCCTTTGTGTTAGCCTTCTTAGAAAACCAAAAACCAGTTGCTAGCCATCAACTCCAACAAGGGTGACCCCATGAGTGTCACAGTAGAACTGTGTCCCATAGAGCTTTTTTATTTTTTATTAGGATTTGGGTGAAGATTTACAGAGTAAATTCACTTTTCATACAGCAGTTCACATATACTTTGTCTCATGTCATTGACCAAAATTTACAATGCAGCAGCTCCCCTCCCACTTCCTCCCCATAGTTACCTCCTCCCAGTGTCCATCCCTTCATACTCTTCTGCACCCTGAGCTATCTCCCTTTGCATAAGCAGCCCTTCCTTCTCCCATGATTGTTCTCTCCAGGGCGTGTGTCTACTTGAGGTAAATGTTTAACTCACATGCCTGTACTTTGTTTGGCTGGAAACCACAGTTGTGGGTTCAATTCCAGACCTGAAGGGCAGCTAGGGGCCATAGTCTCAGTGGTTATACCAGGCTCCATTGGACCAGCAAACCTGGTCCCCACCTTCTTTTTTTTTTTTTTGCCTCCAAATGATTTTGAGTTTTGTTCCACATTGTTCTCCCTCTTTATGCAGGATCTCCTACATCCCTTCCAAGTGGATGGCAGTGGTAGCTGGGCACCATCTAGATCTTCTGGTCTCATAGTTGTATAGGTTGCAAGATCGGATGGTGTACCAGTCGCTAGGACTGATTGTTTCCATTAATTTTGGTTTTCTTCTTTCTTCTTGACGAGGAGAGACCCGTTGTTGCATCTAGATGGCAGCTTCCTAGCTTTTAAGGTCCCAGTCGCTACTCATCAAAGTAGTAGGTGGAACAATGTTTTGTATAGTATGTTATGCCAATTGAGTTTGATGTCCCCTGTGACTCCCATAGAGCTTTTAATAGCTGGTTTTTCAGAAGTAGATCACCAGGTCTTTCCTGTCAGGCATCTCTCGGTGGACTTGAACCTCTAACCCTTTTGTTAGCAGTGAAGCTTATTAACTGTTTGCAACATCCAGGAATACCTAGATTTAGACACCTCTAATAAATAGTGCCTAAGGCACTTGATTGCTAACCAGAAGGCTGGCGGTTCAAACCCACCAGCCACTCCTCGGAAGGAAGGTTGGGCAATGCTACTTCTGTAGTAATACTGCCTCGGAAACCCAAGGAAGGGTCGCTATGAGTCAGGGCTGACTCTACGGCACATAACAACAACAACAACAACAATAAATTATCTAGATTTGCTGTGTCTTCCTCTCATCTTACTCTCTCTACAGCCATTCCAGTGATGGTCTTGCTTTTACCAGAGACATCCCAGTAATCAAAGTAGAGGGTCAGAGGGGCTGAGGTGTTGGGAGCAAATTTAACTAGAACAGCTGAAGTAGCATAGCCGAGAGACTTCTAATTGTAGTCAGGATTGCTGACACCAAGAAAGTAGAGGCGATAGGAAAGCATTGAACAAGGCAAGTGGTTCAGAACCAACACTGGGAACCATGAGAGGATGGTGAAGGCCTAGTTTTATGCAGTCTTGATCGGGCAGTCCTTCACTCTGTTGTACATAGGGTCTCCCTGAGTCAGAGATGACTCGGTGACACTTAATAACAACACTTAATAACGGCACTTAATAACAACAAGGACCTAGGGATGTATCTGGCACCTTAAAGGATCTGGCAAAGCCAGACACATATTTTTGTGTTCTCACCAACATCCCATGTTGCTTAGGTGGCCAGATTGTCTATGCAGGCATCATGAGAAGCTCCTTATATATTTAAAACATGAGGAATGAATGGTGACTCTAGGCTTCCAAAGGAAAATGAGGGCTTTTTAAGATCAGCCACTTCCAGTCCCCAAGTTTACTCACTGAGTTTCTAGTAGTTTCTGTCCTGTGATTGAGGCAGACATGATATAGTGAAAAGAGCTATGGATTAGGGGCAGAACATCCAATTTCCTCTGTTCTTTCACTTTTTGACTCTCAGAATAATTTCAGACCCTTTTTTTTAGTTTTAATATTATCTATCAGTAGAATAAGAAGCTCTGGTGGCACAGTGCCTAAGGCATTTGACTGCTCATTCAAACCCACCAGCCACTCCACACAAGATGGGGCTATCTACTTCTGTAAAGCTTTACCACCTTGGAAAGCCAATGGGGGTCACTATGAGTTGGAATCAACTTGATGGCAGTGACTTTTTAGTATCAGTAGCAAGTGAACCTTCCCCAAAAGTTTTGTTAGGAAGATAAAATAAGAAAATACATGTGCCAATTCACCATTACAAAAGCTGATACATATGGCACACTTTAGCAGTAAATTAGCCTAAATTATATTGCAGTAACTAGCAACTCCAGTATATCAGTGGTTTATGACTAAGGTTTATTTATCATTCATATACATGGGCTTAGGGGATTAAATCTGTCCTATTTCTTCTTCATTCTGGGTCTTAGACTGAAAAATCAACCCCCCAAATGAAGCATGCACCACCCTTCTATCAGCTCGTCATACTGTGGCTTGTATGTTGCTATGATGTTGGTAGCTATACTATGAGTATTCGAAATACCAGCATGGTCATCCATGGTAGAGAAGATTCAGTGGAGCTTCTAGACTAAGACAGTCTAGGGAGAAAGGCCTGGCAACCTACTTCCAAAGATTAGCCAATGAAAAACTTATGAATCACATCAGAATGTTGTCTGAGATAGTGCTGGAAGATGATCCCCTTAGGTTGGAAGGCACTCAAAACACACAGTGGCCACAGCAAAGGGCTCAGGCTTATCAGTGATTATAAGATGGCACAGGACCACAGAGTGTTTTCTTCTGTTATACCTAAGGTTTCCATGAGTTGGAGACAACTTGATGGTCACTGAAAATAATAGCAACAACAAACAAGACATGCTGGTCATATGACACAGGGAAAAGGGAAAATAGCAAGGCAATGTGATAACTCTTAAAACTTCTCACAGTTGGCACAAGTCACTTTGACTCACACTTCATTGGCCAAAGCAAGTCATGTTGCCAAGCCTGATGCCAATAGGACAGGGAGGGGCAGGAATTATCTTTACCATTAATGCAATGTATGACAGACACTACACGGATATTAGTTACATTGTATAAGAAACTTGTCAGTGTTCTTATTATCAGAAAATAGATGAAAAAGAAAGATTTTTAAAACATCTGAAATGTCCAATAACAATTTAAGAACTAAATAATAATATAGCAGAGTAAGAGAAGAGATTTCTAAAGCTGAATTTTATCAAATGCAAATGAATGACATAGAAATAATGTGTCTGCAACTCTGGTGGCATAGTGGGTAAGGCATTTGGCCCACCAGCTCTTCAGCAGAAGAAAGATAAGGCAATCTCCTTCCATAAATATTTACAACCTTGGACTCAATGGCAGTGGGGTTTTTTGTTTTGACTTTTTTTGCAACTCAGGGAAGGGAGGTATTACAGGGAGGTACAATGGCCTTGAACATTTCTATGGAGAAGTTGGGTCTGAAGCTAAACATTGAAAGATGAATGGAAAGATTCAGGTGAATTTTGAGCCAGATCTTTGAAAAAAAAAAAAATCAATAAAGACTGGTAGTAATATGAAGAACATAACATAAGTAAAGTCAGAAACAGGAACATTAACAAGATAGGAGTAGAGGTGTTAAACCCTTTTACCATTTGGAGTTGGGATTGGGAGGTTAGAGAGAAATGAGTTTGCTTAAACGGAAAGAAAAAAAAGACATGTAATTGATGGTAGGCTATGAAAGCTAAACCAAGAATAATACAATAAATTCCTTTTCCATTTCAAACATTTGAGCATTTATTCTTTGTGATGGCTGTAAGTGAAAGGGAAGAATTGAATTTGAAGAGTACCCAGGAGACAGGACTTGCTGATTGGTGAGTGATTAAACATGCAAGAAGCTATTCAGAAATCTGAGGCACCCTCTGGGTGGATTCAAAGCCCTCTCATTTAATAACTGAGTTCTTGACCTTTTGCTCCACCCAGTGACTCCTACTCACCCTGATACAAAAACCAAACCAAATACCAAACCAAATTGCCATCAAATTGATTCTGACTATAGTGACCCTACAGGACAGTGTTTCCAAGGCTGTAATCTTTATGGAAGCAGATTGCCACATTCTCCTATGGAGCGGCTGTTGGGTTTAACTGCTGACCTTTTGTTAGCAGCTGAGCCACCAGCTCAGCTCAGGGATCCTTCTCACCCTGATACTATATCTCAAATACCTCACACACACATACACACACACACACATGACACAACACATATACACACACAAAAAAAAAAGAAATCTGAGGCACTTATTAGCAAAGATGGGAGAGTTGGAAGGACTCTGTTGAATTTTATTTGGGGAAGAAAAATTTTCATCATATTTAGTTTCAAGTTGTTAAGTGCTGCCTGGTCAATTTCAACTCAGAGTGACATGTGACAGAGTAGAACTGCCCCATAGGTTTTTCCAGGGTAATTGTTACAGGAAAAGATCTCCAGGTCTTTCTCCTACGGAGCTACAGGATGAGTTCCAACCACCAACATTTTGATTAGAAGCAAAGTGCTTGACTTTTGTACTACCAGGGTGTTGGCTCTTTAGGGGATCAGAGACAATAGTTTAAAGGAGATTTCCAGAAACATGTAGAATTACCATGGAGGTAAAGGACAGAGGTTGGTACTGGGTCCTCATGGACCTCAGTAAATGGATTTCTGAATGCCTTGTTTGCCACACAGTTGGTAAAGAATATTTTTTCACAGATGCAAAATTAAAATGTATCTTCTTATCTGCATGAACTTTTGACCCTTGGTTTTCAGGGGCACGTAGTAATATCTTTCTACTTTTTCATTTAAAACTGTTATCTTTGTAATTAGCTCTGATTAAGCTGTCTAATGAAGCAGGAAGGGTAAGTGGGATGTCAGGCAACAGAAGTCAGGAGGAACACTTACCAGCCTATGCCTAAAGAAGAAATGTGTTATAAAAATTTACAAAAGTAATCTCTTCTGGCATGTCATTATTTAAGCTCGCATCAACAGACCTCTCTACACTAAAGTGCCACTTTTCAGAAAGTATGTTTCTTTTGGCTTCCATGGTGGTGAGAGGGAATTCTTGTTATATTGCATTCAGCTGCTGGAAACTCACTCTCTAAAGAAGGGATTGGTTAGCGAGTGAGTAAAGCTTTAAAATGTGGTGAAAGCTTTTGATTATAATAACAGAAAACCATTCCTCAGAAGGTTCACCCACATGGAGCCACTAAGGTCTACAACCCTTGACTGATTTCCCCTCATTCTTTACCCCACCCTATTGTTGACTGATAGGACCATACGTCTCCTACCAAGGCTTCTGGGAGTTTGGTCAATCCATGGTGCTCTCAGTACCTGCTTGACTGTGAATTCTTTGACAAAAATTGGTTAAAGGACATTCAAAATTAATTCAGAGGGGGATCCTGAGTCAGCATACTAACAATTATTTCAGAGATGCTTTAAACAGCACCTACTCATGTTTCAGAGTCTCCTTCCCATGAATAGGACTATTGTAGCCAAGGTCCCATCAGCAGGGACTTAAGGCCAGCCCAGTACTCTTCCTGTGTGTAGTATTTGGCTCCCACTGGAAGCTTTCCTTCATCTTAGCTCAGTCCCTGTCCTCAGTCCTTGAAGTAGCACAGAGAAAGGACAAGATAGATGGATCATGGAACAAATGTGGTAGACTTATGTAGAAAAAAGATTGCCTAGGCTGAAATTATAGACAGACTTTTGGTCAGAAATACTGCAGTTATTTCACCCCTTGATTATGTGATTAAGCATGACTGTTGTTGCCAAATTTGAAGTAGGGATACAACTGGAGTCATTGTAAGAATGTATGTAATTGTGTTATCTACAACCCTGTCAACCCTGTCACAGATTGAATTGTGTCTCCACAGAAATGTGTTAACTTGGCTAGACCAAAATTCTCAGAGGTTTGGCAGTTATGTAAGATACAGTTTGGTAGTTTTGTGATGGTGTAATTTGGCAGTTACGTAAAGATATGATCAAAATCCATGATGTGATTTGACCTAATTTGTGATGTATTATATATCCTGACATCCATGTATTAATGAAGCAGGATTAGGTTATGTTAATGATGTTTCACTTATGTTTGTTATGTTAATGAGGTAGGATTAGGGTGAGATGCAACATCCTTACTCCGGTCACAGTCCTGATCCCATGTAAGGTGCACTTCCTTGGTGTGTGGCCTGTATCACCTTTTATCCTACAAGAGGTAAAAGGAGATAGAAGGGAGCAGAGAGGGAGGGACCTCAGTGCCACCAAGAAAGAAGAGCCAGGAGTGGAGCATGTCTTTTGAATCTGGTGTCCCTGCTCTGAGAATCTCCTAGACCCAAGACACATGTAGATCTCTAAGGAACACTAGGCCCATAGATGTAAAGGAGACAGGGACCTTCCCCTAGAGCTGATAGAGAGAGAAAGCCTTCCCCTGGAGCTGGTGTCCTGAATTTGGACTTCTAGCCTCCTAAACTATGAGAGAAGAATTTTCTGTTTGTTAAAGTCATCCACTGGTGGTATTTCTGTTATAGCAGCAGTGGATAACTAAGACACAATCTGTAAGCTGTGGTGGGTTGGTGGGTCATGAGTCAGTTACAGGTGTGCCCAAGACATTGGTCCTACCACTGAGACTATGGCCCCTAGCTGCCTGTCAGGTCTGGAATTGAACACACACCTGTGGCTTCCAGCCAAACAATAGACAGGCATATTAGTTGAGCATTTACCTGAGGTAGATACACTCCTTGGAGAGAACAACCATGAGAGAAAGAAGGGCTGCTCAGGCACAGTGAGACAGCTTAGGGGGTAGGAGTGCACGGAGGGATGGGCACAGAGAGGAGGTAACTATCGGGAGGAAGTGGGAGGGGAGATGGCTGCATTGTGGTAATTGTGGTCAATGTCATGAGACAAAGTGTATGTGATCCGCTGTATGGAAAGAGTATTTGTTCTGTAAATTTTCACCCAAATCACAATTTAAAAAAAAAAAAAAAAAAGACATTGGTCCTATCAACCACCAGGGAGACCATCCTTCTGACCAATCACCTTCGGTGTGAGCAACCTTGTCCTTTTACCCCAGATATCCAGCCAAAATTTCTGTGTGGGCCATGATGTGAAGCAAGTAGAGAAGCACTGAAGGAGAATAAGGGAAGTCAAGGGACCAAAATCTGTCCTAAGAAGTGTCTTGTCCTGACTCTGCAATCACCAGCTGTGACTTTGAACAAGTCACATTGTCTTCCTAGTCCTGAGTTCTCACTGCTTTTAAATGAGAGGGCCAGATAGAAAGAGTCCTGAGGTTGTCTGTGCATTAAGTGAATGCCTAATGTCTGCTGGACTCTGTTCAGGAGTACAGCAGTTAGGTCCTAAGGAGATTGGTCCAGAGGCTTGGTGGAAGCAGAGATAATGGAAGGTGCTCTCAAAGGGTTTCTGTATCCCCTATCCCTGGTATGATCACAGCAATTCCACTTTGACCTTCTTTACACATTTGAAGAAAGTGGTCTGCAGTTAAACACATGCTGGTGGTCCCACAAGGGCTCTGGCCTGAGGGAGAGGCAGGTAACCAAGGGACATTACCATGTCTGTGGTGGTGGAGAATCTATATGTGGATGTAGGTGGTGGAAACACTCGCAGAGTTTGCTTATGGGTTCATATGTTCCTATGTTTGACTCTGCACACAAATCAAACAAATTAGCCCACTTGCTCTAAGCATGTTTGGTTTTCCCTGAAAAAATTTCTGTAAGTGTAAGGTTTTGGCTTTCACAGGTGCACTTGGAAAAACATTCTACATTAATGGTTGAAGGCAAAAACCTTAAACAAACATAGGTGTTTGGGAGAAAACCTCAATATTGGGCTCCTCATTCATTCACTAGCAGACCATAGGCCCAGCTGGGGTCCTGTTCCTCACCCCTGTCTAAACCCTATGCTGCCCAGCCCTGTAGCTCAGACTATTGAAAAAATGTAACAAGGTCACTGCATCAGTCTTCCATCCCCCACAGGACATGTGACCTTGGGACTCCTTTCCCTAATCCTTGTTCCTCTTGAGGTTTCTGTTTTCTCTCCTACGAGGGAGGCAGATACTCTCTAGGATATACCACTGGTCTGCAAGATGTCCCACCACAGAGCTGATCACAAAAGGATCATATGTTGAGAAGGAGGCATGTCAGGACATGAGGACACCTCACAGTCACTCCTGGAGGCTTCAGAGAAGTCACCATGGCCTACATTCTTGACTCCAACAGTGCCTCAAAATGCTGTCAGGTCACCTAGCCTGAGATATCAAGGTGTTCTGAATATTCAGGCCATGTACTTTGTGTAAATGTTGTTGTTATGTGCCATCGAATCGGTCCCGACTCATAGCGACCCCTCCTTGGGTTTCCGAGGCAGTATCACTACAGAAGTAGGATTGCCCAACCTTCCTTCCGAGGAGTGGCTGGTGGGTTTGAACCGCCAGCCTTCTGGTTAGCAGTCAAGTGCCTTAGGCACTGTTGTTGTTGTTGTTATTTGCCATCGAGTCGGCCCCGACTCATAGCGACCCCTCCTTGGGTTTCCGAGGCAGTATCACTACGGAAGTAGGATTGCCCAACCTTCCTTCCGAGGAGTGGCTGGTGGGTTTCAACCGCCAGCCTTCTGGTTAGCAGTCAAGTGCTTTAGCCACTATGCTATGCTACCAGAACTCCTGTGTGTAAATAGTCAGTCATTTTTAAAACTTTCTACAGATACTCCCTTTGTCACAAATGCTCTGTGGTGTGCAGGTGCCTCTCTCTCCTCCTCTCTCCAGCCAGGATCTCTCAGGAGGCAGGAAGCAGGAGGCAGCAAGCAGCCCCTGCTGGGAGACACTACTGTTCATTCAGGGTCATCTGGGCTGAGTAAAGGTTTTTGCCAATTGGAGGGAAATACATATATTAAAGATATATAAGAAACTAGGAACTATGTTTTCCTACTGGAGAATGGACTAGACAGATGAGGAACAAGGATGGGAGGAAGAATTTTTGTTGCCTATCATTTTGAACAATGTGAATGAATTTGTTATTTAAAATATTAAATTAAAAATTATATCCATATCCGGTGGAACCTGCTCATCTCTGGTTGAATTACAAACATTTTTATTTAATATTGATTAAGCCCCACTTGTGATTTAAGGTAGAATCTCTGGTGGCGTAGTGCCTAAGGCATTTGACTGTTAACCAGAAGGCTGGTGGTTCAGATCCACCAGCCACTCCTCAGAAGGAAGACTGGGCAATCTACTTCTGTAGTGATACCACCTCGGAAACCCGAGGAAGAGTTGCTATGAGTCAGAACTGACTCGACAGCAGTGAGTTTGGTTTTTTGGTTTTGTGTTTAAAGAAGGAACTGTGGTAGCACTGTGGTTAAGGCATTGGGCTGCTAACAAAAGGTAGGCAGTTCAAACCCACCAAGCATTCCATGGGAGGAAGATGAGGCAATCAATCTACTTCTGTAAAGATTTACAGCCTTGGAAACCAGATGAGGGTCACTATGAGTAAGAATCAACTCTATGGTAGTGGGTTTGGTTTGGTTTGGGTTGTGATTGAAGGGAGTCCTTAGGTGGTTCAAACTGTTAACATGCTTGACTGCTAACTTAAAGGCTGAAGATTCAACTCTACACAGAGGTGCCTCAGAAGAAAGACCTGGAGATCTACTTCCAAAAAATCAGTCATTGAAAACCCTATGGAATATAATTCTACTTTGACACACATGGGGTCGTCATGAGTTGGAATTGACTCAATGGCAACTGGTTTTGTGATTTACGGAAATATATTGTCTTTAAAGGAGATTTAGAAATGATGTTTCCCAGACTAGTGGGCATAAAGTAGTGTTTTGTGGTTTGTTTTTTTTCTCAATCTGTATTGCATAGTTGTAAACAGCAGTCAGCCAGGACTCAGGAAACCCATGTTTAAGGCAGCCCATTACCATCTTCTTTGAACTCCACCACCTAAGGGTAGTTGCCACTGCTGTCTACAGAGTTTTTCTCTTGCTGCAGGACTAAAGGCAATCTATCGGTCATCACTTTGTGTCCAGACTCTGAAGGGCTTTCATGCCAAGGTGGGCCCCTAGAGGCCAGGCCATCCATAACCAAACAGTCTACTCTGCCATTGTTCTGCACTCCCTTGAGGGCAAAGGGGTGAGGACAATCTCTGCATCTGGTCCCAGTAGAGGAGACACTAGGTTCATGTGTACTGAACTGCCCTGCCTCAGTGCCAGTCACTGGACTGCTGTCTGACTCCATGGCAAAGGCCTTGCATTAACCTTTCTTCTACACTATAGAATTTTGTCACTGAACCACATCTGGTGGCTGGTTCCACTATTTCTAATAGACCATCTAGTGCATTCACATAATTGTTTTGATCTCATTGGTTTTCCTCACTGGTATTCCTCCAGGCCATATACTATAGGCCTCTAAGAACAGCTACCACATCTTCTCATTGTTGTCCTTCTCTTCCCAGGGCCAAAAGCAGCACTGTGGCCACACAGCCTGTCATCCTGGACTTCCCAGCACTTTTAACTGTCCCAGATGCTTTGTAGGCTCTCTGGGTGGATCTAACTCCAGGTTCAGGTTACTCTCAGCCTGGCCCATTCTCCTGTGTTAGCCAGCTGGCCTCATCCCAAACCATGAAGACTCCTCCCTGTGCATTTCTGTGAGCTACTTTCATACTCCATTTTAGCATCCATTTATCTATGTAAAATAAAATGCTGCAACTATTTGAATGAGTTTGAGATTAGGTGATAAAACCCAGTATATTCCAATCCAAAATTTCCCCAAAGACTTTCATAATCACAAGTATAAAAAGCAGAAGGCAGCTCTTTGGTTTTGTCTGCGGAAGCCAGATGACAAAGGGAACATCATTGTTCGGAAAGCATCACAGTAAGAAGCATACACTGTGTGGGTGCTGTGGCCCTCAGGCCTGCCACCTTCAGATGTCTACTGGTGGCACATCTGGCTTCCCTGACAAGGACAAGGGAAAGTATAACTGTAGTACCAAGGCTTAAAGACAAAATACCACCAATCCTGGTCAAATGAGGCACCTAAAAATTACATGCCACAGACTCAGGTATGGATTCTGTGAAGGAACAACACCTAAGCCCAAGAGGGAAGCTGTTGCAACATCCAGTTTATTTTAAGGATTTCAATGATTAGTCATGAAATAAATGGTCTAGTTAAATTTTTTTTTTTTTTTTAAAAAAAAGCAGAAGGCACCTTAGGTTTGCTAGTGCCTCTGTTGTGTTGTGCAGGACAGGATACCAAGACCCAAGTTCAGGTCCAGTAACTAGGTAAGGGCAGAGCCACACCAAGCATGGTGCCCAAGTCCCAGCTGGCATCTGGCCTCCCTCAGTTGATCAGGATGGAATCCCAGTGATTCCTTTCCCACCTCTCCAACCTGGTACCCAGATGGACCTCTTTGCCTGAGCTCCCCACTTTGCTCCGAGCACTCTGATCTGGGCTTCCCTGAGTTGCTTTTGCTTCTTTTTCTCACTGCTCATTAACATCTTCCAGGAGGTCTTAGCTGAAATGGAGATGAAATTCAAAGCAATGATTTGTGTAAATTTCATCTAAGATCTGTCATGCAGGAGATGGAACCACCTAGAGCTTGTGGATGGTGTTTGGATTCAGCTCAGATATGCTGCCTACTTCTTAGCGCCCTGGATAATAACTGAAAGTTGGCTGCTGTTCCCAAAGCCCCTGAGATAATCTCACCACAAAAATAGCCCAGAGTCAAGTTCCAATGGAACAGAGAAGAAGTTCAAGCTCCAGAGAACGCACTCTCAAGCTGTGTCAACACATGGATTTCAACATCCAACTAAGAGCTAAAAAAAAAAAAAAAAAAAGAAGAAGAAAGAAAAAAGAATTTTATTTATATAATTCCCAAGCACCTGTTTGGCAGGGTTTTTTTTTTTCTTTTTCCCAAAACTGATTTACCAGATCTTTGGATCTCTTGAAAATTCACCTGAGGATAGTCCCTCAGTGGAAATAAGACAGATTTTAACCTTCAAACAAGGGAATAATGTGGTTATTATGGCCAGTCGTGAAACCCCTGTTGGAATGGAATTTGGAAAGTAATTTGTTCATCTATTGCTCTCACCAACCTGTTATTATTGGCAGCCTCTCTGGGAACTCTTGGTGCTTGTCTTGTTGACACTATTTATTACCTTTGTAAGAACTCTCCCCTCAACCCTCCTGAACAACCTGAGCCTGGGCCCCAGCCCCAGCCCAGCATTCTCCCACTTATCTTTCTCTTTCAAGCTAAAATAATGCTCCTCCTCTAATTGCCCATGATCAATAGATGGTAACATTTCAGAGCCAGGTGATTCCTTGAGATCTTCTGATTTTCATCCTTTTATTAACTCCACTTACTGTTTGAACCACAGAATTTACTAACTGATTACAACATATTACATGGCTCAGCAAGGTTTCATTCTGTTATATAACATATAGTTGCCATGAGTTGGAGCATACTCAGTGGCAACACACAACAGCTTATCATGTTGAGGTATATTCATATATGAGCATTATCTGTTTAAGGATATGTTGTATATCTGTTATGCGAGTGATGCTGTTCTAAATATGATCAGGACATGACCTCTGCTTTGTATGAGCCTGTAATTAAGCTGAAACAATTAAATATATGTTGAAATAAATATACCACTGAACAGAATGGAATAGGTACAGAGGAAGCAGCAATGATTACTGACAGTATGTGGTGAACTGGGATGCTTCATTGAAGTGATGGTCTTTGAGAAATACTTCAAGGATTTGAACAGGTTGAAGCTTAAAGGAAGGGCCTGAAGTTGGAGGCTATGTATGAGCCAGGGTACAAAAGTAGAAACAATGAGGAACATTTGGGGATCAGAGCCAGGATTTAGAGCAATTACTCTGATGTTTCTGAGCAGTGTGGGTTTAAGCGCAGAGGGAGGCCATTTAAGTCCAAGTTGAGAAATGATGGAGCCTGAGAGCCAAGACAGCAGTGCTAGAACGAACCTGAGGTCAAAGATTTGATGGATTATATGGGGAGGGAATTGACAGGGCTGATTGAACATGCAGGATCAGAGAAACCGATGTTAGGCTAAGAGGATCCTTCATGCTAGTCTTAAGGTAAAATTAATGAATTGAAAGTGTATAAAGAGGATCCAACTTCATCATCAACTTGAGTGTATAGGAAACATTCCACTTCTTTATTTTCTTAAAATAAACCTAAACCTGACTCTGACTCTCATCCCACTGGGCTTCGTGGAAATTCAGTCACTACTGGGTTGGATTGAAGTGGACTGGCATTGGCCATTTAAACCAGACAATCATATGTTCTAGTATTCCAGGAATTACCAAGTGAAGAGAAATGGTATTGTATTCAATTCAAAAAGAATATTTCGAGATCCATCCTGAAGTACAATGCTGTCAGGGACAGAATAATATTCTATATGCCTACAAAGAAGACCAGTTTATATGATTATTATTCAAATTTGTGTACCAAACACTAATGCCAAAGATAAGGAACCTGAAGATTTTTACCAACTTCTGCATTCTGAAATTGATCAAACATGCTATCAAGATGCACTGGTAATTACCGGTGATTGGAATGTGAAAGTTGGAAACAAAGAAGTAGTGGTAGTTGGAAAATATGGCCTTGGTGATAGAAATGATGCTGGAGATTGGATGATAGAATTTGGTAAAACCAACTAATTATTCATTGTTGTTGTTGTTATGTGCCATCGAGTCAGACCTGACTCATAGCGACCCCTTCTTGGGTTTCTGAGGCAGTATCACTACGAAAGTAGATTGCCCCATCTTCCTTCTGAGGAGTGGCTGGTGGGTTAGAACCGCCAGCCTTCTGGTTAGCAGTCAGGTTAGAAATACCTTTTTTTCAAAAACATAAACTGCAACTATATATATAGACATAGACAGCTGGAATACACAGGAATCAAATCAACTACATCTATGGAAAGAAACAATGGAGAAGTTCAATATTATCAGTCAGAACGAGGCCAGAGGCCAACCCCAAAACAGACTACTAATCACTCAAATCAAGTTCAAATTGAAGCTGAAGAAAATTAGAACAAGAGAGCTAAAGTATGAATTTGAGTATATCCCACCTGAATTTAAAGACCATCTAAATTATGGATTTGACACATTGAATACTAATGACTGAACACCAGAAGAATTATGAGATAATATCAAGGACATCTTGTCTGTCGGTTTGTCCTACTGTGGTGACATGTAGACGTGAGTTTTGAGGCTGAGCCTCTGGTGTTTAAAACCCAGCAAGATGCACCTGGTGCATAGGTAACAGCCCAGTTTATAGACTGAGACAGACTAGGAAGAAGGAAGAGGCCGTCCACTTCTGAAAGA
>NW_006921660.1:1470577-1471344 GCF_000298275.1 Orycteropus afer afer
TGGGCTCAAGTATAGCAGGGATTGTGGGGCTGGCGCGGGATCGGGCAGTGTTTCATTCTGCTGTGCATGGGGTCGCTATGAGTCGGAAAAGACTCGACGGCACTTAACAATAACAACATCAAGGACATCACACATGAAGAAAGCAAAAGGTCATTAAAAAGAGAAGAAAGAAAGAAAAGACCAAAATGGATGTCAGAAGAGACTCTGAAAATTGCTCTTGAATGTAGAATTGCTAAAACAAATGGAAGATATGAGGAAAGGAGGCTGAAAAGAAGATTTCAAAGGGCAACTCAAGAAGACAAACTAAAGAATTATAATGGAATGTGCAAAGATCTCGAGTTAGAAAACTAAAACGGAAGAATATGCTTGGTGTTTTTCAAGGTGAAAGAACTCATTTTTTAAAAATTCAAGCCTGTGTGATAGTTGGAGCTGTGTGTCAACTTGGCTGCACCACAATTCTGTGTGGTTTAAGCTGTTGTGATGTGGTTATTCCCATGACGGGATCAGATGATTATGTTTTGAGCAGGCAGTCTGCTGAAAGGGAGTTTCCCTAGGGGTATGGCCTGCTTCCAGTGTATCTATGGACATTCCAGAAAAAGAGATATTCTTCTGTTGATCGGGATTCTGTTGTGCTGCCTGCAACTGTCCATGAGTGAACAATCCACCATTCGGCCTGGAGATATTGGATTCGTCATTTGTTGGAGTCAACAGCCGGTGTACTGCCTGCCAGCTCTAAGCTCCTCAGCCCCTGTGGCTGCAAGAGCCGG
>NW_006921660.1:1471729-1492030 GCF_000298275.1 Orycteropus afer afer
TATATATATATATATATATGAGCTTTACTGGTTTTGTTTCTCTAGAGATTCAGTCTAACACACCTCACATTGCGATACTGAAGGATTCTGTGGGCAAAATAAGAAGGCCTAAAGTCACAGTAAAGAGCTCTGGTGGTGCAGTGCCTAAGGAATTTGAATGCTAACCAGAAGGGTGGTGTTCAAATCCACCAGCTACTCCATGAAAGGAAGATGGGATAATCTACTTCTGTAAAGATTTACTGCCTTGGAAACCCAATGGGGGATCTCTATGAGTCAGAATCAGTTGATGACAGTGAGGTTGGTTTTTGGAAAGGCACAGCGGGGAAAGCACTTGGCTGCTAAGCAAAAGGTCAATGGTTTGAACCCACCAGCCACTCCATGGAAAAAAGATGTGGCAATCTTCTTCTGTAAAGATTTATAGCCTTGAAAACCCTATAGGACAGTTCTATTCCATCCTACAGGGTTGCTATGAGTGTATGGACTCAACAACAGTGAATTTTTTGTATTGTTTTGTTTTCCTTTTTGGTTTGGGCAAAATAATGAGTAATACAGGAAGCATGAAGAAGGTCTAAGGAAAACATTATACCAAAAACAACTGGTCAGTGTTCAACCATTTCAGGAGGTAGTATATGATCAAGATCAATGGTACTGAAGGAAGAAGTCCAAGCTGCAGTGAAGGCAGGCATTGGTGGAAAACAAGCTTCCAGGAATTGACAGAATACCAATTAAGATGTTTCAATAAATGAATGCAATTCTAGAAGCACTCACTCCTCTATGCCAAGAATTTGGAAGACAACTACCTGGCCAACTGGCCAGAAGAGATCTGTATATATGTACCTATTCCAAAGAAATGTGATCAATGGAATGGAGAAATCATTGAATAGCATCATCAATACCACATACAAGTAAAGTTTTGCTAAAATAATGCAAAAACAGTTACAGCAGTACATCAACTGGGAACTACCAGAAATTCAAATCATGATTAGAAGAGGGTGTGGAACAGGGAATATCATTGCTGATGTCAGATGGATCTTGGCTGAAAACCGAGAATACCAGAAAGATGTTTTACCTGTGTTTTATTGACTATGCATAATCATTCAACCATGTGGATCATAACAAAGTATGAATAACATTGCAAAGATGGGCATTGCAGAACACTTAATTAATGAATAATCTATACATAGACCATGAGGTAGTTGTTTCAACTGAACAAGGGCATACCACATGGTTTAAACTCAGGAAAAGTGTGTGTCAGGGTTATATTCTTTCACCATATTTATTCAGTCTGTTGTTGTTGTTGTTATGTTCCATCGGGTTGGACCTGACTCATAGCAACCCCTCCTTGGGTTTCCAAGGCAGTATCACTACAGAAGTAGATTGCCCCATCTTCCTTCCAAGGAGTGGCTGGTAGGTTTGAACCATGAGCCTTCTGGTTAGCAGTCAAGTGCCTTAGGCACTACACTACCAGAGTTCCCTCTTTCAGTCTGTATGCTGAGTAAATAATGTAAGAAGCTGGACTTTATGAAGAAGAATGTGGCATCAGAATTGGAAGAAGACTCATTAACAACCTAAAATATGTAGATGACACAACCTTGCTTGCTAAAAGTGAAGCCTTAAAGCATTTCCTGATGAAGATCAAAGAATACGTTACACACCTCAACATAAAGAAAACAAAAATCCTCACAACTGAACCAATAAGTAACATCATGATAAATGGAGAAAAGATTCAATTGTCAAGAATTTCATTTTCCTGGATCCATTAACATCCGTAGAAGCAGCAGTCAAGAAATTAAATGACATATGGCATTGAGCAAATCTACTGCAAAAGGCCTCTTTAAAGAATTAAAAAGCAGATATCACTTTGAAGACTAAGATGTGACTGACCGAAGCCATGGTATTTTTAATCATTAATATGCATATGCAAAGACTTAAAGTTAGAAAAGCAAAAGGGAAGATCACACTTAATCAATATTTCTCAAGCTGAAAGAACTGAGGAAAAAATTCAAGCTTTGGGTGGCAATATTGAAGGATTCTATAGGCAAAATTTTGAATAATGCAGGAAGCATCAAAAGAAGATGTAAAGAATATACAGAGTCATTGTACCAAAAATAATTGGTCAATGTTCAACTATTTCAGGAGATGGAATATAATCAAGAAATGATAATATTGAAGGAGGAAGTTGAAGCTGGACTGAAGGAATTGGCAAAAAACAAGGCTCCAAGAATTGACAGAATTGGCATTGAGATGTGTCAATAAACAGATGCCTTGCTGGAAGCACTTACTCATCTATGCCAAGTAATTTGGAAGACAGCTACCTGGTCAACTGACAGGAAGAGATCCATATTTGTACCCATTCCAAAGAAAGGTGATCCCACAGAGTATGGAAATTATTGAAAGATATCATTAATATCCCATGCAAATAAAATTTTGCTGAAAATAAATCAAAAATGGTTGCAATAGTATATTGACAGAGAACCTATTGCTGATGTACATGGTTCTTGGCTGAAAGCAAAGAATACCAGAAAGGTGTTTACTTGTGTTTTATTAACTATGCAAAAGCATTCAACTGTGTGTATCATAACAAATTATGGAAATTATGGATAACATTGTGAAGAATGGGAATTCCAGAACATTTAATTATGCTCATGAGGAACCTGTACATAGACTAGGAGGCTGTTGTTCAAACAGAATAAGGGACTACTGTATGGTTTAAAATCAGGAAGGGTGTACATCAGAGTTGTATCTTTTTGCCATACTTATTCAATCTGTTTGCAGAGCAAATAATCCAAGAAGACTATATGAAGAAGAATGCAGCATCAGGATTAGAAGAAGACTCATCAACAACCTGTGATTTGCAGACAACACTACCTTACTTGCTGAAAGTGAAGATGACTTGAAGCACTTACCAATGAAGATAAAAGACTACAGTCTACAGTATGGATTATGCCTCAACATGAAGGAAACAAAAATCCTCACAGCTGGGCCAATAAACAGCATCATAATAAATGGAGAAAAGATTAAAGTTGTCAAAGATTTCATATTACTTGAATCCACAATCAACATCAATGGAAGAGGCAGTCAAGAAATCAGATGTCATATTACACTGGGAAAATTTGCTACAAAAGACCTCTTTAAAGTGTTGAAAAGCAAAGATATCATTCTGAAGTCTAAGGTGCAACTAACCCAAGCCATAGTATTTTCAATCGCCTCATTTGCATATGAAAGCTGGACAATGAATAAGGAAGACCGAAGAAGAGTTGGTGCTTTTGAGTTGTGGTGTTGGTGAAGAATACTGAATGGATGGACTTCCAGAAGACCAAACAAATCTGTCCTGAAGCAGTGCAGCCAGAATGTCCTTAGAAGTGAGAAGAGCCACACTTTATCTCATCTATTTTGATTACATTGTCAGAAGGGACCATTACCTGGAGAAGGATATGTTTGGTAAAATGGAGGGTCAATGAAAAAGAGGAAGACCTATAAGGAGATGGATTGACACAATGGCTGCAACAGTGAGTTCAAACATAGCACTGATTGTGCAGGACCGGGCAGTGTTTCATTCTGTTGTACATAGTGTTGGTATGATTCAGAATTGATTTGACGGCACCTAACAACAGCAACAACTGGATTGGAGAGAGGACTTCCCTTAATGCAACAGTCCTCAGGTCATACAGGCCCAAAGCATTGGTGCCACAATCTTTATTATTTTTCCACACTGATTATCACCAAGATCCCCACATGCCAGTCTTTGAGGTCCTTCAGACAATGACTCTTCCATTTTGAGGCTTATTTTGGGCATGGAAGTCTTGTCCCTTGACTCCATCCACCTCAGGTATATTTCACAAGGGCAGGTCTTCCTCAGAATTTCCTCCAGGGTCAGCTTCACAGGGGTATAGCTAGTGCAGTCACACAGGATTCTATGCTTAGAATGACACTGTACTTGTGTTGTGGTCATTAAAAAATTCTCCGTAATATATAGACAAGGGCCTCCACATTTTTATTTTGTACTGCCCTTCAAATTATGTAGCTGGTCCTGCCTTCCTGTCTTCCTTGCTATTCTCAAAAGCATATATATGTCTTTATCCCCTTCCCCTCAGAGACATCACAAAGTACTCAAATGAGGTCCAAAATGGAGTACCCAGCAGGCAATATCAACTGTTGTTCCAGAAACAACAAACTGTTGTTGTTGTTATGTGCCATCAAGTCAGACCTGACTCATAGCGACCCCTCCTTGGGTTTCCAAGGCGGTATTACAATGGAAGTAGATTGCCCAACCTTCCTTCTGAGGAATGGCTGATGGTTTTGAACTGCCAGCCTTCTGATTAGCAGTCAAGTGCCTTAGGCACTATGCTACCAGGGCTCCTCTAAATATATCTAAATATATAGAGGGGAAATTGTGTGGGTAGATGAGATCCCTTTGAGAAGTACGGGGAGAGAAGACAAAGGGTGAAGATAGAGCCATGTGAAATTTGCTTACATTTAGGGCACATAATGAATAAATAATTGGGATTCAAGCAGGTAAAAAAAAAAAAAAAAATCAAGGAAGGAGAAAGTATCCAATAGAAGAAGGTCAATATTATCAAACAGAAAAATTAAAGAAAATAAGAACAAAAGAAGCCATCAGTTTAGGGGGTTGGCACCTAGGAATATGGTTTGAAAGACCATTAAAGAGAAGTAAAGGAGGAACAATGTTTAAGTAAAGTCTATATGTGGAGAATTTGGAGGTTGGTATTTATTTGCCTGTATATTTGAGTTTCTAGAAGATTTCAATTAGTCCTGATGTGCTAATTAAGTCCTATATAGGGATCTATATAGTTGTGATCTCAATGGATCTTTTAAAATTATTATTAATAACTTTATTGAGGTATAATTTACATAGCACAAGATCAATCCATTATAAGTGAACAATTCAATGATTTTTAGTATAGTTAGAGTTGTGCAGCTATCACAATATAATTTTAGAACATTTGCATCACAGCAAAAAGAAATCTCACATCATACAATCACTCCCCATTCCCATCCCCCAGTCTTAAGCAATCTAGCCCTAGGTAGCTTATGCAGCCACTAATCTATTTCTTGTCTGTATGTATTTGTATTTTCTGGACATTTCATAAGTGAAATCAAGCAATATGAGTTCTTTTGCATCTGGCTTCTTTCAGTAAGCATAATGCTTTTGAGGTTCATTTATGTTGTAGCATTCATCAATACTTAACCTCTTTTTTTATTGACAAGTAGTATCCTATCATACAATGGGATATACTACATTTGTTTATTCACTCACCTGTTGATGGACATTTTGTGGTTTTTTTTCTCACTTTTTGTCTGTTGTGAATACTACTGCTATGAACATTTGCATAAAAATTTTTGGGTGAATATATTCTTTCATTTATCCTAGGGTATGTAACTAGGAATTGGATTGCTGGGTTATATGGTCATTTGATTGTGTGGATCATAACAAATTGTGGATAACATTGTGAAGAATGGGAATTCCAGAACACTTAATTGTACTCATGACGAACCTGTACACAGACCAAGAGGGTGTCAGCTGAATGGAACAAAGGGACTCTGCATGGTTTAAAATCAAGAAGGGAGTGTGTCAGGGTTGTATCCTTTCCCCATACTTATTTAATTTATATGCTGAGCAAATAATCCGAGAAGATGGACTATATGAAGAAGAACATGGCATCAGAATTGGAGGAAGAATCATTAACAACCTGCGATACACTGACGACACAACTTTGCTTGCTGAAAGTGAGGATGACTTATAGCACTTACTGATGAAGATTAAAGAATACATTCTGCAGTATGGATTACATCTCAATATAAAGAAAACAAAAATCCTCACAACTGGGCTTATAAGCAGCATCACGATAAATGGAGAAAAGATTGAAGTTGTCAAAGACTTCACTTTGCTTGGTTCTAAAATTGATGCCAATGGAAGAAGCAGTCAGGACATCAGATGATGTATAGCACTGGGTAAACTGGCTGCAAAGAACCTCTTTCAAGTGCTGAAGAGCAATGATAACTCCTTGAGGACTAAGGTGCACCTGACACAAGCCATGGTATTTTCAATCACCTCATATGCATGTGAGAGCTGGACAATGGATAAGGAAGACCAAAGAAGAGTCGATGCTTTTGAGTTGTGGTGCTGGTGAAGAATGCTGAGAGTACCATGGACTGCTAAAAGATCTAACAAATCTGTCCTGGAGGAAATACAGCCAAAATGCTCTTTGGAGGCAGGAATGGCCAGACTTCGTCTCACCTACTTTGGTCATGTTGTCAGAAGGGACCATTCCCTGGAGAAGGGTGTCACGTTTGGTAAGGTGGACAGTCGATGAAGGAGGGGAAGGCCCTCAACGAGATGGATTGATGCAGTGGCTGCAGCGATGGGCTCAAATATAGCAAGGATTGTGGAGCTGGCATGGGACCGGGCAATGTTTCATTCTGCTGTACAGAGTGTCACTATGAATCAGAAGCCACTTGATGGCATATAATAACAACAACATGGTAACTCTATGCTTAACTTTTTAAGAAACTGGTAAATTGTTTTTCAAAGTGGCTGTACCATTTTACATGCCCACCAAAAATTTCTCCATACCATCACCAACAGTTCTTATTGTCTGTATTTTTATTATAGCCATTCTAGTGAGTATGAAGTTGTATTCCATTGTGGTATGATTTGTTGTTGTTTTTAGGTGCAGCTGAATCAGCTCCAACTCGTAGCTACCCGATGTACAACCTAATGACTAATAAGGGAGCCCTGCTGGTGCAATAGGTAAAGTGATCTACTGCTAATCAGAAGGTCAGCAATTCCAACGCACCAGTTGTTCCACCGCAGAAAGATGTGGCGGTCTGCTTCCGTAAAGATTTACAGCCTTGGAAACCCTATGGGGCAGTCTACTCTGTCCTAGAGGGTCACTAGGAATCAGAATCAACTCAATGGCAGTGTTCCTTTTTTATGTATTTTTTAAATTGCTAATGGTGAGTATCTTTTCAGGTGCTTATTGGCAATATGTATAACTTCTTTGGAGAAAGGTCTGTTCAAATGGTTTTGCCTTCCCTCTCTCTTAATTGATCGTTATAAAAAACCAAAACCAAACTCACTGTCATCAAGTCGAATCTGACTCATAACAATCCCCATTGGGTTTCTGAGGCTGTCAATCTTTACAGAAGTAGATGGTCCCATCTTCCTTCCATGGAATGGCTGGTGGGTTTGAACCACTGAGCTTGTGGGTAGCAGCCAAATGCCATATCCACTACTCCAAAAGTCATTTATGAACTGTATGATTTGCAAATATTTTCTGAGTCTGTGGGTTGCCTTTTTATATTCTTTATGGAATCTTTCAAAGTGCTAAAGTTTTAATTGTGATGATGTATGTGTGTTAGGCTGTGTTCTCTAAAGAAGTAAAACCAGTAACGCTTAGAGAGAGAAAGATAAATTTATCTTAGGAAAATGGCTCGCATACTTATAGAAGCTGGCAAGTCTCAAGTTCCTGGATCAAACGTCAAGCTGTACACTTTTCCCAACTCAGCCAGCTGCAGAGGCTGATGACCTCAAGGTTGGCAGGCAGTATAATGGCTGCTGACTCTAATGGATGATGAATCCAAGGTCACCAGGCCAAATGGTGGATTGTTCGCTCACAGACAGTTGTAGGCAGCACAGCAGGATCCCAATCCACAGAAGAGTGTCTCTCCCCCGCTCCACGTCCACAAATATATTGGAAGCAGGCCACACCCCTAGGAAAACTCCCTTTCAAGGGATTGGCAACTCAAAACATATACATCTGATCTCATCATGGGAATAACCCATATTACAACTGCTTAAACCACTCAGAATTGTGGTCCAGCCAACTTGACACACAGCTCCAACTATCACAGTACAATTTATCAATTATTTTTTATTGCTTGCAGTTTTTGTATCATTGTAAGAAATTATTATCTAATTCATGATCACAAAGGTTCATGCATATATTTTCTTCTAAGAGTTTTATACTTTTAGTTCTTATGTGTAGGTCTGAGACAGATTTTTGAGTTAATTTTTGTGTATGGTGTGAGGTAGTTGTCTGGCCACCAATTATTGAGAAAACTATTATTTTCCCATTAAATTGTATTGATTTATCTTTTTTTTTTTAATTGCCTTCCCCTTCACCCAAGTTAACCTGTGTCTACTCTCTAGCTAGGGATTTACCCTCTCTTTCTCCTCCCACCTCTGGTAACCATCAAAGAATATTTCTTTTTGTATGAAACCCCTTTCTTGATTATTTATAATAATGGTCAAAATACAGTATTTGTCCTTTTGTGATTGACTAATTTCACAGCATAATGTTCTCTAGGTTCATCCATGTTATGAGATTTTTCACAGATTCATCATTGTTCTTGATGTTTGGTAGTATTTCATTATGCGTACATACCATAGTTTGTTTAACCATTCCTCCATTTATAGACATTTAAGTTGTTACCATCGTTTTTGCTATTGTAAATAGTGCTGTGATGAGCATGGGTGTGCATATATCTGTTCATGTCATAGCTCTTATTTCTGTAGCATATATACCTAGTAGAGTGATTGCTGGATTATATGGTATTTTCATTTCCAGCTTTTAAATTTTAATGACACCTTTGTTGAAAGCCAACTGACTATAAAAATTAGAAATTATTTCTGGGTTCTTAATTCTATTCCAAGAATTCTATTCTTGAAGGGAAGATGGGGCAATCTACTTCCACAGTGATACTGCCTCAGAAACCTAAGGAGGGGTCGCTATGAGTCGGGTCCGACTCGACAGCACATAACAACAATGACAATTCTATTCCATTAATCTATATGTCTATCCTTATGCCAGTGCCACACTGTTTTGATTACTGTAGTTTTGTAGTAAATTTTGAAATTGAGACATGAAGTCCTCCAATTTTTTTTCTTCTTTTTCTAGATCATTTGGCTTTTCTGGGTCCTTTGCAGTTTCATATTAATTTTAAAATAAGCTTTTTTAGTTTCTGCAAAAAAAATTCAGGTGGAAATTTTATGAGGATTGTATTGAATCTGTAGATGAATTTAGAGAATATTACCATCTTGGGAGCTCTGGTAGCATAGTGGCTAAGACACTTGCCTGCTAACCAGACGGCTGGCGGTTCAAACCCACCAGCCACTCCTCGGAAGGAAGGTTGGGCAATCCTACTTCCGTAGTGATACTGCCTCAGAAACCCAAGGAGGGGTCGCTATGAGTTGGGGCCGACTCGACGGCACATAACAACAACAACAACCATCTTAGCAATATTAACTCTTCTGATCCATAAACATGCAATGTCTTTCTACTTAAGTCTTCAATTTCTTTCAACAATGTTTTATAGTTTTCAATGAACAAGTCTTGCACTTCTTTTGTTAAAAATTTCTTATTATATTCTTTTTGATGTTATTGTGAATGGAATTGTTTTCTTAATTTTATTTTTGGATTGTTAACTGCTAGGTTTTTTTAAAAAAATACTATTAATTTTTGCTGTTGATCTTGTACCGTGCTACCTTACCGAACTTGTTTATTAGGTTCTAGCATTTTTTCTATCATGCTTGGTAAAGCAGAGGGTCAGTGAAAAGGAGGAAGACCTTCAACGAGATGGACTGATACAGTGACTGCAACAATGGGCTCAAAACAGCAAAGATTGTGAGGATAGCACAGGACCAGACACTGTTTCATTCTGTTGCACATGAGGTCCTATGAGTTTGAGCTGACTTGACAGCAGTTAACAACAAGTACTTTTTCTAGTGGAGTCCTTGTTGTTGTTGTTGTTGTTATGTGCCGTCGAGTCGGCCCCGACTCATAGCGACCCCTCCTTGGGTTTCCGTAGTATTTTTCTATATACAAGATCATGTTTTCTTTGAGTAAAGATAATTCTGTTTTTTCCTTTCTAATTTGGGTTCCTTCAGTTGATCGTTAATCATTTTGGGAGTCAGGTAAGGACATTTTATAGATGAGATAATTCAGGTGTAGGGAGATTAAGTAACTTGTCTGAGGTCACCTACGCAGGAAGTGAGTAAGTCAGGATTAAACCCAGATCTTCTGCCTCTCACTAATCACTCTACGTTTCCACTGCTCTGCCTCCTGTTGGTAGAGTCAGAATCTGAGGAGACAATGGATGCTCTGTGTCTCTGCAGCACTCCTATTGTCTTACTTTGTTAGAAGTGGCCAGATTTAGTCAAACAGGGAACAAAATGTACATTTCCCAAATATCTACAGTATTTTATGCTAGGGTCTGTACTAGGCATTTTCAAGTACTATTTCAATTAAGCTTAAAAAAACTCCGTAAGGTAAATACAATTATCCACATTTCACAGATGAGGAAATGAAGGCCCTGAGATATTAAATTACTTGTTCAAGAGCACAGAGCCTATAAGTAGAAGAACTTAAGTTCTGTGAGTACAAAATCATGTGCTCTTCCCATGACACCGTGTTGCCTTTCCTTCCTTGCTTCCAAAGAAGCAGCTTTCAGGCCATCCTGTGTAGCCATCTGCAAGTGTCTGTTCCTCAGACAGTGATCTTGTAGTTGCATTTTGCACATGGCATATGCCTGCACAAGCAGACACCCATAATACATGAATCCCTATCTTTCCACGCTTCTTCCAGATTAAGCAGCTTCATGGATAACTATTTTTTAAACCCTCCTTTGTTTGTCTCAATGGACAATGTGAACAATAAGCGCTTCTGGGGTTGAGTATAAAAGAGAGGATTCAACCTTAGACACTTAGCTACTTATCTCATATGGCTGAGGCTGGACAGTTGTGAGAAATAGCTTAAACAGACCTCTTTTGATAAAGCACATCTGGGATACTGATCCAGACCACCAAAATGCAGCTCTGGGCTAATTGTTTCTAATTACACTTGGTTTTGGGGACCTGTGGTGGGCATGGCTGTCTCTTTGAGGGCAGAATCTGACTCACTCTACATCCCACTCAACCTGTCTCATGCTACCTGATACTCAGCAGAGACTCAATAAATATTCCTTTGTATTTATTTTAAAGTTACTTGAAAACTGGTTTATCACCTTTCACTGCATTCTTCCTATCCTAACTTCCCCACTCTCACTCTTAATAAGAAGGGCATTCCTGCAGCCAGTTTATCAAGGGAGGTATTTAGCTTTACAGCAGATGAAAAATCCAAATGGAAATGGCAGGGGTCACCTTACATATATGTATACCTACCATTCTTTTTACCTTCTCCTTCCCAATGCCATTCCACACCCAGCTCAGAATAAGTCCTGGGAACACAAAGCAGAAATGTGTTTACATTAAGATTTTTGCAAACGCTGTCAAATATTGTAAGAGGCAAGTAGACACCCAATTTAAAACTTCTATGGTTTAATATTTCACTAAATTCCAAATTGGTGAGTAATCCAGGGCTCTGGTGGTTTAAACTTACTTCCTTCTTATTGCCCAAAAGATTTTAGGTTTGGGAATTTAAACCATTTATAATGGAGAGTCTGGAAAAGTTCTCAGAAACAACAGTTCCCTCGGGCAACATGGTGTGAGGTAGAAGGTATCTATTTAAACCCAGTTCCTACTTCCAGGTGGCTTGGTGGTCATCAGGAGAATATGAATTTCTTAATACAAAAAAATAAAAAGGTGATGCCTCTGCCAAAACAGTATCATCTTGTATTTTACTCAGTCATATTTTATATTCTCTCAGTTCATTGTCTAATCCAACCACTTCTCCCCTCATGCAAGTCCCATTTCTTGACCACTTCACACATGGGTCCTGGGCTTTGGCCTGGTCACTTCATGGTCTCTTGACATGAGAAGAGCAATGGAATAGAAGCAAGAGACAAAAGTTCTTGTCTGGGCTACAGAACAGAACAAAACCAAAAATAGCTGCCATCTCGTTGATTCCAACTCATGGTGACCCCAGTGTGAGTATAATTGTGCTCCATGGGGTTTTCAGTGTCTGATTTTTCTGAAGTAGATCCCCAGGTCTTTCTTCTGAGTTGTCCTTAGGTGGACTCAGTCAACTTTTTGTTGGCAGTCAGGCCATAACCATTTGCACCACACAGTATCTAACTTTGTTACCTCAAAGTCTCTCTAGGTTCAGGTTTCTTGTATGAAAAATGAAGGGGTTGAGGACTCCAAGCAGTCTGTGAATTCAAATGCTACCACCATGAGCCAAAGTTCTCTTTCCTATCTACTGTTTTGATTACTTACGGGTCTGTCTCCCTCTAGATGTTGACCTTTGCTCACGTCAAAGAAAAGGTAAGTTTGCGACTTGATCTTGTGGCCTCTCTTTACTACCTATGCTACTGAGCCAAACTGGAACTGCACCTTTGGTTAGTATACAAGCCCTGTGCCCATAAATGTACCTTTCAAAGCATGAACTTAGTTTTACCGCCCTTCCCACCTGCACTTCCCATTGTTGAGACTCAAAGTTATGATTTAAAAAGAGGGAAAATGGGCTCAGTTTGAGGTAGAGTTTCTGGAGTTAAAAACTTCAGGCCAGAAATTTCTATTTAAGATCACATCCTTCACTACCATTTCCCTTAGGAAGAAAGTTTAATTCTTAGTTAGACAGTGTGATGTTTTGGCTGTTTTGTAACAACCGAGTATCTAATGAGTAAATATCTAATGGACTGGATACCCCTCTGGTTCACTGGAGTAACTCCCACTTAGAGTTGTGGAGGTAAAAGGAAGATTGCTGACAGGAAATCCCCTGGTGTGAACATGAGGAACTATTTATTATATCAACTCTAATCCAGTTTCTCAGGGCAGGCCTGCTCCCTCTGTAGCTCAGCACGCAGAGCCCCATTGGCTCCAAGCCTCAGCCCCACAAAAGAGTCTGGCAGGCTGAGTGGCCATCCCAGTGGGTTACAAATGGAAAGT
This sequence comes from Orycteropus afer afer, assembly GCF_000298275.1. Classification (NCBI taxonomy): domain Eukaryota; kingdom Metazoa; phylum Chordata; class Mammalia; order Tubulidentata; family Orycteropodidae; genus Orycteropus; species Orycteropus afer. The sequence goes on from NW_006921660.1 coordinate 1,484,577, forward strand.
CAAGGAAATTAAATTTTAAAAGAATGGCAAATACATTTGCTTGCTTAATCACCTTACCTGCCATTTTGCTTCCTATCAATCTATTAACTCTTAAGTCCAACAGTTCATAAGGCCAGAGTTTAAGTTACACATGGAAATTTGTTCCTCTAAAATAAAGAATGCCTGGGTGGTGCAAACAGTTAACATCCTCAGCTGCTACAAAAAGGCTGGAGGTTCAAGACTACCCAGAGGTGCCCTGGAAGAAAGGCCTGGCAATCTACTTGTGAAAAATCAGCCATTGGAAACCCTATGGAGCACAGTTCGACTCTGGCACACATGAGGTCACGATGATTGGAATGGATATGATGGCAACTGTTTCTTCTAATATCACATAAAGGAACAAAAGAAATTTGAAAAGTACTGTATTGTTCTGCCCCGGGGATTAATAATTAGTTTCACATGTGTGGGCTTCTAGGATGTCTTTATTTTGAAATAAACTTCTACCACTTATGTATGGCTTGTGAGTTGACTTCTGATATCATTCAAGTTCTGTAACTGCTCTTAAGTTCACCCAAGACCTAATAGCCAGACCCATTGCATCTTTAAAGATATCCCTGTGGTCTTTGACACTTTATACCTTCCTGCCTTCTAGAGACTCTCTTTTCATTGGCATTCTGAACTTTTTCCTTCACCCCACCACACCTCGCCTTTCTAGTATCTCTCATTGACTTCTCTTTTGCTATCCTCTTCAGGTTGGGGCTCTTCAGAGTTTAGCCCTCATTTATATTTTTTTTCTCCCTCTCTCCTCCTTGGTGGTTTCATCCACTTCAACATCCCCTATATGCTGCTGACCTCCAAGGTACATCTCCAGCCCTGGTCTATGTCCTAAGTTTCAGAGCTCTATATCTCCATACTACTAGTACTGAAAAGTCAGTATGTGTAAATTTATACTCATGTTATTATCCCCACCCCACCCTGACAAGGCTTGTTTCCTTTCTTCTATTCATGAAGAACGCTTTCAGTGCAATTACTCAAGCCAGAAACTTGAGTGTCTTTCTCAGATCTCACACCCCCATTGTGATTTAGGTGAAAGTTTATAGAGCAAATTCATTTTCCATCCATACACATTTTGTTTCATGACATTATTGCAATCCCCACAATGTTACAGCTCTCTTCCTACTTCCTCCCTGTGGTTACCTTTTCAATGTGTCCTTCTTTCTGATGCATTCCTGCCATCTGAGCTTTCTCCCTGTGCAAATGCTGTCCTTCTAGTCTCCAATGGTTGATTGTTATAAGGAGTGTACCTCCCAAGGGTAATTGCTCACTTTGTAGGCCTGTCTATTGTTTGGCTGGATGTTAAGCCATGGAAATGAGTTCAGTTCCAGGCCTGAAGGATGACTAGAGGCCATGGTCTGGGGGTTTCACCAGTCTCTATCAGACCTGTAAACTTGGTCTTTTTTTTTTTATGATTTTGAGTTTTGCTCAAAAACTTTTCTCCCACTCTATCCAGGAACTCCAATTTTGATACCTTTCTGAGTGGTTGTCAGTGGTAGCTGGTCACCATCTAGTTTTGGTCTCAGGGTCACATTGGCTGACATGCCCATTTCAGTTCCTTTTTATCTTGTATTCCTCATATCCCACCATTCCTCTGTGATTCTGCCTCCTAAGGTACATTCAAATCTTTCTCACCATCCACATTGTTTGCTATGGGCTATGAGCAAGCCCCTTCCTCTCTTCTTATCAACAGATGTATAATTGGTTTCCCCACATCTAGTCTCTTCTTTTGACTGCTATAAGAGTATTCTTCCAAAAACAAAACCTAATTAATGATGGTTCTGCTTACAAAGCTTAACTGCCACCTCCTTACTCAATGTCCTCAGGAAAAAAATCCATAATCTCTGCCATGGGATAATGACTCATCATAGTCTGTTGTTGTTGTTGTTGTTATGTGCTGTCGAGTCAGACCCAACTCATAGGGACCCCTCCTTGGGTTTCCGAGGCAGTATCACCATGGAAGTAGATTGCCCCATCTTCCTTCCAAGGAATGGCTGGTGGGTTTGAACTGCCAGCCTTCTGGTTAGCAGTCAAGTGCCTTAGGCACTACGCTACCAGAGCTCCCCATCATAGTCTAGTTCCATATATATTTTCACCATTATCTATAGACCCTCTCTCCAAATTGTTTCATCCAAAGAAAACTATTTCACATTTCCTAAATATGCCCTTAATGTATACCTCTGTGCTTAGAAAGCTATCACTCAATTCAACTGATTCCTCTTGCCTGATAACATTATGTTAGCATTTCCTTCAAAACACATTTATTCACTTAGTCAACAATCGTATGTATACTATATGTGCCAGTTATTGCTCTGGGCACCTGGGACACAATAGAAAACAAGACAAGATCTTGCCTTCATGGAACTTACCATCTAAAGAGGGAGATAGACCATAATCATGTGAACAGATAAAGGATAATGTATGTAAGATAGTGATAAGTGACATAATGGGAAGTAGGGTGGTCAGGGAAGACATCTACATAGATGTGACATTTTGAAATTTGAGTAGAGATGGGAATGGTGACTAGGTGTCCCCATGGAAAGACCTGGTGGGAAAGCATTCCAGATAAAACAGTGGCAAGTATAATGCCCCTTTCTTTGATTTACAAAGCACTGTTATATACACAAGCAGTCCTGGTGGCATAATGGTTAAGTACTTGACTGCTAACCAGAATGTTGGTGGTTCAAACCCACTAGCTGCTCTACGTGAGAAAGATGTGGCAATCTGCTTCTGTAAAGATTTACAGCCTTGGAATCCCTGTGGGGCAATTCCACTATAGGGTTGCTATGAGTTAGAATTGACTTGATGACAATGGATTTGCGTTATTTACGTATTTATTTTTTTTGGTTATATGAACATTGTTTTATTCTTTAATATTTATGTGTGCGTCTCTCCCAATTAGTAGGTAAGGCATTTGGCTGCTCACCAGAAGGTTTAAATCCACCAGCTGCTCTGTGGGAGGAAGATAAGGCAATCTATTTCAATAAAGATTTACAGTCTTGGAAACCCAGTGGGGGTTGCTATGAATCAGAATTGACTTAATGGCAGTGGGTTTGGTTTTGGTTTGGTCTCCTAATTCATTTGTGAGCTCCTCAGAGAGAGACATCTATTTTTGTTTTCATCTCCAAGGAATCCAACAATTCCTTGGAGATGATCAATTTTCTAGACAAAAGTTATTTAAGTTTTTCACAATTGCTATTTTAAGTATTATTACTGGGTTAAATTAAATTACCAAATTCAGGATAACTGTAAGCTATTACTTCCTGAATTAAATTTAATTATATTTTATGAAGTTATATATTGAAATAAAACATTATCTATTACATTACATTTACTTATGTTTCTGTTACTGCAGTTACTTGGAGTGATAAGTTCAAAAGTTTACTGTGTGCTGTGTGGAAAAATAATGTTTCTTTTCTTAAGTTTATCACTTCAAAGAGGTATAATGTCTCCTAATTCTAGGACATTAACAGTCAGAAAACAAGTTTTTGTTTATCATACTTAGATGTTTTTTCATTTTGTAGACTTTAATAGTGAATCTTTCTTATGAACTTAGAGTACATCATTTAGTGTAAAGTTTGATATAATGTGTATATTAGTTGTAAATCATAGTGATACACTGAATACATGTGAGCCTACCATTTTAATTAATCTTATCCTTCTTTTTTCTCCCAGAATAATCGGTATTCTGAGTTTTATGTTTATCCTTCTCTTATTTTTAACCATAGGTTTTACTATGTATGAATCTGCCCCTAAACAGTATATTTAATTTTTTTTTCCAAAGCTTTTTTTTTTTAATTTTAAAAATTATAGAAGCATATTTTCCATGCATATAATTTACCCTTTTCAAGTGTACAATTCAATAATTTCTTTAGTAAAGTTACCATGTTGCACAGCCATCATCACCATAAGCCAGTTTAAAAACGTGTTCATCATTCCAATATAATTCCACATTCACACTTACTGTTAATTCCCACTGCCCCAGGCAATTGTAATCTACTTTATTTCTTTATATATTTGCCTTTTCCAGACATTTCATTTAAATGAAATCATGCAACATACTACTTCTTGTGTCTGGCCTCTTTTACTGAGTATAATGTTCTTGAAGTTCATTCATGTTGTAGCATGTCTCATTCCTTTTTATTGTGATATAATATTCCATTGCATGGATATCCTCCAGATTTTAATAATGAAGTATTTGCAAGCTACAAATATATTTAAATAATATTATGAATATCCACACGCTCTTTGCCTAAGTTCTACAATTATTAACGTTTGACATAATTGCTTTATTTCTCATTTGAGAAATCCAGGGTTTTTTGTTTATTTGATTTTTATATGTATGCATGTGTGTTTGTATGTATGTTGAAAGTAAGTTGTTCACTCCTAAATACTTCAATATGTATCTCCTAAGAATAAGAATATTCTCCTATAAAACCACAGTACCTCTATTACATCCAAGAAATTTAACATTGATTCTATAAAGTGAACTAATTAAACTATGTATTTACTGTTATTTTCTTCTTTTCTCAATTGCCCAGAAAATATTCTTCTTAAACTTTTTTATTGTGTTTTTTGGTGAAAGTTTACACAATAAATTAGGTTCCCATTGAACAATTTCTATGCATGTTGTTCAGTGACATTGGTAACATTTTTCACACTGTGTCAGCATTCTCTTATTTCCATTCTGGCTGTTCTGTTTCCATTAATCTAGCTTCTCTCTCCCTTCTTACCTTCGGTAAATGTTGACTGGTCTCCTGGTGATGATTATGTAAAGTACTTGTGGGTGATATTGTTTATCTTATGAGCCACTCTGTCATTTGACTGAAAGGTGACCTTCAGTAGTGGCTTCAGTTTCAAGTTTAAATGGTAAACCTCAGAGTGATAGTCTCTGAAGGTCCTCTAGTATCTACTGGTCAAGTTAGTCTGGCATTTTTTAGGAGTTTGAATTTTGTTCTACGTTTTTCTCCTATTCTATCCTGGACTATCTATCGTGTCCCTGGTCAGAACAGAACAGTGGGTAGTGGTCGCTGAGTAGCATCTGGTTCTTCTGGCCTCAGGATAGATGAGGCTGTGCTTCTTTTGGTATTTAGTCCATTAGTTGTATCTTAGATGGCTGTGCACAAGTTTTTAAGCCTCTAGATGCTACTTAACAAACTAGGATATAAAACATTATTTTTATGAACTATGTTATGCCTATTGATGGAGTTGTCCTACAAGACTATGGTTCTAAGACCTCAAACACAGTATACTAATCCTATGAGGTATTTGGTTATATCTAGGAAGCATCTGTTAACTGTGCTTCCATGTGCTTTATTATATGAATATATATGCAGAACACATAAACATGTATATACATATGCCTACAAATACACCTATACATGCATACCCACATACTCAGATGGCTGGCGGTTCAAACCCACCAGCCACTCCTCGGAAGGAAGGTTGGGCAATCCTACTTCCATAGCGATACTGCCTTGGAAACCCAAGGAGGGGTTGCTATGAGTCGGGGCCGACTCGACGGCACATAACAACAACAACAACATATATATATATATATACACACATATATATACACACATATACAATCCTACTTCTGCAGTGATACTGCCTCGGAAACCAAAGGAGGGGTCGCTATGAGTCGGGTTTGACTCGACGGCACATAACAACAACAACAATACACATATATACATACATATCTACCTATGTAACCACATACATATTTTTGGCTGTTATTATTATTGTTGCAAAATTATATATGTTACCAAACCAAAAACCAAACTCATTGTTGTCGAGTCGATTTTGACTCCTAGCCTGCCCTCCTTGAGTTTCCAAGGTGGTATCATTACAGAAGTAGATTGCCCAACCTTCCTTCCAAGAAGTGGCTGGTGGGTTTGAACCACTAAGCTTCTGGTTAGCAGTCAAATGCCTTAGGCACTATGCCACCAGAGCTCCCATATATGCTAGAGCATTTACAAAACCATCTCTTACTCTTGTGTAGTTCTTAGTGTCATCATTTACCTTGGTCAAGTTGTGTAGACTTCACCCATATTCGCTATTGCCTTTCCTATCACCAAAAATAACATGGGTCTACTCTCTAGCAAGGAATTCCTCCTCTTTCTCCCTTCTTTCCCCCTTTTCTTTTCCACCAAAGAATTCTACTTTCTATATGTGTATCCTTATCTTTCTATAAAAGTGAGACCATACAATATTTGTCCTTTAGTGTTTGACTTATTTCACTTAGCAACATTTCCTCTAAATTCAGCTAGGACTCATTATTATTCTTTCTAGCTGTGTAGTATTCATTTGTATGTATGTACCCCAGTTTGTTTATCCATTTTAGTCTCTTCTTTCTTTCTTGTCTTTTTAATGCTCTTGTGCTTTCTTCATGTATTATGTCTTTGATGTCATCCCACAACTCGTAGGTCTTTGATTATCTGTGTTCAATGTGTCAAATCATACTTAAGATGGTCTCTAAATTCTGCTGGGTTATAATCAAGGTTATACTTTGGCTTTTGTGGACTTGTTTTAATTTTCTTCAGCTTCAGCTTCAACTTGCACATAAGCAATTGATGGTCTGTTCCACATTGGTCCCTGGCCTTGTTTTGATATTGAACTTCTTCATTATCTCTTTCCACAGATATGGTTGATTTGATTCCTGTATATTCCATCTGGTGAGGTCCATATATAGAACCTTCATTTATGACATTGAAAGAAGGTATTTCCAATGAATAGGTAGTAGTTCTTGCAAAATTCTATCATGTGATCTCCAGCATTGTTTCTATCACCAAGCCATATTTTCCAACTGCTGGTCCTTCCTCTTTTTTACACCTTTTGCATTCCAATCATGAGTAATTATCTGTGCATCTTGATTTCACATTTGATCAATTTCAGACTGCAGAAGTTGTAAAAATCCTTATTTTCTTCATCTATGCCATTAGTCATTGGTGCGTAAATTTGGATAACAATTGTATTAGCTTGTCTTCCTTGTAGACATATGGATGTTATCATATCACCGATGGCACTGTACTTCAGAATAGGTCTTGAAATGTTCTTTATGATGATGAATGTGACAGCGTTCTTCTTCAATTTGTCATTCCTGGCATAGTAGATAATATGATTTTTTTTCTGTTTCAAAATGGTCAATACTAATCCATTTCAGCTCACAAATGCCTAGAATATCAATCTTAATGCATTCCATTTCATTTATTGCAACTTTCAATTTTCTTTGATTCACATTTCATACATTCCACATTCTGATTAATAATGGATGTTTCTTCTCATTTTCAGTCATGCTCCATCAGCAAATGAAGATCCTGAAAGCTTTATGCCATCCATGTGATTAAAATTGACTCTACTTTAGCATAACGCCTAAAGCACTTGACTGCTAACCAGAAGGCTGTGGTTCAAACTCACCAGCC
>NW_006921660.1:1492395-1494127 GCF_000298275.1 Orycteropus afer afer
TGAGTGTCTTCCAACCCAAGGGGCTCAGCTTCCTGTACTACATCAAAGAATATTTCCTGGCATCCATAGGTCACTGGCCAATCTCTTTCAGAAGTAGATCACCAGGCCCTTCTTCCTAGGCTATCTTAGACTGGCAGCTCCACTGAAACCTGTTCACCAAAGGTGACCCTGTTGGCGTTTGAATTACCAGTGGTATAGCTTCCAGTATCAAAGCACCACACAACCCAACACAGTGCAACAAACTGACAGAAAAGTGGTGTTCACACATAGCCTTGTTTTATGCCCAATATTATATTTTAAGGCACTTTGGAACTGGGATCATGTCCTACTGATCTTGTACCTCTCACAATTTTTAACACCATATCTAGAAAATAATACTTATTTGAGATATCAGACTTGTTTCAACTTTGACTCTGTAGTTCGAGAATAAGATTCCCACAGTGATTATGTAACCACTTAAGTAAGAATTTTTTTTTTCTGTTTTCTTAAACACTTTCAGCATTCTCTCAGATTCAACTACTTGACTCCTATAGCAAAATACTGAGAACCAACTACATGTTGGCAAAACATATATTTCATAAATGCTGTTGCACCCCAAGGAGCTCTGTGGTATAATACCTAAGGCATTTGACTGCTAACCAGAAAGTTGGTGGTTCAAACCCACCATCCACTCAGCAGAAGGAAGACTGGGCAATCTACTTCCATAAAAATTTACGGCCTTAGAAACCCAAAGGGTTTGCTATGCATTGGAATTGACTCGATGGCAATGAGTTTGGTTTTGGTTTCTTGTACCCCAAGATGATTTAATTCAACATTCTACCCAAAGTATTACAGTTGCATCATTTGTAATATGTCCAAAATGCATGGGCCATACTTTAATAATCACTGATGTCTGATTTTATGTTCAGGTTCTTTCTACTATTTTGATTGTTCACTGCTCTATCCTAGTATCTATATCTGTACCTGATAAGTGGTTGGTGAAAAACAAATGTGGATTATGTCTGTGTTTTCTTTGCTGCTTTCTTTCGTAATTACCTAGTGCTACCATAACAAAATTAACACAAATGGGTAGCTTTAAAGAACAGATATTTATCATCTCACAGTTTGGAGGCTGGAAGTGCAAATCAGGGTATCTGTTGTAGGGGACAGTCCCTCCTTGTGAGTTGCCCTGGAAAGTCTCTGAGATTCCTTGGCTTGTAGATGTATCTCAACCTGGTGGCTGTCTTCCCCCTGTTGTGTGTGTCTCTGAATGCTTCTCTTTTTATAAAACACCACTCAGCAAGGATCAGGCTTGGAACCCACCCTAGGCCACTATGATCTCATTAACATTAATAAAAGTAAACCTCTACAGGCAGGGTCCTCTTCAGAAACAAAAATCAGCAAAGCTTAGAGACAGAGAGAGAGAGAGAAATTTATCTTAGGAAAATGGCTCACAAACGTATAGAAGCCAGCATGTCCAAAGTCTCTGGATCAAACGTCAAGCTGGAGGCTTTTCCTGGCTCCTGCAACCATAGGGGCTGAGAAGCTCAAGGCTGGCAGGCAGTACACCAGCTATTGACTCCAACGAATGACGAATCCAAGATCTCCAGGCCAAACGGTGGACTGCTCACTCACAGACAGTTGTAGGCAGCACAACAGAATCCCGATCCACAGAAGAATGTCTCTCTTCCCAGGATGTCCCTGGATATCCTGGAAGCAGGCCACACCCATAGGGAAACTCCCTTTCAACAGA
>NW_006921660.1:1495112-1513319 GCF_000298275.1 Orycteropus afer afer
GCACTAGGTAACCAGAACAGTCAAGAAGTACCTACATTTTCAAACAGGGTCCTATTTACAGGGATAGAAGAGCTGGAAGTTAAGGATGAGCAGAACAAAAGGCACAGCACTGCCAGCACTCTCCTCCCCACCTCTCTGTGCCTTCCTTGTACCCCACTGCAGCTTGACCTTCTCCTTGCAGGTACCATGTCTTTACATTAGGGGCATTTCTTCACAGGTAAGCCACCAAATAGAATAGGTCCTTCTCACATCATGTCTCCGGCATGAGGAATTCAGAGGCAGGGCTCTTGCTGGCCTGGCCACCTTTGGTCCTGGAGCAATCTGCCACAGCCCTAAGGATGAGGCACCCCAATTGGCTTGGGATAGATGTCCATTCTCTGCCCACTCATTATTTTCACAGGCTCCTGAATGACCCACATGTGAGATGGAAGGGGAGGATTTTTCCAAGAGGCAGGGCAAGCTGTTCCCAGAAGGAGAAAGGGGTGATGGAAGTTAAATGTCCATTGCAGTGATCATTACCAAAAAAAAAAAAAATCACAGACCTTAACCAAAAGAGAAAAGAAGAGGGAACTGAAGGGTGGGGTCAAGGATAACAAAATCCCAAATAAGAAGCAAAAATTCTAAAAATAAAAGTGAAATAAAACAAGAATTAAGATGGGAGTGATGAGGACACCATGTGAAACTTACAGTGAGTAAGCTTCAGACAGAAGAACCATCCCAACCTAGTTTTACTTACTCAGTGAGTTGACATTTGCTTGCAGCCAACCAGACAACAGGGTTATGGGGCTCTGCCCTGGGGCGCTGCCACCCAGCCTCACTGGCCTCGCACCCCGCCTCTAACTGTGTTCTTAGCATTTTTAGTATATTCACAAGCAGTGTTAAGAATTCTGGCACCTTCAGACTGTGAGATACGAAGACACACAAGGCCGGCACAGCCCTGTGGCTCTCAGCACCACCTTGAGTGAGGCTGCGAGTGGTGGACATTATTTTAGCCGCCAGTAGAGGGCAGTGACGGGCCAGGCATTTCCCTGGTCTGTGGGAAAGCATCGCTCTCGATCATGTAGTTATCAGTTTCTGAATTTGAGATTTTGAGATTGCTGTCTTTACAACCCAGCTATCCATCTTCCCTTAGTAAGTCAACTGTGTACTAATGCTTATTTTCTTTTCCTTCAAGAGGACTTGAGAGTCGGCACAGAAGATAGTGTGTAAATACCAATAATTTGCTGCCCAGCCCCATCCCTTCCTTTTAGCCATTGAAAACTGCATAATATTTGATATGGTTAGCCTTTAAAAGGGAATTAAGGTGTTAGTGTGCATTTACTAAGGGTCTAGGTGTGATTTCTGGCCAATGCACTCACACATACCACCACCCTGTCTGTCAGAGCAGGCTTGTGTGTTGCTATGATGCTGAACAGGTTTCAGTGGAGATTCCAGACTAAGATGGACTAGGAAGAAAGGCCTGGAGATCTGCTACTGAAAATCGGTCAGTAAAAAGCCTCTGGATCATGACAGATCTGCAACTGATCATAGGCATGGCACAGGACTGGGTAGTGTTTCTTTCCTCAGGCAAGGTGGGCTCACCTTGAGTTGAAGTGACTCAACAGCATTAACAACAACTATGGGTCAAATGGGAGCTCTGATAGCATGGGAGCTCTGGTGGCGCAGTGCCTAAGGCACTTAACTGTTAACCAGAAGCCTGGCGGTTCAAACCCATCAGCCACTCCTCAGAAGGAAGGTTGGGCAATTTGGAAGAAAGGCTGGGCAATCTACTTCTGTAGTGATATTGCCTTGGAAACCCAAGGAGGGGTCACTATGAGTCAGGTTTGACTCTATGGCACATAACAACAACAACATATGTCAAACACCAAGCTAAAGTTTTACCTACCCAAAATCATCTAACCTTGCAAAGAAATATGATTGTCTCCATTTTGCAGATGAGGAAACAGGCTTACTAAGGTTAAGTGAGTTGTGGAAGGTGCCATGACTAGTGAGTGCCAGAGATAGGATCCAAACCTGTGTCTTTTGGGCTTTAAAATGTATACTGCTCTGTTCCTTACATCTGTTTGGTCATTTCCTGTCAGCTCTTATCCTACTTGAGGTTTCTATTTTTCACTCAGTAGGCTTGTTTATTCCAATGGTGTCTGCTGCTTGGACTGGGGAGCTATCAGTATATAAAAAAGATACTTCTTTCACCTAGTAAAGTGTTGAATTGCTCTTTTGGTTACTCTTTCATCCATAAGGCAAATTATCTTTCAACACATTTTATATATGCTAAGAGCACCCAAGAAGAATTATATACACAAATCATTAGATGAAGCAGTGTCAACTCTACACACCGTCTGTTTATGTGCTGATCGCTAGTGATAATTGATTAGAGCATATAAAACTCTGGCTATAGTGATGACATTAAGTATTTTTTCCCTTCCCAACACTTGGGAGGCTAGTCTCACTTTTTTGTGGCCACACTCAGCCCAAGGCAGTGAGCCCGGACAGGACAAATCCAGGTAGCATCCTACATTCTACATATTACCAAGCAAACAAACTAACCACCTGACAAAAGTGAATTTTATTTTGTTTGCTACTTAACCAAAACAACAACAACAAAAAAAACTGTGGTGGGGGAGAATGTTGGGGTTGTTGGTTGATTGTTTGGTTCATGCTAAATGGAACCATGGAATTTGGAACCATTCTGAACAGCTGGTTCTATCATTTGCTGCCAACTCCTAGCATTAATGGTTAATCCAACAATCTTTTGGTATCTGGTCTCCTCCCACAAAGTGGAACTGAATTGAAAACTGCACTGAATAATGTGCCTTGTTTATTTTATTTACTGAATGGGAGCTCTGAAGACGTAGTGCCTCAGGCATTTGACAGCTAACTAGAAGGCTGGAGGTTCAAACCCTCAAGCCACTCCTCAAAAGGAGGGTTGGGCAATCTACTTCCATAGTGATTCCACTTAGGAAACTCAAGGAGGGGTTGCTATGAGTCAGATCTGACTCGATGGCAGTGAGTTTGGTTTTTTTTTTTGAAGGAGCTCTGGTGGTACAGTGCCTAAGGCATTTGACTGCTGACCAGAAAGTTGGCAGTTCAAACTCACCAGCCACTCCACGGAAGAAAGACTGGGCAATCTACTTCCGTAAAGATTTACCTCCTCAGAGATCCATGGGGTTGCTATGAGTCAGAATCGCGTAGGTGGCAGTGAGTTTGGTTTTGTTTTAGTTTTAATGTGCTCTTTAGGAGCTCTGGTGGCACAGTGCCTAAGGCATTTGCCTATTAACCAGAAGCCTGGTGTTTCAAACCCTCCAGCTACTCCACAGAAGGAAGATGGGGCAATCTACTTCTGTAAAGATTTACCTCCTCAGAAACTCATGGGGGTTGCTATGAGATGGAATCAAATGGATGGCAGTGAGTTTGGATTTTGGTTTGGTGGTGTAGCTGAAGCATTGGGCTGCAAACCAAAAGTGCAATGGTTGGAACCCACCAGCCACCCCATGGGAGAAAGATGAGGCAATCTGCTCCCATATAGATTTACAGCCTTAGAAACCCTATAGGGCAGTTCTACTCTGTCCTATAGGGTTGCAATGTGTTGGAATCACCTTGAAGGCAGTGGGTTTGGTTCTTGGTTTTAATGGGCTGTGATCAGAGTTGTCGCTACCCAATTATAATGATACTTCGAATCACATGTTTTTGTCTGCATGCACTATAGAAACCCATGTTGTTGTTTTTTTGTTGTTGTTGTTCTGGTGTTTTAGCTACAATATTGTGGTAATTTGTATTTTTGAACCTATATCAAGAACTCTTTTGAGATTGAAGTAGTAATTAAAGGAAAAGAAGGAGAAAAAAAAAAGTTACTAATAATGTAATTCACGTGGAAAGATTTTACAAAACAATTTAGTTGTTAGTATTCATGTAATCCAAGAAATATTCTATTTAAGCAATTTACTACTAGCTTTATCACATATTATTCTATGATTAAAGTTGATATTAAGCATTACTAATGATTCTGTGTGCTCTGGTACTGGAGGTAGTCCATGGAGGGGACAACATCATGAGTTACCATATTGGGTGACACCAACCCTAGTGACATCACTGATCTGACGTTACTAGGGGAGAGAGCAATAGCTAAGTGACTGGAGGGAAGATGGAAGCTTTATCACTAGTAAGAGGATGGAGGTGTTGGATGATAGAGGTATTGGCTGATTTTCTCTCATTTATAGAATTACAAGTGCCACAAATAAGGAATTTTCCCTTCAAACATCCTTGGAGAGGTCCCTAAGAGTACTCAGTAAAATTGCAATGTGTCTTCAAAGAGAGCCCATCTTGCATATCACCATTAATTCAGCTGCTTTCTTATTTTGCACAGAGGTAAGGGTGAAAATTGGCTGGAAATTTCTTTGAACATTTATAAAAATTACTTTCCCAGAATACAAAATCTTAAAAAAAGACTCTAAAACTTACGTTTTTGTCCTTATGCAGGAAAATGATTTCTTTTGCTTTATTTTAGTTGTTAAGCTAATGGGCATGGCAGAAAGAGAAAACAATGCATTATTTTGAGTCCATTACCCTCAAAGCTATGAGTGTGACTGTCTCTATTAAAAAATATCCTCCCCCCACTTTTCTTTGTTTTAACATTCTGAGGTTATTTTTGCTACAGTCCCTACTCTTCACACTATAATCAAAGCCTGTTATCTCAGTCTTCGCAATATTTGTGACTCAGATTCTAATCATGAATATGTCTCGCACATACATCAGTAGTGGCTTTTAAAGATGTGCAAATGGTGAACTTTTCTTCCAACTTAATCCTGCATATTCCATTAGAAACCATTTCATTAACATACCAAATTCCATCATCTTTGAAGAATTTAAGAAAGCAAGATGTATTTTCCCAACAGAGGAGATCCATGAGGCAAATTTCCATTTGTAACTTAGGTACCTTGAGCAATATATTGTTAAGTCTTTCAATTTGCTTGCATATCAAGTAATTATGTGAAAATTCACCAATCTTAACAGGGTCTCAACTCATCTTTAGACACTTTCAATGCTCAAGAAAAAGTGCTGAAAGGAGTCTAAACTAAAACGAAAAACCAAACTCACTGCTTTGAGTTGATTCGACTCACAGTGACCCTCAATGGGTTTCCGAGGCTGTAAATCTTTACTGATGTAGATTACCCCATCTTCTTTCCACAGAACAGCTGGTGGGTTTGAACTGCTGACTTTCTGGTTAGCAGCCAAGTGCCTTAGTGGCAGAAAAGTCTAATGTATTTCATAAGTTCAGGCATCCTGGCTCTGAACCATGTGTATAAAGTTACTTCTTGGAGCTATGTTGATCTGAGGTGATGTCCATATGTTCAGTCTCTAAAACGTACCCATTAACTTGAGCCCTTTGGAAAACTCTCTTTCCACAGCTGAATTCTTTCCTGAAGGAGAGAAAGCTAAGTATGTCATCTCCTTTGTTAGTATCCCTTGACTGACAACAGTCCTGCCTTTAAAGATATCTATGGTAATGCTTGTGTGTGACAGTCAATTGTAAGAGATAAGAGTGTGCCTGGCATTCTGGAAATCTGAGTACTTCCTTGTGCAGTGACAGTCTCAGTACCAGACCTGACTTCAAAAGCAAATTCTGTTAAATGGCCAAGGCTGGGTGAGTGGGCCAGGTCCTAGGACACATAGAGAGGCCAAGGCCTAGTTTTGCATTGTGGCTTTGCCCTCTTGCTAGCTACGTGGCCCTAGCCTAGCATCTCAATCTCCCTGAGGCTTAGTTCTCCCACTTGTAAAAGGAGGATATTATCTATCTCTCAGAGTTATGGTGAGGCATTCCTGAGTGGCACAAACCATTAAGTGCTTGACTACTGGCTGAAAAATGTTGGCAGTTGGAACCCATCCAGAGGCACCTTAAAAGAAAGGCCTGGCAGTGATCTGCTTCCGAAAGGTCACAGCTTTGAAACCCTGTGGAGTGTAGCTCTACTCGGCTCACATGGGGCCACCAGGAATGAGAATCAACTTGACAGGAACAACAACAACCGAGTTATGGTGAAGATTACATGAGATAGCACATGGAAAGCACTGAGTTCCAAATACGTGGGAGGTTGCCAGCAAACACCTGTTCAACTTGTTCAGGCCTTTGGCCTTACAGACTAAGACTTTCACCCCTCCTGAACCTGATTCGGCCTCTCACTGACCTGCAGGCTGTGCCAGGTAAACAGCTTCCTGACTAGGCTGATCCCTGGAACCTTACCATCTGGTCTGACATGGTCCCCTGAATTCATCCTGTCCTGGAGGGTAGAAGCTTTCCAGATCATATAATAACATCAATAGCTCTCTTCTCTTGTGGGCTTGTTAAATGCGGGGCATTGTATCATGTGCTCTATAGTTTGAACATAGTTGAATCAATTTCAGGAGATTGGACTGGTTCAGAGCAAAGACTCTGGAGCCAGGTTCCCTGCATTCAAATCCTCCACTACCTCCTGGTGTGAGACTTGAGGCAAGTTGCCTTCTCTGACCTCAGTTGCTTTCCCTGTAAAGTGGGACAAACAATATGACTTATTCCATAGGGTTATTGTGAAGATTAAATATACCTAGAACAATACCTGGGATTTACAAGCATTACATAAGTGTTAGCCATTTTAACTTTCAATACTCAGCACAAGTAAGCCAGGGAAGAATTATTATTCCCATACTAGAAATGGAACAAATGAAGCTCTGAGAAGTCAAGGATTAGTTTCAGCTCTTACAGCTAGAAAGCAGGAAGATCCCTTTCTCAAACTCTGGTCTGTCTCATCAAATACTTGTAATCTCTCCACTGTACCCAGTATCTCCCAGAGGTGGGTCAATTGCCCAGGACCTGGTTGGTTCTGCCTGACACACACGGTGATAACCCAGTCTTCCAGCGGGTGGCCCCAGAGCCCTGATTGTAACTATGGACTCAGAACTCAGCTACATGCTTCCTCAAGGCAACAAAATATGTATTTTATAAGAATGATATCAAAGATCCTCATTTGTACTTGTACCTATATATGTTGTTGTTGTTGTTATGTGCCGTCGAGTCATACCTGACTCATAGCGACCCCTCCTTGGGTTTCCGAGGCAGTATCACTACGGAAGTAGGATTGCCCAACCTTCCTTCTGAGGAGTGGCTGGTGGGTTTGAACCGACAGCCGTCTGGTTAGCAGGCAAGTGTCTTAGCCACTATGCTACCAGAGCTCCCGTAACATATATATATATATCTCAATGTTTTGACTACGCTGATCTGCCAAAAGTACAGCTTTGTTTTACACTTTTCAACCAACTGTTTTAATATCTAGTAGACACCCATAGTCATCTAAGAGAAACACACACTGACTTCAGACAAATGAAAGGAATGACTTTAGAAGGCAAAGATTAGTATTACTCTCTAAAGGTGATTATATCCCAGGAATAAAGAAATACTGTTATATAATTGGCTGTAAGACCTTATGTTTATTGATATAACTAGCTATGTAGTCCTTTTTTTTTGCATGTATGTTCATAGACATAAATAAAATTGCAAAAAAAAAAAAAAAGAATGCAAAGTCCTAGCACACACACACACACTGAAGTCAGCAAATATTGTATGTTTCAGGTATCTATTACTTTTTTATGTGCTGTCAAGTCAATTCCAACTCATAGCAATCCCATGGAGCAGAACTGCTCTGTAGGATCTCCGAGGCTATGATCTCCATGAGGAGCCCTGGTTGCACATGGCTGCTAACTGAAAGGTCAATAGTTCAAACCCACTAGCTACTTGCAGGAGAAAGATGTGGCAATCTGTTTCCATAAAAATTTGTAGCCTTGGAAACTCTACTCTGTCCTATAAGGTCATTATGAATCAGAATTGATTCTATGGCAATGGATTTAATCTTTATGGGTGTAGATCACCAAATCTTTCAGTTAATACCACTGCCAACGATGCAGGGAGACCACATCTTCTGACCTCCTCTAACCCCACAAGAGGAAGACAGAATCACCATCAACAGCCCCAGGCCTATTCCTGTGAGGCCAGACATGCTACCTCCCTGCAGGCCTTTCACCAACAGTTCTTCCCTCAGCACCCACCACCTTTCTGCTCAGGGTTGATAATTTGCTGCAGTGGCCACACAGAACTCACAGATTATGGGGTTTTTCAGGGAAGCACCAGGCTACAATTCAAGTTCAGGAACAATGCTCAGTCTCTCTTGGTCCACCGTCTCTCAGCCAACAGTCTCTCTCAGTCTCTCTCCCAGCAGTGCATGTCTTTCAGTGTCTCTTTCTTAGCAATGCACATCTCTTGGTGTCTCTTCCTCAGCAGCACGTGTCTCTCAGGAGCGTGTTTCTCTCAGCAGCAAGTCTTTCTCAACCAGCAGTCAGAGAGACTTCTTCTGCCTCTAGGAGGCCTCCTTTTGAGTCTGGCAGAATGGCCAAACTAACCAATCATAACAACAGAATTCTAAGCACCTGAGAGAGAGCGAACTTTCTGGAACATTGCTTTGTGCCACTGTGCAACAGAAATACCCCAGGTGGATAACTTTTACAATCAGGAGCTCCTCAGTTGCCCACAGCAAATTCCACCACGGAGTTTACAAAGACTTATGGCTAGAAAAGCCATGCCAGGTAATTTACTACACCACAGCAGCCCAGTGCTTAATCATTGCCCCACTGAGGCTCCTAAAGTCTAAGTATAGCCATGAAAAATGAAGTTCTTAGAATTACATTTATAGGCAGAAGACCAAGGTTCAATTTGCTCTTGTTCATTTTGCCCCTTCACTGCACCCACCATTTATTAGCATTGTGACCTTGGGCAAAAAGCCAATTTCTTCAGAGCTCTGGCAGCATAGTGCCTAAGGCACTTGACTGCTTACCAGAAGGCTGGCAGTTCAAACCCACCAGTCACTCCTCGAAAGGAAGATGGGGCAATCTACTTCCTTAGTGGTACTGCCTCAGAAACCCAAGGAGGGGTCACTATGAGTCAGATCCGACTGGATGGCACATAACAAATATATATAAGGAGCTCTTGTAGCACAGTGCCTAAGATATCTGACTGCTAACCAGAAGGTTGGTGGTTCAAACCCACCAGCCGCTCTGTGGAAGCAAGACTGGATGATCTACTTCTGTAAAGATTTGCTGCCTTGGAAACCCAATGAGGGTCTGTATAAGTTGGAATGGACTCAACAGCAATAGGTTTGGTTTTTTTTTTTTTTGAAATATATGTAAAAGGTAGAGTTTTTTTTTTTCCTCACCTCTGAATTTATAGGTAGAGGATTAGACCAGTAGGCTGCCTGGTCTAATCCAATTGTGAGATGTGTACGGTTTTATAAAAGCTCACCATGCTCTTTCCTGGTGACGTCAAGTTCAGGTAGTCTCTGATATTTAGTGAAGGACCCTTACTCTAGTGGTCAGCATGGCTTTCTCGGAAAAGCCATGTGTTATGGTTTTCTTTGGCCATTGACTGGATATTTCCTAGTTGCCTGTTTTGTCCTACTCCTCCTTCTCTGCCTTGAGTCCCAGGAGGTTGACTCTGATGGATAGCCTCCACTGGACTTCCTAGTCTTCAGGCACAAGGAGGGTGGGTGAAGAGTGAATGGGGTATTTATTCCCGGGGCTTCCTTCCTGCTCCTGCTAGGCCATACTTCCTTCCTTACTCTTCACTCTGGGGTGGTAATGACTCTCTGCTACCACCAATCCTGGGCTGCTTTGCCATCTCTCACTTGCTTTCATTAACCCTGCTCACATCTTTGTAAACAGCCCCATCATTAACCTCTGTGCCTCTGTTTATTGCCATGACTATCTTGAGTTGTACCAATAGAGTCGCATCATTAAAAGAATGTCACCTTTCAGGGGAAATGAACACTGGGCAATAAAAAGTGAAAATTTACATTAAAAAAATTTGTACTGTGATAAAATACATATAAGGAGGCCTGGTGGCACAATGGTTAAGTGCTTGGCTCCTAACCAAAAGGTTGGTGATTAAAACTCACTTATCTTACTCTGTCATATTAGGTCACGATGAATCAAAAATCTCATCACTCCAAACAGGAACTGTTGTTGTTGTTATGTACTGTCGAGTCAGACTTGACTCATAGCGACCCCTCCTTGGGTTTCTGAGGCAGTATCACTACGGAAGTAGATTGCCACATCTTCCTTCTGAGGAGTGGCTGGTGGGTTTGAACTGCCAGCCTTCTGGTTAGTAGTCAAGTGCCTTAGGCACTATGCTACCAGAGCTCCTAAACAGGAACTAGGTATCACTTAAGCAATAAATCCCCGGACCATGGAAACCACTAAAATATTTTTGTTTGTATGCAAATGCCTATTCTAGATTTTTCATATAAGTGGAATCCTATAATGTTATCATTTTGTGTCTGACTTATTTCATTCAGCATAATATTTTCAAGGTTGATTCATGTTGTAACATATATCAGAATTTCATTTCTCTTTATGACTGAGTAACACTCTACATTTTGCTTGCCCATTCATTTGCTGAACAGACATTTGGGTTGTTTCTACCTTCTGGCAATTGTGAATAATGCTGCAGTGAACATTGGTACACGTATATCTGTCTGAGTCTCTGCTAATTTTGATGAAGTCCAATTTATCTATTTTGTCTTTCCCTGTTCATGTTTTTGGTGTTAAAATCCTAAAACAAGACTCCAGAGCTTTCCTCTTTTGTTTTTTTCTAAGAGTTTTTATGTTGTTCTTTCATGGTTTTAGTTCTTATATTTATTTCATTGATTCATATTGAGTTTTTTTTTTTTATATATTGTGAGACAAGGGTCCAACTTCCATCTTTTATATGTAGTAATTCAATTTTTCCAGCACCATTTGTCAAAGACACTGTTTTTCCTCCATTGAATGGACTTAGCGCTCTTGTTAAAAATCAAATACATATATGGGTTTATGGATTTATTTTTTTGTATTTCCTTTTCAGATTTTTCATTGCTTGTGTGTTGAAGCACAACTGATTTTGTGTGTTGCTCTCATACTCTACAACTTTGCTGAATTAATTTATTACCTCTAACAACATTCTTGTGGATTTATTTTGGATTTTCTATGTATAGGATCATGTCATCTGTGAAGATAGATAAGTTTACTTCTTCCTTTCTGAGTTGATTCCTTTTATTTCTTTTTCTTACCTAATTGCTCTGACTAGAAATTCCAGTACAATGTTGAATTCCAGTAGTAACACTAGAGTGGTACATACTCCTTAGAACAATTGATTGTACAAGATCAAAAGAGCAGCTTTTGCCTAGGGATAAATCTCGGGAAACATCAAAAGAAGATGGATGGAATACAGAGTCACTATACCAGAAGGCTGGCAGTTCGAACCCACCAGCCACTCCTCAGAAGGAAGGTTGGGCAATCCACTTCCGTAGTGATACCACCTTGGAAACCCAAGGAGGGGTCCTATGAGTCAGGTCCCACTCCATGGCAAATAACAACAACATACCGAAAAGAATTGGTAAATGATCATCCATTTCAGGAGGTGGCATATGATCAAGAATCAATGATACTGAAGGAAGAAGTCAAAGCTGCACTGAAGGAATTGGGAAGAACAAGGCTCCAGGAATTGGCAGAATGCCCACTGAGATGTTTCAACAAACAGATGTTGTGCTAGAGGCACTTACTTGGTGATACCAAGAGATTTGGAAGACAGCTATGTGGCCAACTGATTGTAAGAGATCCATATTTGTACCCATTCCAAAGAAAGGTGATCCCACAGAATGTGGAAATTATCAAAAAACATCATGGATATCACACGCTAGTAAAATCTTACTGAAGGTTATTCAAAAACGGTTGCAGCAGTATATTGACAGAGAACTTCCAGAAATGCAGGCTGGATTCAGAAGAGGACGTGGAGCAAGGGATCATGGCTCAAAGCAAAGAATACCAGAAAGATGTTTACTTCTGTTTTATTGACTATGCAAAGGCATTTGATTGTGTGGATCATAACAATTTGTGGGTAACATTGAGAAGAATGGGAATTCCAGAACACTTAATTGTACTCATGAGGAACCTGTACATAGACCACGAGACTGTTGTTTGAACAGAAAAAGGGAACACTGCATGGTTTAAAATCAGGAAGGGAGTGTGTTAGGATTGTATCTTTTCACCATATTTATTCAGCTTGTATGCTGAACAAATAATCCAGGAAGCTGGACTATATGGAGAAGAACATGGCATTAGGGTTGGAGGAAGACTCATTAACAACCTGAGACATGCAGATGACACAACTTAGTTTGCTGAAAGTGAGGATGATTTGGAACATTACTGATGAAGATTGAAGACTTCAGTCTGCAGTATGGATTAGACCTCAATATAAAGAAAACAAAAATCCTCACAACTGGACCAATAAGCATCATCATGACAAATGGAGAAAAGATTGAAATTGTCAAAGACTTCATATACTTGGTTCTACAATCAACGCTAATGGAAGCAGTAGCCAAGACATCAAAAGACATATTGCATTGGCCAAATCTGTTGCAAAGGTCCTCTTTCAAGTGCTGAAGAAGAGCAACGTCTCCTTGAAGTCTAAGATGCACTTAATCCAAGCCATAGTATTTTCAATCACCTCATACACGTGTGAGACCTGGGCAATGAAGAAGGAAGACCAAAGAAGAGATGATGCTTTTGAGTTGTGTGCTGGTGAAGAATGCTGAAAGTACCATGGATCGCTAAAAGAACTAGCAAATCTGTCCTGGAAGAAGTGAAGCCACAATGCTCCTTGGAAGCGAGAATGGCCAGACCATCAAATTCCTGGTCTTGTGGCAGAAGAGCTTGGAAGGGGTGCTATGAACATGCTGGGTGAAAGTCTGCCCCATGTCACATGGAAATCTACCAGTTCCATACTGATTCACATTTAGACTTTAAGTCATCGATTAAAAAAAAAAAAAACCCACCAAACTCACTGCTGTAGAGTCCAGTCCGACTCATGGCAACCCTTGGGTTTCTGAGGTGGTATCTCTACTGAAGTAGATTGCCCAAGACCAAGCCATTGTTTGATTTCCCAATCTTCCTTCTGAGGAGTGACTGGTGGGTTTGAATTTAGCAGTCAAATGCCTTAGGCACTACACCACCAGAGCTCCAAAGCCATCAAGAGTGGGTAAAATTCTGCACATGATATGTCCTCGGTTTGACTTAAAGCAGTTTTGAACTTGATGGATTAATGTCACTCAAAATGACCCCATCTTCAGCCAATTATTCGTCATCTCACTGGAGTTTGGGTTTATTATTATTATTATTATTATTATTGCCTGTACAGTATGATCTAGGGAGAGAATAAATGTATATGATGAAAAGAAATCAATAGCAAATCTTGGTGCTATTCTGTACTTCCTAAATAAGCATAAATGATTTTTATAATCAAAAACCAAAGATAAAACTAAAAATAACCAGAATAAGAACTTGACAGTTTTGTGCTCTTATTGATGCAGGTCGCCATTGTGAGATCCACCAGATGACTGGGAACTACATGTGGGATCCCAACACCAACAAGTCATTTGACATTGGTGTCAACAGAGACAGCCTGATGCCTCTCTGGTGGAACGGATCAGAACCTCTGTGGGTCACTCTGACCAAGGCCAAGAGGAAGGTCTACATGTACTATTGGCCAGGTGAGTATATTGACATCCCGGCCTCTCCAACCTTCCAAAACATCATGGAGTCTCTTTGAGGACAAAGGCCATAGACATGCTGTTTGAAGACCAAGCAATGGTTTGAAAAATGGGATCTTTATTTAACAAATTTATCTTCTGGATATCTTTTTATTTGTTTGGAACTCCCTAACATCAGATCAGATATATGCCGTTTCCTCTTTCCTTCTGTTATGGATTGCATTGTGTCCCTCCAAATTATGTGTTGTTAATCCTAATTCCTACACCTGTGTTTATAATCTCATCTGGGAATGGGTTTTCTTTGTTATGTTAATGAGACAGTATTAGTGTAAGTATGTCTTGAGTCATCTCTTCTGAGTTATAAAAGGAGCAGATTAGGCAAGCAGAGATGAAGGAAGATAGATACCATACTGCATGAAGAACACCAAGAAGCCAAGGAACAAAAGCCCAAGAGACAAGGACCTTCCCCTAAAGTTGACAGAGAAAGAGAGCCTTTGCCTAGACCTGGTGCCCTAAATTCTGACTTTTAGCTTCCTAAGCTGTCAGCAAATAAACTATTTGTTAAAGCCACCCACTTGTGGTATTTCTGTTACAGCAGCAATACATAACACCTTCATTCAGCAATAAGACACCTTCATTCAGCAATAAGACACTTTCATTCAGCAATACTGCTTTACCATGTGCAAAATTTTAGATACGCAGAAGAGTTCAGCTAAAGGACGGTTATTCACCTTACATAATAATTTTATATATCACTTCTGTAGACTTTGAGCTCCCCTACAGTACTGAATAGAGGATTCAAAGCACTTACAATTTTTATTGGTGCATTCAATGAAATTCCTTTGTATTAATACTCTTCCTGCATGTCCTAGATCAATGAGAAAATATTTTACTTACTGCAGTGAGGTAAGTAATCATGAAAACTGCACTGGCTGCTGCTCTTATTTTGACAATCAGAAATTTTTCGTTAAGGATGAGAGGATTTGCTGATAACAAAAAAACATCAACTTACTATTTCAGCCAATAGGCAGAAGTTACTCTTTATGTAACTGGGCAATTGGACTTTTTATGCACGTGGCTGTAGACACTATTTTCTTAATCTTTAATGGTATAATACTGACATTTGCTATTATGGAGGAAGAGATCAGAGAGGCCTAGAAGAGCTGAAGGAATAAATGAAGAGCAGCCTGATAGGAGATGGAGAGAAGCAGCTGGGTTGGAGGGCAGTACCAGCTTGATAAAATTGAGAAAGCATGGTGGGTTGTAGGAGAGGTGACAGGCAAGGATGGGGGAGAGTGGAGAGAAGGATGAGTAAGCCAAGGCTGAATCACAGATGGTGACACTGAGGGCGTGGGCTGTCAGCAGGGGTTTGGAGGATGCTGGTTAGAGGTGATCATGTGGAGAACTGCTGAGGGCACTCAAGGCTATGCCAGCTCTTGGAGAAGTGTAGAATACAGCTAGATAGACACCATGGAAACCAGATCCACAGTCATGCTGACAGGGTTGCAGGTGTGGTAGGTATGGTGAAAACTGCCACATAGCAGCAAATGGTGAGTTCTTGAAAGCCCAATAGGCTGCATTAATTAAAAACTGGGCAGAACAAAGAGACATAGGCTGGCTCTGCCAACAGACAATTTCAGGACTCAAATCCCCTGCTAAGTTCCTTCTGAAGATACCTCGAATTCTTTCCATAGCAGCCATCTCTGGTGACAGGAGAGGAAGCTTCCAAGCATGGGAAGGGTTTAGGAGGATTCCATTACCTTAAACGAGGCTCAATATTTTGTGGAGTTGGACCTCTGATTAAGGAAGCAAGTAGGTACCTCAACCAAGTTATTCACACTTGCTAGAGGAGCCAAGCTCAGGGTTGAGCCCAATATTATGAAATCTAAAGCCAGAAAATGTTACTGCACTTCCAGGTCATTCTCAGAAGCATCATAAGCAACAAGTATGAGGGCCCACATGAATAGGCTTAGAAGAGGGAACAAATTAGTCACACTGCCTTAGGGACCACCCTAAAACAAATCCAAGATTCATCAAAATGAATACTGCCTTGACACCATAAAGACCACTTGTATAATATCTGGTTAGTTTTACTTTCTATGTCTTGGAACTTGAGTTCTTCAGGGTCTGGAGAGCATCTCCTCCACAACCTTGAGCTCCACATGCCTCCTTCACATATGATCCCCTGTGGCTGGCTTTTTGCATATCCACGGATGCCAACACTCATGGCAAGGTCCAGGGAGACTTTAAAGAGGGGGCAGTCACCATATTTCAGATTTCTGTCTACAGTATTACAGGACATTATTTTTTATCTCCTCCTGGAAAATGTAAGGGCTTAATGATAAAAAACTTGAATCTATATATCACTGAGCATCTACAAAATTTCAAAGCTAATTTGCATGTTAAAAAAAAATCCTGTCGTTCCTTTGAATCAGCTCAGCTCCTTAAGAGCAAGCAAGGCCCATTTGCTTCCTCTGTGGTGTGACAAACACACCCTAAAATCAGTTGCTGTGTCAATTGCCTGACTGACATGAGTACTATCCTATCAAGAGGGAAGAATCTTAAAAGGATAGTCTCCCAGAATTTCTTCAAGGACCTAAACGAAGATTAAAGATGTGACTATGTTGAAGTCTCAATAGAAATTACAATGAAAAGCTTTTGTTTCACAGACACCTTCCAATCTTTCTAAAGTGGATATACACAAATAAAAACTCTCCAAGAGCTGGCTGTCTCTGAAGGCCCTGATCTAGCCCAGCCTGAAGTGTTTTGACACCTTTTTATTCTCACTGGTGAGAATAAAATGGCTGAGTGATTAATGGTCACTGCTGTCCTTTCAGCCTTCACCTCGGCCCCCTCCAGCTACAGCCAATAGCTCGGTAAGTGTTCATTTGTCTCTGCAAGATTAAGTAAAGTGCAGTGGCATCTCTTCAAAACATGGCTTCGTTTTATTTTTCTTCTTAAATCCTCCTCTTCCTTTTCTATGTTCCACAGGACATTGTACAGACCTCTCTATGAGGCCTGGAAAATCTTCATTGCTCCACTGAGCTATGTTATGACACTTTGAGTCTCGCCATTAAGTCAATATTTAGAAGTGCAATTTGGAAAAGGCAGTAGTTCAAGTCTTCCTGTCAGGTATATGAAGCAGGAGACTGAAAAATTGGTCAGTGGTGAAGAGTCCAAAGTACCCCACCTCAAGTCTTCAGAAATTTAATATTGTAAACAGATTCTTTAGCTCCACCCAATGGTGCCATTGAGCTGTGCTGGGAGAAATGTACCTCGGGAAATTATTCTAGGCACTAAATCAAATATATAGGTTCCCCCAAAATCAGCCAGGAACTGTACAACCAGGACCTAGAAGTGTTCTACAAAGGATGAACTAAGTATGTGTTGCTCACTAATGTTACTCCTCTGTCCTATTCCTTTAGTTTGAGGGCAAACGAATTTTATAGGTAGAAAAGGAGGAGGTTTGATGTACTTCACAGTAAAAGAGCAACCCGCAGCAGAGAAGCTGCTCTTGACTTGAGGAAGGAGGAGAAATTGGCAAGTATGGGAGGGTAAATGAGATATTATATGGAAATAGAGTTTGAGCTCATTGGACCTTCAGTGTCACTTTACACAGTAGCAGCAGTTTTTGTTTATTCGCATGGATATCATAAAACTTTAAAAGGGGATTAATAATAGCAACTTTTAGGAGTCTGTGGTTAAGACTTCTTGGAGTGTTTG
Organism: Orycteropus afer afer; assembly: GCF_000298275.1. Lineage (NCBI taxonomy): Eukaryota > Metazoa > Chordata > Mammalia > Tubulidentata > Orycteropodidae > Orycteropus > Orycteropus afer. The sequence goes on from NW_006921660.1 coordinate 1,512,434, forward strand.
AAGACTCTAAGTTATGGATTTCTCATAATATATTTTGATCTTGTGTGATGATGAAAGCCTAGATTTCAGGAGGGTTTGAAGGCAACTACTCATACCCCGGGATGGTATTAGGCATGAGCCTGGACTCTTCCTATACATTCAGATATCCTGATGAACAGAATCTTCTGTGTGGGGACAGACACATTTTCACCTACCTCTTACTCTTACATTTTCCAGAGGTAGGGTAAGCAGCTAACAGGAAGACCAACTCTTATCAAATTTTGATTGTGACAATCAAGTTGATTTCATCTGCATAGGAAAAGAGGCAAATATTGGCTGTTGGTTAAGATTTATGGATCATTCACAGCTTCTTCCCCTTTCCTGCCATGGTGGATTCTGGACAAGTTTTAGGTGTGCTGAACTGAGATTCATTCAAAGCACAAGAAAATTAGGAGCCCAGCATTGGTCATATAAATGTGTTAATTAACATGTTTAGCTAAATTTGTGCCATCAAACATCTGGTTAAAAACTAAGAATTTTTTTTTCAGGCACATATATATATATATTTTTAATTGTGATTTGGGTGAAAATTGACAGAGCAAATTCACTTTCCATACAGCAGTTCACATACACTTTGTCTCATGATATTGACCACAATTTACCACAGTGCAACAGCTCCCCTCCCACTTTCTCCCAATAGTTACCTCTTCCCTGTGTCCATCCCTCCATGCCCTCCTGCCCCCTAAGCTGTCTTCCTGTGCATAAACAGCCCTTCTTTCTCCCATGATTGTTCTCTCCAAGAACTGGATCTATCTCAGGTAAATGTTCAACTCCTATGCCTGTCTTTTGTTTGGCTGGAAGCCACAGGTGTGGGTTCAATTCCAGACCTGAAGGGCAGCTAGGGGCC
>NW_006921660.1:1513954-1515576 GCF_000298275.1 Orycteropus afer afer
ATACCCATGTTTGCCTTCACTGACAATGCAGTACTGTATGTGCAAAAGGGTTCATCTTTGTTGTCTGTACCTCCCATGTACCTCTCTATGTCTTTCTCTTCCTCAATGTTTCAAGATGTTGAAATACAAAGCATGTGGATTTTCACTAAATTTCCCACTAATATTACCAATTTGGGCATTAGACTTTGAGATATATACAATTTTAAACTGGAAGAGACTTTAATCAGGATGTAGTTTGATGGTTCTTATATTTGTGAGTAAAGAACTCCTTTGAGAAACTGATCAAAGCTATTCATCCCTTTTCCAGAAACATATACCCATATATACGACATTCACAAGTTTGTGCTCATATAATACAAGAGATTACAATAATGAGGGTTGCCAACTGGTCTTTGACATGGTAACACATTTATATCTATGATATCTAATTGATTCAAACTTTTTATGTGGTACAAACGTGTGTCAAAAACTTTGACTCATCAAAAAGTACAACACGAAATTCAAGCTCCCATAATTAATGTTGTCTGGCAAGGGTAGGCCTGGGTTAAAATTCTTTTAAGACTCTGAATTGAATTCACATTGCATCATTTCCTTTGTCCATAAGTCAATGACTCTACCTTCAGCAAGATCTGCATCACTAATGCTTCTGTCTGTGTCAGAAAAAAAAAAAAAAAAAGATTACAAATTCACATTTCAAGTATGAGGTTGTCTGAAAGAAGTAATCTTCAGTGCAGGATTTCTAGGCATCAACCAGTTTCTGTCTGCAGAAAAACTGAGGAGATGTTGCCCCTGTGGATTGTTGCTGGTAGAAGCAATTTCTCCAGAATTAGAAAATTCTCATAGCTGTCCAACTACATCCAATCTCTTTTGCAGGAAGATACCGTGGCCAAAAGAATTCATAGTTTTTTCAACTGTGTTTGTTATGGTGAGTGGAGAGCCTTATAGAGAAAGATCAGCTCTATTTATGGCCATGTAAGCCAAGTCAAGAATGTACCTCCATCCTCTACAAATCATGGTCAGACAAATTGTTTGCAAACATCTTTAAAGTGCGGTGACTCAAAGCCAGAGAGCAGACTTTCAGGAACCAACCATGAACAAAACCGCATACAGGATTCACTCTACATTCTCCTCCTTTTGCCTCCCCTCAACCACCTCAGAACTTACCACCCAGTCAAGGAGACAGATAATAATTTGATACCCAAATACAAGTAAAACCCAATTGTGAAAATGATAATAATGTAAAGTATATTGCATTAAAACTCATCTATTAAGAGAGCTGATTTAGGTGTATAGTAGAGCTGACAAGGGGCTAGGTTGTGGTCACTGCTTGGTCACAGCCAGCTACCCAGAGGGACCAAGTAGTTGAACCTGAGGGCTTGGGACCATAGACACAGGGGACATCAAGCTCAATTGGCATAACATACTATACAAAACATTATTCCACCTCCTAGTTTGGTGAGTAACGAGTGGGATCTTAAAAGCTAGCAAGCTGCCATCTAGACGCAACGATGGGTCTCTCCTCGTCAAGAGCAAAGAAGAAAGAAGAAAACCAAAATTAATGGAAACAATCAGTCCTAGAGACTGGTACACCATCTGATCTGCAACCTATACAACTATGAGAC
>NW_006921660.1:1516101-1523618 GCF_000298275.1 Orycteropus afer afer
AAGAAGAAGAAGAAGAGACCTGATTTAATCTGAGAGGGTTGATAAAGGCTTCCCTGAGACAGTGACAGGAATTAACATCTGACAGGATAAGTAAGTTAGGTGAGTGGAGGCAGGGCTTTCATAGAAAGGAGCCTCAAGACTGAAGAACAGCATGTGCTAAGGTTCTAGAGTGGGAAGAAAGATGGCAGGTTCAAGGAACTGAAAGAATCCAGTGTAAGACCAGGCCAAGCTCTGTGGACAAAGCTGACAATTTTTTTTTCCTTGAGAGCAATGAGAAGTTATTGCAGGGTTTTAAGTTGAAAGATAGCAGTATCAAACTTGCATTTTGAAGGCATTATTCTGATTGCAAAGTGGAGAGTAGAATGTAGATATACAGAGTGGATGGGTGTGGATGGCCAGTCAGGAAATATTGGAGTAACCTAGGGAAGAGGATAGGATAGCTTGGACTAGAGTAACAGTGAGAAATGGATGGATTGGACATATTTAGGAATTATAATTGCCATGACCTAGTGATGAATTAGGAGCTCTGGTAGCATAGTGCCTAAGGCACTTGACTGCTAACCAGAAGGCTGGCGGTTCAAACCCACCAGCCACTCCTCAGAAGGAAGATGGGGCAATCTACTTCTGTAGTGATACTGCCTCGGGAACCCAAGGAGGGGTCGCTGTGAGTTGGGTCCAACTCAACGGCACATAACAACAACAACAGTAATGAATTAGAAGAAGGAAGACAAGGCAATCTATTTCTGTAAAGATTTCAGAAACCCAGTGGGTGTTGCTATGAATTAAGAAGCTCTGCTGGCACAGTGCCTAAGGTATTTGACTGCTAACCAGAAAGTTGGTGGTTCAAACCCACCAGCTACGCTGTAGAAGGAAAATGGGGCAATCTACTTCCATAAAGATTTACTGCCTCAGAAACCCAATGAGGGTCACTATGAGTTGGAATTAACTTGATGACAGTGAGTTGAGGTTGTTGAGAGATGGATTTGGGAACAAGGCCACACACTCAGTTTCTGGCTTATAGAACTGTATGGATGGTAATTCTTCACCTAAGGTGGGGAAACTCAGTAAAAAGAGGTTTTGAAGTATTGCCTTTGAGCTGACTTTGAGAATGTCAAATCAACAAGTTTGGAGCTCAGAGAAGAAAGCTGGAGATATGGATATGTGATTCATGAACTCTAAGTGACCATTGTATATAAATAGGTTTTATATTTTTTATATTTTTATATTTTGTATAGATATAGGTGTAGAGAAGTTCACCTAGTGAGAGAGCATACAAAGAAAGAGAAGAGCCTCCTGGAACTTAGCCTTGAGGAAATCTAATATTTGATGGCCAAATGTGCCTGAAAGGAAACCAAGACAGAGTGGCTTGAGAAGTAGGAGAAAAGTCAGAAGAGTTCTGACAGAGAAAGTGGTATTGCACCATAAAAGCATCTAGTAAGGGTCCTAAGAGCATAGGGAAGTGACATCAGTTGAAATTTTGTCACACACTTTTTACAGAGACCAAAATAATACAATGGTTCCAAGAGAGAAGTGATCATCATTAGAGCTAAATGTTGCTGCACATTATGAAAACTGCAAAGAGAGCATCTGGATTTATTTACTAGGACATCATTGGCTAGCTCTGAACTTTATAGTTGTTCCCTTTCTTTAACACTTTCCAAATTAGTCTAGACAAGTGTCTGTAATCATAAGCATGGGACATCCTTTAATTTCTAACTATTGCAAGGCAGTCTTCACTTTAATGATGATGATGATTGCACATATTATCTAACACTGGTATAAAGAAAACAATATATAAACAATAAAATTTGCTATGATTTTTTCCCCCAAAGAGAATTTTCAAATAAACAGAAAGAAAATTTGGGGGGGGGGTGCTTTTTGTGTGTGTTTGCTTAGTGAGTCCCTCCAACTCATTAACCTAACCAGTTGCTGTCAAGCTGACTCCAACTCATGGTGACCCAATGTGTGTCAGAGTAGATTTGTGCTCCATAGAGGTTTCAACAACTAATTTTTCAGAAGTACACTGCCAGGCCTTTTTTCTGAAGTGCCTCCAGGTTAAACCAAACCTGCAATCTCTAAATCCCATTAGGAATTCATATATTCCAGATGAGGCCTCATGACCAAACTCAATCCACTTTTTACAGGAAAAGGGAAAGAAACTTTGAAAAGTTGAAGCAACTTACCCAAGAACACAGAGTATTATTGTAAATCATTCCTTCCCCAAATATTTTAAGCACCTATAAGGTTCCATGCTAAGCATGAAGGATTCAATGACAAGCAAGATACATTTCGTTAGGTAGGAGAGATAGACAAGAAATAGGTAACAACCTTCCACTGTGTTTGATGCTGTGATGGTGAGCAGATAGGACAGATTTATACCTAGGATGATTTGAGGCAAAAGAAAGGTTTGTGTGCTAATGTTGAAGGACAAGATAAGCAAGAGCACATCGTATTTGTGGATCTATTGTTGTTGTTGTTATGTGCCATTGAGTCGGACCCAACTCATAGCAACCCCTCCTTGGGTTTCCAAGGCATTTATCACTATGGAAGTAGATTGCCCAACCTCCCTTCCGAGGAGTGGCTGGTGGGTACAAAGAGTAAAATAAGGTTGCAGCTGATTGAAAAAGCCAAGAGTGAGAAGAGGTGAAACTAGAAATGGCCCGATCTTTAAGATCCTTATACGTTACTTAAAGGGATTTGGGTTCAAGGAATAGAGTATATTTGTAAGGTAATATCAATTACTGAAACAGATAAACCCCAAAATTTCAGTAGCCTGGCAATCTATTTTAAATTTCAGTCATTGAAAACCCTATGGAGCACATTTTGCTCTGACATACATGGGGTTGCCATGAATAAGAATTGACTCGACAATTGATGGTTTTGGTTTTTAACCTAACAGAAGATTATTTTTGCTCATAAGAAGTCCACAGTGGGTTAGTTGTTGTAGCTGTTGTTGTTAGGTGCCATCTGGTCAGCTCCAACTCAGAGTGACCCTATGTACAACAGAATGAAACACTAACCAGTACTGTACCAGCCTCACACTCTTCACTATACTTGAGCCCATCGTTGCAACCACTGTGTCAATCCATCTTGTTGAGGGCCTTCCCCTTTTTCACTGACCCTTCATTTTACCAAGCACAATATCCTTCTCCAGGCAATGGTCCCTTCTGACAACATGACCAAAGTGGGTGAGACGAAGTCTGGCCATTCTTGCTTCTAAGGAACATTCTGGCTGCTCTTATTACAGGACCACTTTATTTGTTCTTCTGACAGTCCATGGTATTTTCAGTGTTCTTGGACAACACCACAATTCAAAGGCATTGTTGGTCTTTCTTATTCATTGTCCTGCTTTCATACGCCTATGAGGCGATTAAAAATACCATGAGTTGGGTCAGGCATGCCTTAGTTTTTATAGTGACATCTTTGCTTGTTACCCCTTTAAAGAGGTCTTTTGCAGCAGATTTGCCCAGTGCAATAAGACATCTGGTTTCCTGACTGCTGCTTCCATGGATATCAACTGTGGATCTAAGTGAAACGAAATCCCTGACAACTTCTGTCTTTTCACTGTTTATCATGATGTTGCTTATTGGTCCAGTTTTGAGAATTTTCATTTTCTCTGTGTTGAGATATAATCCGTACTGAAGATGGTAGTTTTTGATCTTCAGCAGTAAGTGCTTCAAGTCATCTTCACTTTCAGCAAGTAAGGCTGTGTAATTTGCATACTGCAGGTTGTTAACGGTTCTTCCTCCAATCCTGATGCTGTGTTCTTCTTCATATAGTCCAACTTCTCTGATCATTTGCTAAGCATACAGATTGAATAAGTATGGTGAAAGGATATAACCCTGATGTAAACCCATCCTTATTTTAAACCATGTGGTATCTCCTCGTTCTGTTTGAATGATAGCCTTTTAGTCTATGTACAAGTTCCTCATAAGAACAATTAAGAGCTCTGGAATTCCCATTCTTTGCAATGTTAGCCATAATTTGTTATGATCCACACAGTCGAATGCTTTTGCACAGTCAATAAAAAAAAACACAGCTAAACATCTTTCTAGTGTTCTTTGCTTTCAACCAAGATCCATCTGATATCAGCAGTGATATCCCTCATTCTACATCCTTTCTGAATCCAGCCTGCATTTCTGGAAGTTCCATGTCAGTATACTGCTGCAACCGTTTTTAAATTATTTTCAGCCAAATTTTATTTGGGTATGATACTACTGATACTGTTTGATAATTTCCATATTCTTTTGGATCACCTTTCTTTAGAATGGGGACAAATATGCATCTCTTCCACTTAGTTGGTGAGAATAACTGTCTTCCAGATTTCTTGGCATAAATGAGTAAGTGCCTCCAGTGCTGCATCCACTTGTTGAAACATCTCAGTGGATATTCTGTCAATTCCTGGAGCCTTGTATTTCACCAGTTCCTTCAGTGCAACCTCAACCTCTTCATTCAATACCATTGGTTCTTGATTATATGCTACCTCCTGAAATAGTTGGACATTGACTAATTCTTTTTGATATAGTGACTCTGTGTATTCCTACCATATTCTGTAGATGCTTTCTGCATTGTTCAATATTTTGGTCATAGAATCCTTCAACATTGCAACTCGAGGGTTGAATTTTTTCCTCAGTTCTTTCAGCTTGAGAAATGCTGAAAGTGTTCTTGTCTGTTGATTTTCTAATGCCAGGTCTTTGCACATTTCATTATAATACTTTACTTTGTCTTCCCAAGCTTCCCTTTAAAATATTCTGTTCAATTCTTTTATTTCAGAATTTTTTCCCATTTGCTTTAGCTACTCTACATTCAAAAGCAAGTTTGAGAGTCTCTTCTGACATCCATTTGGTCTTTCTTTTGTGTCTTTTTAATGACCTTTTGCTTTCTTCATTTATGATGTTCTTGATGTCATCCCACAACTCATGTGGTCTTTGGTCATTGGTGTTCAATGTGTCAAATCTATTCTTTGGAAGATCTCTAAATTAATGTAGGATATAATCAATGTCATATTTTGACACTGTGGACTTATTTTAATTTTCTTTGGCTTTAGCTTGAACTTGAATATGAGTAAGTTATGGTCTGTTCCACAGTCAGCTCCTGGCCTTGTCGACTGATGATACTGAGCTTCTCCATCAACTCATTCTACAGATATAGTCTGTCTGATTTCTGTGAATTCCATCTGGTGAGGTCCACCTGAATAGCTGCCACTTAATTGTTGAAAAAAGTTATGTGCAATGAATAAGTCGTTGGTCTTGCAAAATGCTATCATGTGATCTCCAGAGTCATTTCTATCATCAAGGCAATATTTCCCAACTTTTGCATTCCAATCACTAGTACATACCAATACATCTTGAGTGTGTGTTTGGTCATTTTCAGACTGCAGAAGTTGGTAAAAATCTTCAATTTCTACATCTTTGGCTTTAGTAACTGGTGTATAAGTTTGAATAATAGCAGTATTAATTGATATTCCTTGTTGTCATTGTTGTTATGTGCTGTCGAGTCAGACTCAACTCATAGCGACCCCTCCTTGGGTTTCCAAGGCAGTATCACTACCAAAGTAGATTGCCCAACCTTCCTTCCGAGGAGTGGCTGGTGTTTCCTTGTAGGTGTATGGATATTATCCTATCACTGATAGCACTGTACTTCAGGATAGAGCTTGAATTGTTCTTTTTGACAGTGAATGTAATGACATTCCTCTTCAGTTTGTCATGTCTGGCATAGCAGACCATATGATTGTCTGATTCAAAATGGCCAACACCAGTCCACTTCAGCTCACTAATGCCTAGGATATCAATCTTTATGTGCTCCATTTCATTTTTTAATAACTTCCGATTTTCCTAGATTCATACTTTGTACATTACATGCATGCTTCATAATCATTTTTTCTAATTATTAGTGAATGTTTACAGCTGTTTCTTCCCATTTTGGATCATGCCCCATTAACAAAAGAAGGTCCAGAAAGCTTTCCTCCATCCATGTCATTAAAGGTCAACTCTAGTTTGAGGAGGCAGTTCTTCCCCAGTTGTATTTTGAGTGCCTTCCAAAGTAAAGATGTCATTTTCCAGCACTATATCAGACAATGTTTCAGGGATATTCATAAGGTTTTCCAGTAATCTATCAGACAGTGTTTTACTGCTATGCACAAGGTTTTCAGTAGCCATTATTTTCAGAAGTGGTTGGCCCCATTCTTTTTCCAAGTCTGTCTTCTGGGAACCTGTCCACCATGGGTGACCCTGCTGGTATTTGAAATACCAGTGGCATAACCTACAGCCTCACAGCAACATGCAAACCACCACAGTACAACAAATAGATAAGTGGTGGAAAATGGATTAGAGTGGGTGAAAAATGTAGAACAAAATTCAAATTCATAAAAAAGACTAGACTTAAGGCTGACAGAGACTAGAGAATCCCTTGAGACTACTGTCCTAAGAAAACCTTCTAACTTGGAACTAAAGCCTCTCCTGTAGACCACCCTTCAGCCCAATATTAAACTGGCTTATAAAGTAAACAACTCCCAGGAGGCTTGTGCTCTTTAGAACTATCAACTATAAGAGATCAAAATGGCAACATCTGCTCAAAAGCAAAGATGAGGATGTAGGGAGGGGCAGGGAAACCAGGAAAATGGAAACTGGAAAGTCAGGGTGGAAATGGGGAAAGTGTTAATACGTGATAGGAATTGCAATCAATGCCACAGAACAATTTGGATATAAACTATTAGATGGAAAACTAATTTGGTATATAAACTTTCACCTAAAGCACAATAAAATAATCAAGAAAAAAAAAAAAAAAGAAGTTCAAAATTCTTCTTCCTGATCAGCAGTTGACTCCCTTTATATAGTGACAGAGACCTAGGCTTTTTTCCATCTTGTGACTTTCACCCAGAAGCATTTTGGAAGAAAGTTCTGATGATCTACTTCCCAAAAATCAGCCATGGAAAACCTAATCAGTTCTAATCTGACACGCATGAGTCACCGTGACTCAGAATCGACTTGGTGGTAACTGCTTAACTAGTTAAAGGTCACATACAAAAGGGAAAGACATGGAAGATCATGTGTGGCACCTGGCCCATCGCACCTCTGCTTTTGTTCTAGTCACTGTCAATGTGACTGGAACCACTAGCCACATCCACTTGCAAGAAAGGCTAGGAAATTTGTGTGTCCAGATAGAAGAGAGGACTTTGGAGTTAGGTTAGCAGCCAGGTGCTACAGGTAGTTTATTTAAATGTATCATAATATATTATGACATACTGAAATATATGAAGTTACCAAACATTATGAAGAGAATTAGGAAATTATATCTATATACCGTAAAAACAAACTCACTGCTGTTGAGTCAGTTCCAATTCACAGCAACCCCTCCTTGGGTTTCCGAGGCAGTATCTCTAAAGAACTAGATTCTCCAATCTTCCTTTTGAAGAATGGCTGGTGGGTTTGACCCACCAGGCTTCTGGTTAGCAGTCAAATGCCTTAGGCACTATGCCACCAGTGCACTCTCTCTCTCTCTCTAAATATATATAGAGA
>NW_006921660.1:1527913-1536462 GCF_000298275.1 Orycteropus afer afer
AAAAAAAAAAAAAAAAAGTAATTACAGTTGATCCTCTAACAACACAGGTTTGAACCGTGGTTTACTTATACATGGATTTCTTTCAAGATATGGATCTTGGAGAAATTCAAGAGCTAATACCACAGAGAATTAGCAGAAGATGATTTGATGGAGATGAATGCTTCCAAACCAGCACCAGACAATGAAGAAGAAGATGTAGAAGAAGCAGTGCCAGAAAACAAATTGACATTAGACAATCTGGCAGAAGGGTTCCAATTATTCAAGACTTCTTGAAGAGGGGGGTGGTACGTAAGAAAAATAGAGGAGGATTGAAAGGGTGGGAAGGAGAAATGAAGGGAAGCAAGAGGCAAGGATTAGAGCAAGGGAAAGGTGAAAAAAGATAAAGATTGACTCATATGGAAACATTTCTAGAGAAATGAAAACACACAAAATCCAAACATAAATTATGATGTATTTCCGTATAGTGTGCTTGCCTCTCCTGCCTCCTTTTCCATGTTCTTCACCTCTTCCACCGTTGCCACCCCTGAGATAGCATGACCAACCCCTCTTCTTCCTCTTCCTCATGCTACTCAAGGTGAAGATGACAAGGATGAAGACCTTTATGATGATCCACTTTCACTTAATGAATAGTAAATAATCATCCTGCTGCACAGTTAATAAACTAAGTGTGTATGTGTGTGAGCATCTACATGTGAAAATTTAAGAACTGTGTTAACTGACTACATATGTTATCAGAAAGGCTTCCAGTCAACAGTAGGCTATTAGAAATTAAGTTTTTGGGGAGTCAAAAGTCATATGCAGATTTTCAGCTGTGCAGGAGGTCAGTGCCCTTAACTCCAACATTGTTTAAGAATCAACTGTACATTACAGCATGACTTGTGCAGCGGGGACCAACTTTCAGGTTTTATTATGTCTCCTTGCAGCTATGTTGTGGCCATGGTTTACTAAAATCAGTTAATTGCTTCATCAGGAGGAGTAGAAGTGGGAAAAGAAATAAGTCATTTGATGTTTTAATGTTGACAAGGGTAGTTGCTGATGTGTTGTTAGGTGTTGTCGAGTCAGCTCCGACTCATAGCAACCCCATGTACAACAAAACAAAACAGTGCCTGGTCCTGCGTCATCTTTACAACCCTTGCTATGCTTGAGCTCGTCGTTGCACCCACTGTGCCAATCCATCTCTTTGAGGGTCTTCCCGTTTCTCACTGACCTTCTACTTTACCAAGTGTGATATCCTTCTCCAGGGACATGTCCCTTCTGACAACATGACCAAAGTAGGTGAGACGAACTCTGGTCATCCTTGCTTCTAAGGAGCATTCCAGACGCACTTCTTATAGGACAGATTTGTTCATTTTTCTGGAAATCCATGATATTCCCAGTATTCTTTCCCAACACCACATTTCAAAGGCATCACTCTTCTACAGTCTTTCTTATTCATTGTTCAGTTTTCATGTGCATATAAAGTGATTGAAAATACCATGCCTTGAGTTAGGTGCACCTTAGTCTTCAAAGCCATATCTTCACTCCTTAATGCTTTAAAGAAGTCTTCTGTAGCAGCTCTGCCCAGTGCAATACATCATCTGATTTCTTGCCTATTGCTTCCTTGAGCATTGATTGTGGATCCAAGTAAAAAGAAATCCCTGCCAACTTCAATCTTTCCCCCATTTATTGTGATGGGGGAGGGGTACATAAGAAAAATAGAAGAGGATAGAAAGGGTGGGAAGAAGAGATGAAGGGAAGCAAGAGGCAAGGATTAGAGCAAGGGAAAGGTGAAAAATATTTTTAAAAAAGAGAAAAAGAAATGTAAAGGAGAGAATGCTTATAGGAATTGTATTTCCAGAGCTTCTGTCCCTTCCACTGGTATAGCTCTGAGCCCTCTTCTGACCCACCATTGATGCAGCCTGTCTTCTCTCTCCTCAGTGCTCCCTGACCAGCTGATCTGATCAAGATATATTGAGTATGGCTAATTATATATAATCTCAGGATAGCTACAACAACAACAACCATGCCTTCATAGTTTAAAGGAACCACTGATAAGAGAATTTCAGCCTTCAGGTTAGGACCTAATGAGGAAGAAATTTTTGTCCTCTGCAAGGTCAGCTGCTATCCACAGATCTCAGAGACTCTTTCTGGGATGATTATGGGGTTGCAGACATTCTTCCTGAGAGCTTATTGGAAGTCAAAGTTAACTCCCACTGAGCAGACACTGACACAGGAACACTCAGCATTCTATAAGAGGGAGGAGTAAGGTGGACCATGACACCCATTTGCTTTCTGCATTAGTCCAAGCACCCAACCTTGACCTTCTGGCTTCTTGTGGCTGCTCCATCAAGGACCCACTTCCTATGAGGGCTCCCTCAAGGACTCCAGGGAAAAAGCTGCTCTCTCACCCTCCCCCAATTTCCCCACTTTGGGATAATTTGGGTCCAAGGGGCTTCCCTAGGTTCACCAAACATTTTGTATCAGGTAGAGTTTCCACCTCAACAACATGCTTCTGGGAATGAATGTCCTCTGGTGACCCTCTTTCCCCCCAACAATGTCCCCTTTTCTTTCCCTTTAAAAGCAAATTTATTTTTACATTATGTCCTTGTTTCTCCTTCTTTAGGAGTGATCCCCAACCCTGGAAACATGCAAGAATCACCTGAGGTCACCTTTAAAATATACCAATGCCCAGCCTGCATTCTTGCAGATTCTGATTTAATTGGTTTGGAGTGAGAGCCCCTCCATCAGTGGTTTGAAAATGCCCTGGCTGCTTCTAATCTGCAACCAAAGCTGAGAACCACAGCTAAGAACATTTGGCAGCTCTCCTGGTGCGTTCAAACTAATGTGCCTGCCTCTGCTTCCTCTCACAGTCCCAAGGCACAGTCCTTATCCCCTAATACTACCTTTTCTACTTGTTAACTGTCATGTTCTTCTTCCCTTCATTCTCTCCCCATGCCCCATCATGTTTGGAGAATCCCCTAAGGCCACTCTTGTCCTGCATTGGTATATTTGACACCCAGACAACTTGGCAATCTCTGATCCGACAGCAAAAAGGAAAATAAATTTATAGTTTGAGCATCTACAGTGAACTAAGCATCTCACATACATGAGCTCATTCAGTCCTCAGAAGACTCATAAGAAACTAGTCTATTATCTTTCTTTACAAGTGAGGAAATTGAAGTTCAGAGCCCCTACAGCCAGGAAGTAAGTGAATTGGGCTTCTATTCATGCTGTCTGACTCCAAATCCCATTCAAAGTTCCCTGCCTTGGTACTTGAACCTGGGCTCAAGTCGAGATAGGGTTTGCTTTGCTGGAGCAGGGGTTTCCTAGGCTACCTCCAGGAATAGCAGGCTCAGAGGGAGGGGTCCTGCCAAAGTGAAGAAATGGGCTGGAAGTTGAGACTTCTTATATTAAATTAGTCCTACAGGGGCAGATTAGCCAATAAGCAAGATAAGCATGGGCTTACTTATACTTACTTACTAATCAGTAGTGAACAATTTCACCTTTTTTTCACCACACCAAAGATTCTGCTTCTGGGTATGGCCACCATCTGCCTCTCTCCCAACTTCACAGCACCTTCCTATGGAATCAAAGTCTCTCTTCAAATTTACAATCCTTGAAGAGGTGGAGTACCTGGTAAACAAGGTAAGCATGGACTTATTTGTGCTTACTTGCTAATCTGTAGTGAACACTTTCACATGTTTTTCACCCATGTGAAAGTGTTCACTACAGATTAGTAAGTAAGCACAAGTAAGCCCTTGTTTACCTTGCTTATTGGCTAATCTGCCCCTGAGTCCTCAGAAAAAAAATGCAAAAGTCTGGCTCTTGGTGGCTGAGGACAGTCCTGCATAGTTTCTCTGTTGTCCAGTGTCCTCCTCAGTTTATATCACATTTTCCTCAGTGCCAAACATTTCCTGGAGTTAAGAAGGTTGGTTGGTGGGCAGGCAGATCTGTCTGGTTGGTGCCCTGCCTTACCCAACTGGATCTGTGGCACATTTCCAGTAGTCACCATTCTTCACTGGACCCACTTATAAGGAATATAGTCCCTGACTCTGGGTCAGAGATTTTTCCTGATCTCAAGCTAACTAACAGATACGAAGATAAAAGCCCACCTTTGGCCTCATTACAACTTGCTGTAAGTTCACCCACCTGCCTTTCTACCACAGAGAACTAGACTGGATAAGCCATATTCTCCCTCTCACCCTGCTTTCTATTAGTCACTTTTTATACGAATGAGTCATTTTCAGCTGAGTTTTCTGAAATCAGCTCTAATGGATGACTTACTTCTCGTCTAATTTGCTTGCTCTCTGCCCCTACACACAAGACCAGTCTTTAACAGCACCTTGAGGTCAGGCCCAAGCCCATTGCCCTCCTTTCTCCAGCAGAAGAGAGCCACCACTGAAGCTCTTCGAGCCTATAGTCTAGGATGACTTTGGGGAAAGGGCTTCTGTGATCAAAGGCAGCATGCTCCCCAAGGACTTGTTCCCACAAGCTCCTGTGCCTCAAATGTATTTTCCTGGAAAAGGTTACATGTTTCTAAGAGAGTTAATTGGCTTAGCTGTTTTAATAAGCTCTCTTGAGACATCTATTCAACAGTTGCACACCTGTCTCACATCACATAAAATGCAGCTCACAGGGGTTATTGTTATAAGATGTGTCAAAGTTGGCAAGCAGGAACTAGAGTTGGAAGGCGAGACCTGTGCTCTAGGAAGTTTGGAGAAATGTGATTTTTATGAGCTTGACTTGGTGGTCCTCAGAGAGAGCTGCCAGGAAGCAAGGTTCATCGGGAAAGCAGGGGCACAGTAGAAAAGTACCAGAGCTAAGAGATACAATGACTAGCAGGGAGAACTTGAGACATTCACTTCTCCCAGATGGCTGTGTGTGTTAATTGCACAAGGATGTCATCTCTATGACAGCATTGTCCACTTTGAAGATAGACAAATATTTTGGCAAACTTTTGGCCTCTGATGGTAGAATATCTTGTGACAAAATAGGCATATTAAAATAATTTCTGGTGGATGGAAGTTAAGAATTTAACATTTATATAAAGGTGCAGAGTGTTTAGTTGTGGCCCTCATTGGTTGGTTGGCTCAAGTTTCTTTTAACTATATTTTACATGCAGGATATATTTATTAGGTTGTAGAAAGAGATACCTAGCCAATCTGAAGTGGGAATACCAGCAAGAAGGCAGACTCTAGACAGAGATAAGACTAGGTCCTAAAAGTGAACCTTAATTAAGGGAAATTCCCTTCAAAGTTTCCTGGGAATGATGAGGAAACAAGATAGAATAAAGCCAAACATGTACTCAAAGTTTTTGTAAAGTCAAATTTTATTTCAATGATTCTGGTTGATCCTTGAAACTAAAACTCAGGCCACTGCATTTGTTGTTGTTTCCTTCCCCACAGACACTGTGATAGAGACTCAGAAACTCCTGCTTTCCCTACTGATGTTCAAGTGACCTGCAGTTACCTCAGCTGACCAGATTCCATGCTTCCTGTGAAGCCTTGAAAATAGCCTCAAGGCAGCAGCCTGTGAGGTTGAACAACTCGCCCACAGATTGTGATAAAGCCAGGAAAGGGGTCCTCCAACTCCTGATTAGAGAACTATCTCATGGCTTCCACACAACACACTCCCCTCCAGTCTACTGATGTCTATCAGATAAAGACTGAAGAAAACAAAACTAAGCGCCCACACAGCTTCACCTAGGAACACCTTGTGTTCTCTAAACCTACCAATTTAACTTATTTCATGTTCCATTGTATTGTTGCTGTTATTTCTTTCTGGCTTTTCCTTTGCCAGTCTTTTATCCATTTTGAGTTTTAACATTAGAGGTAAGTTGAATGTTGTTGCCCTTTGAGATTTGACCAAAGAAAGATCATTCTGGACAAAAGAGGCAGAAAGGTTGCACTTGCCTTAGTCTCTATCCACTTAGATAATGATCCAAACCCTTCTAGGTGGCATGTGTAGGTCTATGACTTCTATTCAAATTAATGATGGCTGGTGGACTTGCATTGAGGACATCTCTGATGTGTTGAAACAGAGTCTTCTCACTCCGTTGTCTGGTTTTCTGAACATCTAAATAGATAAGAAATAATAATCCCCAGTTTGCTGTACTATGAAGTTTTTGCATTTTTCTGATCTGCTTACAGGGTTTCAGTTGTGGGATGATCCTGAAGAGATTGAAATAGACTACTGTCAATCATACCTTACCTCTTACTTTGAACTCCCAACACCACTTTGTGGTCAGTTACTTTCTGGACATTATAGTTTCCATAGAGTAAAGCTATTGCTGTGTAATTTCCTAATTCACGGGTTTTTAAACCAGGGTATCTAAAGACTTCCAAGAGCAAGGACAATTTTAAGCAATCGATTCTATGGTCTATATTTTCCTAAAATTATTTGGTCTGAAAACATACCCTTTCCCTATTTTACAGAACAAAGAAATATCCCTCACCCATGAAGAATCTTACTGAGTTGTATTGCCCCAGAATGTAAAAACCTCAGACACCAAACAAAAAGATAATTTAAAATATTAGTGCAGGTGTAGAGAAAGGGAATGAACCTAGTGACAAAATAACAGAATTTTTTGAAAGTGAAGGGTTTCCAATTCTTGTCTTTAAATTATTTAAGGAAAACATAAGTGAATTGTCAGTTGAAATGTTATTTAAAAATTTATGATGCTAGATCACTGTGAATTTTGGCATTCAAAGAAAGAGTTCAAAGGATTTAGTGACATTGGTACAACAAACTATTTCTAATTCCATCACTTTCCTATGTGAACAACTTTCTTAGCATGGACATTTAACAAATAGAAATGGAATTGATCAGAGTTCATCTCATTCTAGCAATCAGTAATATTCATCCAGGGATACATGAATTAAATTTATAAAGCTTTCCCATTTGTTTTATTGAGATGTAGTTCTAGTAAAATGTTACTTTTGATGTTCAGAAATTACTTATCAAAATGTGAGATACCACTTGATACAATGGCATACAAAGTTGTTTTGAAATAACCTTTTCTTTGAAAACTAGAAAAAACAGATTGTGTAAGTGTATGTGTGACCACATGAATGTAGGATAGATCATAGACATGCAAAGTTAGTGAGCATTTGAGGAACTAAAAAAGAGATTTATCTGGCAATTGATATTTCTCCCCTTCAATCAAATGCTGGTCTCAACAGTAGCAGTTCAAGGGCTAAGATACTGAGCTGAGCTTTTGACAGAATCAAAGGAAGTTCAGGGCTCATTGAGAAGAGGCCCGGTAAACATCCAAGACCTTCAGTTTTGGCAATAAAGGGCAACAATTTAGAAGGAAGAACAAGATAAGTCTTTATAGGAACTTAAGGAACGCCAGTGGTTTAGCAGTTAAAGCATTTGGCTGCTAACCAAAAGATCTGCAGTTCGAACCCACCAGCTGCTCCAAAAGGAGAAAGATTAGGCAGTCTGCTTCCATAAAGATTTACAGCCTTGGAAACCCTATGGGAGTCATTGTAAGTCAGAATTGACTTGATGGCAGTAGGTTTTGGTTTTTAGAGGAACTTAAGCCTTCAGGAAGATTGAATCCTTTACAAAGAAAAATCCAAGTCTTGAGTCATCTTAATTTCTGACTAAATTCTTGGAATATGGTAGTCTGTTCAGCCTAGCTGTTTACCATAGTCAAAATAATGCTTTCTAGGGCAAAGAGTCAAATGATTTCTAATTTTTTAAATATGCAATAGGCAACATTCAATCAAAAATTGAAAAATCAAGAGGAAAAAAGTTTACAGTAGATTAAGACATACAGATAAACTAGATATGACATTATTACTATATCCAAAGAACTAAAAGACAAAAAGGAGACTTTTACTAGTAAACTAGAATCTTTTTAAAAATAGGAATTCTAGAACTGAAGACAGAGCTGAAGAGAGAATTGGTAAACTGGAAGCTAAACCAAAACAAAACATCCTGTTTAAGTATGGAAAGGCAAAAGGATGAAAAAGGTAGAAAAAAGAAATGTAAGATACATATGGGACATAGTGAAAAGATCACAAAAAAGGAGAGAGAGAATGAAATAGAAAGAAAAATTGAGAGCTAACGAGTAGGAATTTTCCAAAACTAATGACAGATTTCAAACCATAGTTTGAAAAAGTGTTACAAAACTTAAGATAGATCACCATGAATTTCCAAATCACTGAAAAACAAAGACAATGAGAAAGTCTTAAAAGCAGCCAGAGAAAATTTTTCAAACATGTTAATGATAAAACTAACAGATAAGCTTGGTCACAGCCAGCTACCCAGAGGGACAGAGTAGTTGAACCTGTGGGCTCGGGACCATAGTCGCAGAGGACATCAAGCTCAATTGGCATAATATACTACACAAATCATCGTTCCACCTCCTACTGTGGCGAGTAGCAACTGAGATCTTAAAAGCTTGCAAGCTGCCATCTAGATGCAATGATGGCTCTCTCCTCGTCCAGAGCCAAGAAGAATGAAGAAAACCAAAAAATCATGGAAACAATTAGTCCTAGTTATTGGTACACCATCAATCTGCAGCCTATACGACTATGAGACCAGAAGAAATAGATGGTGCT
>NW_006921660.1:1536562-1537610 GCF_000298275.1 Orycteropus afer afer
GCAGTATCACTATGGAAGTAGATTGCCCAACCTTCCTTCCGAGGAGTGGTGGTGGGTTTGAACTGCCAGCCTTTTGGTTAGCAGTCAAGTGCCTTAGGCACTATGCTACCAGAGCTCCTACACACACAGACACACACACACACATATACTATATATATAGTCACATTATACTTCACAAGTCTTCTATTTTCCTGAAATACATATATACATATATATGCATACATATATATAGTGAAAAGATATCTATTGGGGTTAAACAATAGATGCCACTAGGTGGAATTATAAGGGTTCATTACACATTTGTTTGTCTATTAATTCTGACTTTTCTCATAGCAAGAATGTACTGTATTATAGCAAGAAAAACAATCTACGTTGTTTCAACTACTTTCTAAACATTGTTAGTCAACCCCTGGAAAATGGCTGAAAACGAATTAGGATAAAGGAGAGGAAAGGGTGAGTAATGAGTAGCAACAGACAAACTAAACCAGAAAAATAGTTTTAACATCAGAATTACTGAGTATTCATTCTAAGCAAATTACTGCTTTAACCAAATTGGTGTGTTAATCAAATTATTTTAGCCACATTGCTTTTGCCAAATTTATTTAAACTAAACTGCATATTACTGTACTTATTCTTGGACAAGTCACTTGGCCTCTATGGGTCAAGAGTGAGGAATTCCCTGACACTCGTTGGAGAACATCTGAAGAAGCATCAAAGTGCCTTCATCTGCTCTTGGCTTCCCAGCTATGCCTCACAGGATTATGTGCCCTTTTGGGAAAAAGATTTCTCTGAAAAAAGAAAATCAGAAATCAATTGGCTATACTTCCCATGGATGGGTACATTCAATGAGCCATCTATGTGCCAGGCACAAGGCACACAGAGTAAAAGTGCTACAGTGTTGTCATCAAGAAGCTTAAAGTCTTGTAGTAGAGCTAGGCACATAAAAAGTAATTACATCCTCAACATAATAAAAGGCATTTATGCAAAACCAACAGCCAATATTACCCTCAATGGAGAGAGACTGAAACCATTCCTCTTGAGAACAGGA
>NW_006921660.1:1540787-1547415 GCF_000298275.1 Orycteropus afer afer
GAAGAACAGGTTTGCTGGCCCGATGGAGCCTGGTGGAACCACTGAGACTATGACCTCTTGCTGCCCTTCAGGTCTGGAATTGAATGCACACCTGTGGCTTCCAGCCGAACAGTAGACAGGCATATGAGTTGAACATTTACCTGAGGTAGATACACTCCTTGGAGAAAACAAGCATGAGAGAAAGAAGGGCTGCTCAAGCACCGGGAGACAGCTCAGGGGGTAGGAGCGCACAGAGGGATGGACACAGGGAAGAGGTAACTATTGGGAGGAAGTGGGAGGGGAGATGTTGTATTGTGCTAAATTGTGGTCAATGTCATGAGACAAAGTGTATGTGATCTGCTGTATGGAAAGTGTATTTGCTCTGTAAATTTTCACCCAAATCACAATTAAAAAGAAAAGAAAACAAAAAACAAACAAACAAACTAACTAACAGAAAGCTTTCCAACAGAAGCATCAGAACCCAGAGAGACAATGGACTATCTTTGGAGTGATAAAAGAAAACAATTGTCGATCTAAAATTCTACACCCAGTGAAAATGTCCTTCAAAGATGAAGGAAGAATAAACACTTTTTCTAGAAACATGAAACAGAGAATTTATTGCCAGTGGATATAAAGTAAAGGTAATACTAAATTCTTCAGGCAGATGGGAAACAATCACAGGTGAAATCCCTGAGATGGAAAAAGAAATGAAGAGCAAAAGAAAGGGCAAATATGTAGGTAAATATAAATGAATACCAATATTAATAATATCCATAATAGTGACCATGCCATGTGGGACTAAAAACTCCACAGATGATTGAAATATATAAAAATGAAGCATAGAAATGGGGTAAAAAATATGAGTTCTCAGTACAAAGACATATTCTAAAGTATTTGCACTGTCTTGGAATTTATTGAAGTGCAAATTTATATCAGACTACAATAAAACCAATATTTCATTTTTAAATAATTTCTAGGGTAATTCGAGGAGTTCTGGTGGTGCAGTAGTTACAAGCTCAGCCGCTAACTGAAAGTTCAGCAGTTTGAACCCACCAGCCATTCCATGAGAGAAAGGTGTGCAATCTGCTTCTGTAAAGATTTACAGACTTAGAAATCCTATAGGGCAGTTCTACTCTGTCTTAAAATCTGTATAAATTGGAATCAACTTGATAGCAATGGCTATGGGTAGGGTACTTATCAGGAAGATATATATATATGTGTGTGTATGTATGTATGTACATATGTATGTATTACGTATATGGATACGGCAAACTAATAGAGGATAATGAATGGAATAATAATAAATAAATCAAAAGAAATCAAGAAGAGAGAAAAAAGAATTTAAATGTCTGATGAACATAAGGCATACTGTTAGATGTTGTTGCTGTTGTTGTTGTTATGTGCCATCGAGTCAGACTCGACTCATAGTGACCCCTCCTTGGGTTTCCGAGGCAGTATCACTACGGAAGTAGATTGCCCAATCTTCCGTTTGAGGAGTGGCTGGTGAGTTTGAACTGCTAGCCTTCTGGTTAGCAGTGAAGTGCTTTAGGCACTACGCTACTGTTAGATAGTTGATTGAAACACTAAGACATTAGTAAATACATTAAATATAAAATTTTACCTTTTAATATTTTAAAGACTTTAAAATATTTTGGTTAATATGATTCATTTATGTAAAGCTGAGAAGCAAGTAAAAATCTACAGTGTTAAAATAGTGTTTACACATGAGGGAATAGTGACTAGAAGGGGAGGGTGAAAGGGCGCCTCTGTGTGATGGTTCTGTGGTAATGCTCTATTTCCTGGTCTGGGTGTTGGGTACACAGCCGCATTCACTTTGTAAGAACACATTGAACAGTACACTTATGATTTATTTGTTTTTTTGTGTGTGCATAGGTTAAGCTTTAATTAAAATTTCCATAAAAAATTATCATCAGACTGGATTGAAAATAACAAAAACTAATATATACTCTTAATAAGAGACACATGTTAAAGTAAAAATGTGGAAAAGTTGAAAGTAAAAAGATTTTTAAAGCATACACCATGCCAACACTAATCAAAGGAGAGTTGGTGCAACTATACTAAAATCAGGCAATGTAGACTTTAAGCCTAGGATATTTTTAAGTTAAACAGGAAGAGTTCATGTTGACATACGGGTCAGTTCAACAGGAAAATATAATAATCCTACATTGAAATGCTCCTAATCACATAGTCTAAAAATAAATAAATAAATAAACAAAGCTCAAACTGCAGAACTAAAAGAAGATATAAGTAATAGTAGGAGATTTTAACACACCTTTCTCAGCAATTGATAGAATAAGAGAACAAAAAATTAGCATAGGTAACATTTACAACATAATTACAGTTACAACATAATTAACTTTTTGTTATGTGCCTTTGAGTTGTCTCCGACTCTTAGTGATCCCTCCTTGGGTTTCCGAGGTGGTATCTCTATGGAAGTATATGGCTCAATCTTCCTTCCAAGCAGTGGCTGGTGGGTTTGAACCGCCAACATTTCTAGTGGGTTTGAACCTTCTGATTAGCAGTCAAGTGCCTTAGGCACTATGCCACCAGAGCTCCCAATTAACTTTTAGCCTAATTGATGTTACTAGAACATAGCACCCAACTGCTACTGAATGCATTTTAAACTTGACAAAAAATGACCACATATTAGCCATATAGCACTTCTAAACAAATTGGGAAAGTCTAAAATCATACAGACTGTGTTCTCTGACTACAGTATAATTAAACTACAATCAGTAATTTAAAAAAGTATACATTTTAAATCCTAAGATAGTTGGAAAATAAGTAAAAGACTTAAATAACCCATAGGTCAAAGAAGAAATAACAATGGAAATTAAGAAAATATCTTGAATTAAAGGATAGTAAAATATGATGTAGAGGGATAAGTGGAATGCATCTAAAGTCATGCTTAAATGGAAATTAATAGTCATAAATTCATAGTAGATAGGAAGAAAGTCTGAAAATCAATGATCTAAACCTCCATCTCAAAGCAAATTAAAGCTCCCTAATAATAGAACATAGCAACTGCTCCTTGGGTTTCCCAGGTGGTATCTCTATGGAAATAGATTGCCCAACCTTCCTTCCGAGCAGTGACTGGTGGGTTTGAATCACCAGCATTCTGGTTAAGAGTCAAATGCCTTAGGCACTAAGCCACCAGAGCTCCCCAATAATAGAACATATTAAATAATAACAATAAGAGTAAAGATGATTAAAATAGAAAACAAACATGTAATAGAGGGAACTGACAAAGCCATATTTGATCTCAGACAAAACTAATAAAATGGATGAAATCTTGACCAGGTTTATCATGAAATAATGAGAGAAGGCACCAATAATCAATAATAAAATGGAAAAAGGAACATCAACATACAGTTTACAGGCAGTAAAATATTATGAAATATGTCATGTTAATGTACTTGAAAATATAGATGAAATAAACAAATTTCTGGAAAAAATTATAAAATCTAACAAAAAGATAAACCAACCCACTGCCATTGAGTCAGATCTGACTCATAATGACCCATCATTGGGTTTCCAAGGCAGCATCACTACAGAAGTAAATTACCCAATCTTCCTTCTGAACAAAAAGACAATTGAATTTCAACATCAGTTTTTAAATAAAATCATTTAACACCATTCCAAAAAGAATGCTCTTGGATTAGATGCTTCTGCTCATGAATTTTTCAAACATTTAAGGAACAAATATCACAGTCTTACACAAATTCTTTCAGGAATGTATAAAGATAAAACACTTCAGTTATAAGGTCAGCATAGTCTTGATACCAAAACGTGTCAAGGGTATTAAGCAATTAATTACAGGACAATCTTTTTCAGGAATGTAGGTACAAAACCTCTAAACAAAATATTGGCAAATTGAATCCAATATATGAATAGAATAATATATATTGATCACTCTTGAGTTTATTACAGTAATAGAAGATAAGTTGAGTAACTTAAATCAAGTAATGCAATTCACATTAATAAAATAAAGGAGAAAAATCATGAGATTATCTCAAGAGATATATGAAAAGCATTTGATAAAATTCAACAACTATCCACAATAAAAACTGTCAGTAAACTATAATTTACTAGCGTAAACTTGCATAACTAGTAAACTAATTAGCCTGATAAAAGAATTCCCAAAATCCTACAGCAAATATTATAGTGAAATATGTTCAGAAATAAAACAAGGATGTCTCTCAGCATATCTTCAGTTCAACAGTGTACTGGAGTTCTTATCCAGTTGTGTGTGTGAGTGGTGAGGGGAGGATAAAATTTTAAAAATAAGAAAGGAAAAAAATTTGTTATTTTTCCCAGATAAAAGATGGTTTAGGTGATAATTCAAAAGAATTTACTTTAAGAATTAATAAGCAAATGCCTTTTGATACAAGGTCAATTTCAAAAATTATTTCTATATACTAACATTAGAAAATGGAATTTAGAAATGAATACTATTTTCTTTATTCAATATTCTATTCTTTATTCAATAGAGTAAAAAACATGAAAGATATATGAATGAATCTAACAAAAATGATTCAAGAATGTTACATAAAAAATTATTTGGAGAAAGGTAAAGAGACCTAAATAAATAGAGGAATATATTGTGTTCATGAATTGAAAGTCTTATTTTTAAAAACATGTTTTATTGTATTTTTGGTGAAGGTTCACAGAGCAGTTTAAGTTCCATTCAACAATTTCTACACAAATTGTCCAATGACATTGGTAACACTCTTCATAATGCATGAACATCATCGTTATTTCTATTCTGATTGTTCTGCTTTCATTAATGTAGTTTTGAATTGAAATTTTTTAATAGTAGGACACTTTCCAAAGTTGACCTGCAGATCTAATGTAATCCAATCAAAATCTCACCGGTTGTTTGTGTGTGTGGACATTGAGAGTTTAATCCTAAAATGTATATGTAAATGCAGAGTCAGGAATAACAAAGATCATCTTGAGGCAGATGAAGAAAACTGGATCAATCACTGTACTACATATAAAGACATTTTAAAGCTACAATAATTAAGACAGAATGGTGAAAGAATAGAGAAATAAACTAAGAAAACAATTAGAGATTCCTAAAACATACTTAGAAATGCAGTCAGCACCCGATTTATGACAAAGGGGAACTGCAGAAGAGTGGTAAAAGATGGTTGTGGTAGTTAAGGTTGTATGTCAACTTGGCTGGGCCTAGTTGAGTGACTGGGCAGCTGGATGTGAGACCCATGGTGAGACTGGTGATTAACTCCATGGTGGAATCTACTAGAACAACTGAGTAGCTGCTTTAGGAATATGGCCTGCTTCCAGTATATAATAAACAAATTTGAGGAAGGTCTCCAGCTTTTTGGCACACTTCAACCCTGCATGTAGCTGAGTTTTCATTGAGAAGCCTGCCGTGCTTTACTGATCCTGGGACTTTTAATGGACTTGAATCAATGGCGTGCTGTGTGGTTTGGTAATATCAAGACTGTGCCTTTTCACTTGTCAACCTTGAGTTTGTCAGCCTCAACAGCTGCCTAAGTGAAGAGATGCCTCTAGCTCCAGTGGGCCGGGAGCAAAAGACAGAGCTAAAGCCCAAGGTCAAGGGGTTTTCACCCGGCCCCTAGAGCCTGGTAATTGGAGCTCAGATGTCTAGCCTCCAAAACTGTAAGAGAATAAACTCCTGTTTGTTCAAGCCATTCCGTTTGTGGTATTTTCTGTCAGAGCATCACTAGGTGACGAAAACAATGATCTTTTAAAAAATTATGGTAATCAGGGACTTCTGCTAAGATTGAGGAATAGGCAGACAAGTGACACAGACCCTCTTCAACGAAGAAAAGAAAAACCAGTTGACAGAGATACAGAAGATAATCCTGGAGCCCTGAACTTTGAAAGGAACTATTCAGAAGTGGATTAGGCACCAACTAGAGCTCTGGTAGCATAGTGCCTAAGGCTCTTGACTGCTAACCAGAAGGCTGGTGTTTCAAAACCACCAGCCACTCTTTGGAAGGAAAGATGAGCAATCTACTTCTGTAGTGATACCGCCTTGGCAACCCAAGGAGGGGTCGCTATGAGTTGAGTCCGACTTGATGGCATATAACAACAACAACAGTGGAAAAACCTGAATGACAACAGTGAGTACAGAGATGGTCAGAGCTGCACACTGTCAGCTACTCTGATGGGGCCAACAGCCTGAATATTTCCAAACAGCATTGGGACCTGAGGATTGACCTAAGGATCAGCCCTGGTCACCAAGGGCTGTAGGCACGATTGTGCTGGTGGCCTATGACTAGGAAGGGAATCAGCAAGGAGGGAAACTACCTGAGCTGTGGACTTTCCGCTGTCTGGAGGACACAGCCATTTTGAATGTTTACAAGCAGCAGCCATTTTGGATATTTAAAGTGACCAAGGGTGAAGCCATTTTGAATGTTTACAAGTGGCAACCATTTTGGATTTTAAAGTGATAGAATTCTCATTCAGATTCCAGGGACCTAAGAATAGGCTTTGTTTGCCAAGGTCAGCAGGGACATACAAGAGGCTGACAACAGGAAAGGAGACAGGTGGTAAGTGTATAAGTGCTGTCAACTAGCAAATAGAGGAGCACGGTACCCTGCTTGCGTAGATAACATACAAAGAAAACTAAAATCAT
>NW_006921660.1:1560287-1561368 GCF_000298275.1 Orycteropus afer afer
TTCTGTTCTGGAATTCCAATGATACACAGGTTATTCATTTTGATGGTATCCCACATGAACCTTAGGCTTTCTTTTCTTCTTCTTCTTCTTTTTTTTTTTTTTGATTTTTTTTCTGATTGTTTCCTTTCCAAAGAAGTATTCAGGTATTTGTCTTCAATCTCATTAATTCTGTCTTCCATTGCATCAATTCTACTCCTTTGCCCTTCCAATGTCTTATCTATTTCTGACAATTTAGTATTACTCTTCTGGATTTCTGTATATAGATTTAGAATCATTTCTAATTTTTCATTTATTCTGTCATTTTGTTCTTGTATTTTCTCCCAAAATTCTTCTAGGGTTCTTTTTCTGTTTTCTTTGGTCTGTCTCTCAATCTTTTGAAGATACCTAAATATAATTCTTTTGAATTGCTTATCAGAGAGTTCCAATGGTGCTTCTTCCTCAGGGATGTGTTCTGGATCTATATCCTGCTCCCTTGTTTCTACCACTTTATCTTGCTTCTTTTTGTGGACTGTGATGGTGTGTTGTCTCCGAGACATCGTGGCGTTGTTGTATTAAGATCTCTGTTAACTGTTTGTGAAGAGCAGCCATGAGTGATTCAGGCTTTTCTTGGTGGTTTCTTATTGTTGGCCCATTGATGGAGAAGTAGGTGGTGGCTCTCACTCAGTAAGGAAGTTGCAGGAGGTGTGGGTGTAGTTGTGTCTTATGGGGACTGTTGCTGTCTCCCACTCAATTAGAAAAAATTACAACTGAATAACCATCAAAAACTTTTCAGTCATCCAGGTCTGCAGTGTCCTTGGATTACTGACAAGCAGAACCTGTTCTGAAGCCCCTGGAATCTTGGAGAGAGCTGTCTCTTTAAATATCTAAAATGCTCAAGCCACTTGTAAACATTCAAAACAGAGGTGGCCTCTGGATAGGCAAAATTCCACAGCTCAGTCTGCCTATCTCTTCACTGGTGCTTTGTGTTTTATTCCCCAGCCACCAGAGCAGTCCTCTATGCAGTTCCTGGCTAGCAGGGCTGATTTTTAGGTTAATTCTCAGGTCCTACCACCCACTCAGCACTCTCCAAGCTGTCTGTGCT
>NW_006921660.1:1562448-1570569 GCF_000298275.1 Orycteropus afer afer
TGGAGAAAGGAGGAAGAAAAGAGAAAAAAAGCTCCAAGGTGCCAGTAGCCATTTCTGGGGCTTTGAGTAAGCTGCTAATGATGATGTTTTACTGTTACTCACAGGCTCGCAACTCAAGTTTGGCAAAGACCTCAATGGTTAGGGGGATGCCACTTTCTGCCAGGTTCAGAGAGCCTCAAAAACACCATACTCCAGGCTCCTACATGACAAAAAGCTGTCCTGGAATAGCTGCCTTGGTCCGTGCCATGAGTTCATCCAAGGGCCTGCCCACCTGCAGCATGCTTCCCTCTCTGCTCCCAATTCAGTGGCATCCTGAGCCAGAGGTGTCTCTGCTCCACTTCTCAGAAATGCTGCCCTCCCACTTAGCAGCAGTCCCAAATTTACTGATAAAAGTGAGTGCTGAAGGTAGATCTGGGGAGTGGCCCAGGTCCTCCAGTGCATAGTCTCCACTGCCCCAGGGAGCCCTCCGATGTCTCATCTCACCAGCCAGTTGGTGCACTGCAGAGTAGGTTCATTTATTTTTATTCTTTCTGGCTATTTACCCTCCCTCTCCTTCCTTTCTTCTCCTACTCCCTGAGTTTGGCCTCTCTGAATTAATGAGCTATTCAGAGCACCAGAATCCCTGCTTCAAACTGCTGCACCTAGTTTTTCAGGCATTAAGATGCTAAAGCAGACAAATGTGTGGGCTACAGGTAAGACTCGATCTTCTTAACTAAATAGTCAATAATCTTTTAAAGAAATTTCTTTCATATTTACCCTTTCTGGTCAACTTTTGTGTCATATGGTTCTATCAACAACTTTTTCTCTTAATTATGAAGCACATTTCCCTGCTTTTCAGTATATCTTCTGATTTTTGATTATGTGCTAGACATTGTGTGTAAAATAATAGTAGAGCTCCCAGTACAGAGTGTAGAAAAGGACATGTCTCTATCTGCACCAGGCATCCACAGTGGGAGTTAAGTCAACCTAATCTGTAGTTGGCCTAGGTCTGACATTTTATAAAGCTTTTGTTAGTCTTATTTAACAACTAAGTTCAAATATTATGAGGGCAGGGTCAGGATTATTCCTTTAGAAGGACTTGGACTTTGTACAGTAAGAATTCTCTATGCTTTATATTTCTGCTGCCAGCTTTTTGGGTCACTGAGGAGGTTTTTCTCTATATATCTTTATATATCTCTCTCTAGCCTTATGCTTAATTTCCCGGAACTCAGAAAATTCCTCTCCACCCCGAGGTCTTATTTCTAGCTTTTGATGAGCTGTTGCCTTGCCCTCAGTAAAGATTTTATCTACTTTGGGAGAATTTCTCTCACTTCTCCTGCCCTACCCCTAATTTCTGGTGGGCTACTGTCATGGTCTTCAATTAAATTAAAATTAATTGTAATTTAAAAAAAAAATTAAATAACATAACAATGTAACCATAGTTCTAGTTTGTCACATATTGTTTCTACCTTTACTATAGTATTTTACATGTAATTAATAGATAGATACATGGC
Source organism: Orycteropus afer afer (assembly GCF_000298275.1). Lineage (NCBI taxonomy): Eukaryota > Metazoa > Chordata > Mammalia > Tubulidentata > Orycteropodidae > Orycteropus > Orycteropus afer. Next base: position 1,563,942 of record NW_006921660.1, read on the forward strand.
TTGTGACCTACTTCAACCTGAGGCAAAGGCAAATTTCTCAAGTAAAGTATGTTACTTTGCCAATGTCAAGCCCAGATTCATTTTAATGCAATAAAAGGAGAAGGAAACATATAATAATATGAGCTACCTTGATTATCTTTCAGTATACAAAAACACATATGATTTGATATTAATATGCAAACACCAAAATGTATGTAGTTTGCTTTATCTGCAAAACTGTGGCTAAAATTCCTTTACTTGTAGACACACATACCCATATGTCAGAAATGTCAGAAACAGACACCTTGTAGTAGGCTATTAATCTCTTGAGGAATAGATGAGGCCTTACTTGGTTTTGGGTTTCTGGCACTGAACACAGAGTGGATACAGACTCATGGGCAAGATTCACTCCTAAGTCATATAGCCTCTTCACCCTGCTCAGTACACAGGTCTTAGCAAAGGAAACTGCCTTCTAGATTCTTTCCCAGTTTTCCCAGACAGCCTTTCCTTTCCCTGACCTAAAGATATCAGGGGAAGTAGGACAGAACCTCTGCAGAGTACTCAGATATTGCTATAATATGCCAGATGAAGGTGTTTTTCCTGGAGGCTGCCCCATCTTCTTATAAATCAGCTGTAACCAACTGACAGATATACTCAGAAATGGGATCAAAATGTATTTCCTGACAGAGAGACTCCTTTCTCTTCATACTCTCTACTTGTCCCACTTTCACTCACTCCCACCTTGGAAATCATTTTCCCTGGGATACAAGAAAGAGAACATCTGCTCTCCAGGCACTCCTTGCTTGGCATTTTATTGTGCTTACAGTTCTCCACATGCATCTTATTATTTCTCATCTCTGAACTTTTGCTCATACTGCTGTCTTTGCCTGGGATGCTGCTCCCTTCCCAACCTGCAGCCTCCATTACATTAGCTATTAGCAGTCTATTCATGACTGAACTCAGCATAGGGATTCAAGGAAGGCTTCCAGGAGGAAGTCCCTCATCTGAGTTTGAGCCCCTCATCTAGTTTGCCACATATTGTTTCTACCTCTACTATGGTATTTTACATGCAATGAAAATTATTGCCCCTCATCTGAGTCCCACACCACCAAATAAGTGTGCACCTCACTTTCAACTTGACATATTTCACTGTTTCCATCTATGTCCACTCTCACTGAGGAGCCCTGGTGGCACAGTGGTTAAGCACTTGGCTGTTAACTGAAAGAACAGCCATTCAAACCTACAAGCCACTCCATGGGAGAAATGTGGGAGTCTGCTTTTGTAAAGATTACAGCTTAGGAAACCCCATTGGGCAATTCTACTCTGTCCTATATGGTCACTCAGAGTTGGAATCAACTCAACAGCATTAGGGCTTTTTTTTTTTTTTTTTTTTTTTCTCTCCTTGGCTCTTTCTGGCAGGTTAGATTATGGGATTCTCCAGAATGAAAACTCTGATTTATACATTATTGGTAACCACTACATGTGAATATAAAATATCATTGATATCACATGCAAGTAAAATCTTACTGAAGACAATTCAAAAACGGTTGCAGCAGTATATTGACAGAGAACTTCCAGAAATGCAAGCTGGTTTCAGAAGGGGATGTGGAACAAGGGCTATCATAGCTGATGTCAGATGGATCTTGGCTCAAAGCAAAGAATACTGCAAAGAGGTTTACTTGTGTTTTACTGACTATGCAAAAACATTTGATTGTGTGGATCATAACAAATTGTGGATAACATTGAGAAGAATGGGAATTCCAGAACACTTAATTGTGCTCATGAGGAACTGGTATATAGACCAGGGGGCTGTTGTTCGAGCAGAAAAAGGGGATACTACATGGTTTAAAATCAGGAAGGAGTTCATCAGGATTGTATCTTTCACCATACTTATTCAACTTGTATGCTGAGTAAATAATCCTCGAACCTGGACTATGTGAAAAAGAATGTGACATCAGGATTGGAGGAAGGCTTATTAACAACCTGCGATATGCAGATGACACAACTTTGCTTGCTGAAAGTGAGGATGACTTAGAGCACTTATTGATGAAAATTAAAGACTGCAGTCTATAGTTATGTATTACACCTCAATTTAAAGAAAACAAAAATCCTCACTATTGGACCAATAAGCAGTATCACAACAGATGGAGAAAAGATTGAAGTTGTCAAAAACTTCTTATTACTTGGGTCTACAATCAACACCAATGGAAGCATCAATCAAGACATCAAAAGACATAATGCATTGGGCAAATGTGCTGCAAAAGACCTCTTTCAAGTGCTGAAAAGCAAAGATATCTCCTTGAAGACTAGGATGTGCCTAACCCAAGCCATGGTATTTTCAATCACCTTATATGCATGTGAGACTTGGACAATGAATAAGTAGGACCGAAGAAGAGTTGATGCTTTTGAGCTGTAGTGTTGGCGAAGAATGCTGAAAGTACTGTGGACTGCTAAAAGGACTAACAAATCCATCCTGGATGAAGTGCAGCTGGAATGTTCTTTGGAAGCGAGAATGGCCAGACTTTGTCTCACTTACTTTGGTCATGTTGTCAGAAGGGACCTTTCTCTGGAGAAGGATGTCATGCTTGGTAAAGTGGAGGGTCAGCGAAAGAGAGGAAGGCCCTCAATGAGATGGATAGACACAGTCACTACAGCGATGGGCTCAGGTATAGTAAGGATATTGAGGCTGGTACAGGATTGGGCAGTGTTTTGTTCCATCATACATAAGTTTGCTATGAGTCAGAGACGACTCAACAGCACATAACAACAACAACAACATGTGAACATAAGAAGCTCTACTGGTGCAGCAGTTAAGCACTAGCCTGGTTACTGAAAGGTCAGCAGTTTGAATCCATCAGCCACTCTGCAGGAGAAAGATGTGGCAGTCTCCTTCTGTAAAGATTTACAGCCTTGGAAACCCTATGGGACAGTTGTATTCTGTCCTATAGGTTGCTATGAGTCAGACTCAACTTGGCTGCAATGAGTTTTTGTTTGTTTGTTGTATTAACAGAGTGACTAGTTCATAGTAGGTGCTCAATAAATCTGTAGTCAATTGACTAAAACTGTTCAGAGCAGTTCATCCCTCCCCTGTCATAAATTCTGATAACAGAGTTGAGTATCTCTTACCAGTGAAACCTACTTTTACTTGTCCAGTGGTCCAGAGCACAGAAACTGAGGCTATAGCAGCTCCTAAAATCTGAATGCTTTTGATTCTTTTACTCCACTTTGAGAGAGCCAAGGTCAGGGCTCAGAGTCCTCACTTTCATTCAGTATTTTTAAAGCTTGTTTATCTAGTGCAATATCCCTAACTCCTGTTAGTCTTTGAATAGTGCCACAGAATAGTGAGATATTCATTTCATAATTCTCTAACGAATCAGATACTATCTAATACCTGATTCTAGAGAAGGCACAGATCTACAGTAGAATACTCAATAGTTACAAAAATGTATATGGAAAAAGATTTTAATGAAGACATTGTGTTGTTGTTGTTGTTATGTGCCATCGAGTTGGCCCCGACTCATAGCGACCCCTCCTTGGGTTTCTGAGGCAGTATCACTACGGAAGTAGGAATGCCCAACCTTCCTTCCGAGGAGTGGCTGGTGGGTTTGAACCGCCAGCCTTCTGGTTAGCAGTCAAGTGCTTTAGCCACTATGCTACCAGAGCTCCCAATGAAGACATTAATATGTACTAATTAATTTTTTGTTTGTTTCAAATTGAGAAAGGCAGCCATTATCAATTTTAGCTACAGCATACTTCAGCCATAGTACACCAGTATTGCATAGGCATGACATTTGAGAACCTTTGCCCTAGTTAAACAAAATTACAGTTAAATATATCAGCAACAAATTAAGATATCTTGTTTTATGAAAATGAACAAAATTTTTTCTTTTGACTAATGGTGTTTATTTCCTGAAATAAGGTCATAATTTTACTTCAATTATTGAAAAAAAAATAACCACTTACCATGTTTTTTCTTCTTAGGCTGTGAGGTTGAAATTCTTGGTGTCAGACCTACTTACTGCCTAGAATATAAAAATGTCCCAACGGATATCAATTTTGCCAATGCAGTCAGCGATGCTCTTGACTCATTCAAGTAAGTTTCCCAAATTCTTAGCCAAACCATTGTTCTTCCTATTTCTACAACCAGTAATGAATCCTAGAGTGAACTAGGAAATCTAGGTGGAGGTGAAATAATGTCTCAGTGAGTTAGCAAGACTCTTGAACGGTGATTGTTAACTGCTAGCAGAGAGTAATTGTGAGCAAGTAATTTCAGGTAGGGACACTCTGGACATTTTGACTTGAAAATAGGAAAGTACTGAGGATCAGGATTTCCTTTCTCATATTATCAGAGTATGGAGAAATAATACCAGTGTCAGCCTTTCTCTAGCCATGATTTAGTGAATGCTTGCATCTCAGAAAATATTAGTAAGTATTTTGCAAAAGAGAGGCTCTGTGATCAAATAAGATTGGCAAGATTGGTAGAACTGCCTACACTTACCTTTTCTTAGAAATACAAAGCACATTAGTATATTAGAACATAGATCTTTCTTTTTCTTCCACCTAGAATCATGCAACTAAGCTTGAAAAATGCATGAATTAGTATTGCTGTCCTGAGTAACACACAGAGTCTTTGTCAGGGAAACCAATTGGCAAAACAGGTTGGGACAAAATCTTACCCAGTCTCAAGAATCACTAGAAATGGAAGTCACAATAGGAGACTAGGTGAAGGTCACAGTAGGAATCAGCAACCAAGAAAGACAGATGTTGGGGACTCTCAAATGAGTTAACTTAAGACTACCTTGACTCTTGAATGAATCTTTTGGGTAGGGTCAAGGCAGAAGAACCGTAGGTGTTCAAGTGTGGAGAAGTCAAGACCTTTAGCTGCCCAAGAGAAAGAATCTGTGAACAAAATGGGTGGACACTGAAAGGAGGCATACACTGTGTACGATCACTAGAGCTAACCATACACCTCAACCTGAACTAAGATTGCCTCTGACATAGAGCTGATGAAGTTTGGTTAGGATTCTCCATCAGTTACCTCTCATCACAGGGAGCATCAATCACCCCACAGAGCTAGGAAAGGAGAAAACAACACCCCTGCCTTTGCTCCTTCTCAGAATGACTCCATTATTGTTGTGTGTCATTGAGTCAATTCCAACTCATAGAGACCCTATAGGTCAGGGCAGAACTGCCCTGTAGGGTTTCCAAGGCTATAAATCTTTACAGAAGCAGATTGCCACATCTTTTTCTTGTGGAGTGGCTGCGGGGTGTGAACCATCGACATTTCAATTCGAAACTGAATGTTTTAACTACTGTGCCACTAGAGTTCCTTAGAATGACTCCACTTCCATGAACACTTGTCAAAGTGGGTCAGACTCTGATTGACAAGTTGGAGGCAAAATGCTTTTTAAATACTTAAAAATTGAGAGATAACACATTTAATTCCCCACCCCCTTTGGGAAGTGAGGCAGAAAGGAAGGACAGGGTCTGGGGAAAGTAACTTTAAGTAAATATTTTCATCACATGGTTTATAAATCATGTGGGTTATATGATCCTACCTCCTACCTACTTTGCTTTCTTTTTCTTGCCCACAAGTGCTGGAAAACCGCACATATGATGAGCTGGAATAATGTGTTACAGACTAGATGGTGTGAGCAAAGCAGAATAGCGGAGCCGAGTGTGCAGGGCAGATGAGCAGAGCTGGAACTTTGGAATAGCTCTGTGTTTAAACAATGTTGCTTCTAACATATCCAAAATGTTAGCCATCCCTACAGCTTGTTGCCATGCCAAAAATGAAAATGTGGAACATGCTTTTCATACAAATACCTCCAAATAATCCAACACTCCGCTTGGCAGTATAATCTTTTTCACATGCATCTCGCCTTAACAGCTGAATGGACTCTTACTGTATAGCACCCTGTGATCCACAGCTAGAGAGGCATAGAGCCCATAGCTGTGAGAATGTCAGGCCTGTTCCAGTCTACACACTGGCCCATCCAAACAGACTTCGTGCCCTGAAGGAGGCCAGAATGCTGGAGGAATGAGTGCTGGGCTCTGTTCCCTCTAAAGATGTTTTTATTTTTTTCTTTTGCAAGCAACATGGCAAAGCTATGGAATACTGGAGAATTGCATCTTTACTTTTATTTATTGTTAGTTGACATCAAACTGATTCCTACTTATGAAAGTCCACAGTATTTAGAAATAGTGGTGGTGCTAGTGATAGAGTGTGAGTGTGTGTGTGTGTGTGTTAGCAAAGGCATTGGATCTCCTCAGAGAGAAAGGTGCAAAGCTACAAAGAACTGGACCCAGAATAACGGCCTCAGGCTAAGCCTCTATGTGATGTGTCTTGGTGCTACCACATTGCCCAATTCAGCACATTCACACTGTAGGCTGTGTAAATGGCCTTGAGCTCCAGGGATGGCATTCATACACTCTACAACATGAATAATTCCCCTGGAGCTGAGCAGGATTGTGCCAGTCCAGTATAATTTTTCTGTGGGGTCTTCATACTGCCAAGTTAACAGGCAACCAGAAGAAGGCCCTTTGAATAGTAAGTGCAAAGTTGGGGACTCACCATCTCTACCAGCAGTCAGTGGCTTGAAATGAGAGAAACAAAATAAGAAAAGGAATAATAGACTAGACGTTACTG
>NW_006921660.1:1571134-1583007 GCF_000298275.1 Orycteropus afer afer
ATATATATATACACATACATACATACACATACCTGTATTCTCTTCAGCAGTGGGATGAGTGGTGGAGATGCCCAGCCAAGAATAATCCAGACCACCTTGCATGTAGTAACTTGCTTATGCAAGGATGTGGTCATCAAAAACATTGATTTTCTGGAGGTGTGTGTTTAGGTGGCAATGTATAATTATCATGTGTCATTATCTTTCCATCAGGCCTGAATGGAAGAGAATGTCAAGAACTTCATAGCTTACTTCTTAGTTTCTGTTCAGGACTATTTCAAATCCTTAACTGAATTTAAACAGCACTTAGAGTACTCACATACACACATATTTCTCCCACTATTTCTGCAGTGTCTTTATTCACTTTCCTATCAATGTGAGAAGCAGAAATGATGGGACACAGGACAGATAAGCTCTAGTAGAAAGCAGGAGAGACAGAAGATCTTGAACATAGTGCCTTAGAGGGACATCATTTCAGCAAAGGCTCAAGCTCAAACAAGAAGCTACACACATCTATGGAGACCTTTGTCGTTCCTGTTAGCTGCTGTCAAGTTGACCCCTGACTCATGACAACCCCCTGTAAAACAGGATTGGACTGTTGTGATCCAATGACTGATTATTTTTCAGAAGTCGATCACCACACCTTTCTTCCTAGTCTGTCTTAGTCTGAAAGCTCTGTTAAAACCTGTTCAGCAACATACAACTTCCACTGAAGCCGACAGGTGGTTAAGATGCATTGGGTCAAATCAAGCCCAGTCTATCTCATGGAAGGTGAGAGTTCTACTACTGAACCACCACCTTTAGGAGGGATGAATTCTACTTCCATGTTTGAGTTGGGCATTGCTTTTCTGTGCTCATAAAGCTTTATTGACCCAGGTCATATCTCTGTAGGATCCCACCTTTGAACTTGGACGCTTCCAGTGTAAAGAAAAAAAAAGGAAGAGAATTGACATTCTTTAACACCCACCTGCTAACATTGTGTTAAACGGCTTCTATTCCCACAAACCCATTTTGTTTTCACATCTAACTCTACTACATAGGTGTTGTTCTCCCCATTTTATAAAAGAGGCCACTCAATTGAAAATTTCTGAAGATTAAGTATCTCACCTGAGGCCTTCCATAGCTGGTAATGAGGACAGGAAGCCAGAGCTCACCTCTGTCCCCTAGAGCTTAGGACCCAGTCTCCTGGCATCTCTTCTGAGTGTGAAGTGATTGAAAACTCCTCCACAGTAAACCCTTGTCTTCCACCTTGGTCTATGCCACACCTCTAAGATTTCCTAGAATTACACAGGGAAAGGAAAGGGAGAATTCACAATTCTTATTTCTGGGACCATGGTGGGGTCTGGGGCTCATTAAGGACTGCAGAGGAATGACTGCCTTTGCCATCTGCTCAGTGGTTTACATGTTCAGCAGAATGCAACTGCAGTCACTGGGACTTATATGACTCTCCTGCACACACACAAGGACAGAATACCTACTCGCTAATGCCACTTTGCCTGTCAAAAAACGAAAGCAGTTTTTGATCCATGTCACCTAATTCATACTTTTAGAAGTTCTGTTTGCAGGATATTAGTGTTTCAGCTGACAGAACAAAGTGCATGTGCTAGAGGAGACATAACTCATGAGTAACTCATTTGGGGAGAGGGGAATGGTTGCAGGGAAGCAGCTGCAGTTAGCCATAGCCGACAGCCGAGGATGCAGTTCTGGCTGCTGGAGAGGCCCAGGCATGTCCTCCAAGCTAGTGCCCTCACAGAAGTTTTCGACAAGTACAGACTGAGCTCTGAGAAAATGGATAAGACTGCTGTCCTTTGTCAAGCGCCGGAGTTTTGAAAATAGTGCAAGAGAATTTGAGTTCTTTCAGGATCCCAGAGTCATTGTGGCTACAGATGCCATTAAAGGAATGGTGGATGATGAGGTGGATCTTTCCATAGGCCTAAAGGAAGCCAGATAAGATGGCCTGTGACACTCCCCCTCCCTGTGGACTCTGGGAAGAAGCATCAGAGTGCCCTCTTGGCAGAGGCTGGGTTCCCCTTCCTGCTCTGCATACTACCTAGGAAAAAAGCAACCTGGGAATATTCTTTCCCTCCATTTTCTTGGGAGTCAGCACTTCATAAACATCAGCTTATTCAATATGAGTAGATTTTTCAGATGGGGAAATTGAAGCTTAGAGTTATTTTTGCTTTCTTCCTCAGATCCCTTGACTAGTAAAATGAGGACCAGAATTTGAACCTAGATTTGTCTGGCTCCGATGCCCTGTAAAAGTATAATTTTCAACTTTAGTTTCCTTTGTCATGTGCTCACTATATCCTTGTATGAAAATTATGTCAACATTTTAGTTAATTTGTTCTGAAAGAGTCAGGATGGCAAAGCTAATTCAAAGGAGACTGTGCTAAACCTATACACATACACACTCACAAATGCACATACTCTCCAGTGAAGAAAAAGAATGATGGGATATAAATGCTATTAAATGCAAAATATTTAATGACACAGAGGATAATCTAACCCCCTAGGGCTACCTTTTTCTACCAAACAAAAATCATTTCCATCTTATCCTTTTCCTACAAGTAAACAATTACGTTTATAGAATCTGGACTCCAATCAATAGTAAATAGTAAGCAAAAGAAAAATGTTACATTTCCCTGGAGAGTCTGGTAACCCTTAAGCAAGCTGATCAGACATGCTCAAGCATAACACTGAGAGGACAAATAGTCACTTTTTCCAAGTTTGGATCATATTTTCTGAGCAGTCAATAACTGTAAACATTCTGTTAAATTTTCTCCATTTCTCTCTCCGTAATTCTTCTCTCCTCCAATCTACTTCAGTAAGGAATGTGGATGTGACTTTATGAACATTTTTTTTTATTGAAAAGCAATCTGGTCAGAATCCTGAGGTGATGGGAGAGCCAGGTATCTCTGAAGCCCAGGGTTAGGGCTCCTTGCATCTCAGCTAGCTGGGATGATGGCCACACAGCCTTCTGGCATGCTTCCTGGATTCCGGAGCTTCAAATGGCCAAGAACAGATCTGCAGGCATTTCCACCCATCGCTCCTCACTTAGCTACTCAGTCACAAATGAGCTGACCTGTGATGGAGACCAGATCCATGTGGAAAACAGCTGGTGATCAATAATTTGTCAGCTGAACTCCAAACAGGCATGAGCTCTCAGCCCTCGAAGGCTTAGGTCCCTAAAGGATCAATGAACTTTCAGCCTAGAATCCTCTCATAGGCAGGTGTATAATCGCTGAATCACAGCGTCCCACATCCAGTGTGCCTGGCATCTGGGATTGACAGCTTCCTGACACAGAGCCATCCAGTAAATTTGTGATACTTACTGGCCTTTTGGTCACATGGAGAATTTGTGAATACAATAAAAGCCTTAAAAAATCAGTGCAGTGGCTGAAGAGCTAGAGCACGGTATTTGTGCCTTCTGTGCAGAGTTTAATGCCCAGCAAATTCACCTCAAGTATAGCCACCACTCATCTTTCAGTGACGGCTTAGGTGTTGCTATGATCCTGAACAGGTTTCAGTAGAGCATCTAGGCTAAGACAGACTGGGAAGGATGGCTTGACAATGTAATTCTGAAAATCAATCAGTGAAAACCCTGTGAATCACAATGGTTGATGTGCAATGAGCATTGTGTATGGGGTTGCCATGAGTTGGGCGCTGACTTGATATAACAACAACAACAATCTAAAATGAAATGACCTGAAAGCATTTCATTGAACTTTAATGCAATAGTAAGCTTTGTTTTTGAAACATCTCACTGTGATTAGTCACCAATGTATGAACAGGATATTTTTCCCCACATATAAGCCCCATCCTAGAAATGTAGACTCCTAAACAGATGAAATACTGTGTGAGTCGGCACACAGGAATGGTAATGATGGAAGTAAATAAAGTGGCTAAATACTAAGACTTCTCTGAAGGAATGAGTTTATAGAAGGTTCCACTAGGTTCAAATACAGTGGTAGAGGGAATACCATCAGCCCCATCAGTCTAATGAACACAGGCTTCAAAAAAGTTTAGGTATGTGTGTGTGCAAAATGCCATTGCTTAGTGCAAACTTTTACCCACCTCCTACACATTTGTGGGATCCTAAAGTGACTTTTTGTTCTCCACTGTCTATAGATGCAGAGGAAGTTAGGATTATTCATTCACACATTAGCAAGTATGAATAATGATAATATCGTTTGTGAAAAACACCTAAATAATAACCTAAAGCAATCTGCATTGTTAAGGAAGGTGATAATGGTTCTTATTAAAGAAGGACAGTTGAATTTGTTCTAAAAAGGGAAAAGAACATTTGATTAGCTATTTCACTTGACTTGAAACTAATGTATCCTGTAAGCTGTTAATGAAGTTCATCTCGGGATACGCAACAGAACATTACAACATCATAAAAGAGTCTGCCCTTATGTCAAAAATGACCATAGTGAATAAAGATGCTTGGCAGAACATTCTCCGGAGCTGGCTTCCCAGTCTAGTGGCTGGAATGGAGGTGAACATTCCAAGGCGCAGGGCTGGTTGGTTGATTGGTTGTTGTGTACCACTGAATTGATTGCAACTCATGGTGACCCTACAGGACAGAGTATATCTGCTCCATAGCATTTCCTAGAATATAATCTTTCAGGAGCAGATCACCAGGTTTTTCTCTCCCCAGGAGCCACTGGGTAGGTTCAAACTGTCTACCTTTGGGTCAGCAGCCAAGCATCTAACCATTGCACCACCAAAGCTCCTTAAGGCCTGGGAGAGAAGAGTAAAATTTTTCTCCTTTGCAGTTTGAAGACTTGAATTTCCAGTTCTAGATGTGTCACAGAGATCTGTGAAGCCTTCATTAACTCCTAGAACTCTGTAGGCCTATTGCCCCATTTGCAAAATCTGTAAATACTTTTCTACAAGGAAATCTTCCACTGAAGTTTCAGAACTTGACATAGAGTGCTATGCATTGAAAAATGAAAATGACTCAATTCCACAGTGGTGCCTTTTTTTTTCTCATATTCAGCTTTCTCAAGATTGTAGGATTCTTGGAGTCATTCACTAAAAGTCATGCTAAGCAAAATGTATTCTCATTGGTGTGGGCTGTTGAATTTATTCAGAGTATTCCAAGGTTGTGTTCAGAGTCTCAAGGTCGGTGGACCTGTGCTTGAATCCTGTAGCCATCTCTTACTAGCTATGTGATGCTGGCCACTGTCTTGAGCTATCTGTTACAGCATTATTGTGAGGATTAAATAAGATAATATATGTAAAAGCCCTCAACATCATACCTGACCCACAGTAGCTATCAGTTTTGACTGTTTACTATTATTATACATTCAACTAATATTTATAGAGTCCCTGCCATGTGCCAAATGCTGAGGTATAACAGAGATTCAATGGACAATGAATCACAGCCCCTGGGGTGAAATTATTTCATAATTTAGAGAAGGAGCAGGATACATAAGTAGGCAATTACTGCACTTTATGAAAAAGCATGGCTCAGAAGTGAGGCAAAAGTGCTAAAGGAGCACATGGGAAGGCCACCCAACCAAGCCTCAGGACATTGGAAGAGGCTTCCTAGAGGAGGCAACAGCTCCCCTGAGACCTAAGGGATGAGTTGGAGCTGCTTGACTCAGGTTGTGCAGACCAAGCACACTGAAAAATGCTGAGGCTATTTTTCCTTGCCTGTGGATTATGAGCTCCACAGAAGATCCTGTGAATACATACTCTTTCCTCACATTCAGACTGTTGGTGATCTCTCACTTCAGGAGAGATCATGATACCTCTTTTATGGTTGTATTTAATATGCAAGTTTTCAAGAGAAATAAGTCAAACTGCCAAAGAATATTAATTGTTAACTCTTGAAAGTCCAAGCAGTGGAATTAACTTTGATTTCTTTCCCATTGCTTCATCCTCTTCATCTTCTGTGAGTTACCATGATAGTACCATTATCATCATCAACAACAACATAATCATCATTGTCATTACCTTGATCTCTTTCAGATATTTTCTGGGGAGGTTGTGGGTGACACCAGAGGTGGGTGAAGCTACTTAGCATGAGTCAGACACACTGTGGGAATGAAGGAGAGTATAATATCTGGTATTTCCCCTCCTTCCCATTTCATAAGATTCTTACTCCATTTATATTACTAGCTCCCAGTCACTCTTTGCCCAGCAGGCTAAGAGAGTTAAATAACTTGGATTTTTACCATCAATACTCTGGCCAAAAGAAGAAGCTTAGTCAAAACCGGGGTCTTCCTGGGACCCATAGCAGAGGTCACTCTGTCTCCATATTGGTGCTCTCCTTCCCACATCCCCATAGAACAAGGGTCCTGGGTATATCTGTTGATGTCAGGTGTCTGTTCACCACTTCACAAGTTGCTTTGGTAAAGCTTGGTAAACCTCAAATCTACTTTTTTTATTTAGAAACTTCCTTAAAGTCTAGTAATACTTCAACAGTAGTTATTTAAATAATTACTTCTAGTGTTTTTGATCTTCACATGACAGTATGTGCTGAGAGTGGAGCTATAAGAACTCCTGCCTGTTACCACATCTTCTAGCTCTTTGGGACAAGAGAGGAGGTGACCAATAGAAGGCTCACTGACTATGTCATCAAAGTGTTTAAGACTGGCAATTCCTGGCTCAGTGTTCCTGGTTCTCCCATAAAGATCCCACCTTCATTTTAAGGCATTGGCTTTGCCAGGCCCAGAGGGCAGGAGTTTGGGGAATGCCAGCATCTTCACATGGTGGGTCATAAGGAGGAAGCTGGTGGGGTCTCCTCACCTATTGGTTTCCCACCCTGCTCCCTCCAGGAGTGGCCGGGCTGACCTGGCAGCCATATACCACGAGCGCATCGATGTGGAAGGCCACCATTATGGCCCTTTGTCATCTCAGAGAAAAGACGCCCTCAAGGCTGTGGACATCGTCCTGAAGTACATGACCAAGTGGATCCAGGTGACCTAAAGCAAGGACAGCTGGTCTGATCTTCTCTCCTGTCACTCTTTTTTTCTCTTTGACTATCACACCTTCAACATCTTCTTTCTCATTGTTGATGGCTGACTAGGCCAGCACAAAGTCTTTGATGGGTTGCTTTTCTTCACTTAATGCCTCTTAAGGTACCAAGAGACCCCTTGTTTTACACACAGTCCAGAGGGATTCAAAAGGCCCAGGTCTATAGTATTATCTGAGTTAGCTGGAGAGATGATCCAGTTCTTTAGAATCCTAATCATTTTGATTACCACTGTGGTGGGGACTTGGGACCCAGACCTGGGTTCTGTCCCTGAGTTCACCACACACATGCTGAATGACTTCAAGTAAGTTATAATTGAACTTTGGTATGTTTTTATTTTTCACATCTGTAAAATGGGCAAAGGATAGTTCTCATATTACCACACAAGTTTGTTGAAAAGCCAAAAAGATGAAAATGGGGGGGGGCACCTTGAAAAACTTAATGTGAAGTATTCTTTCTTCAGCCCTTATTGAAATGAGATCTGTGCTTTCACATTTCCCTCCCCAGATTGCTTTCTTTTATAATTTTGAACTATGTCTCATCAGGGCAGAATAGTAGACGATCAAACTCAGAATTGAGAGAATATTCTTTCTTCTATAATTTGTAGTTATTTTTTTAAGCCTCTTTACACAGTTTTCTGAGTGTAAGATCCTCTTTCTTGGTGCTATAATAACTGCCTCTGTCAACCCCACAGGAGCGGGGGCTGCAGGATGACCTGAACATCATCATTTTCTCAGATCACGGGATGACTGATATCTTCTGGATGGACAAAGTGATTGAGCTGAATAAATACATCAGCATGAATGACCTGCTGCAAGTGAAGGACCGAGGGCCCGTTGTGAGCCTTTGGCCCGCCCCTGGGAAACACTCTGAGGCAAGAAACACAATGAGGGGTTGAGAGGAGGGCTATGGGGCAAGTGAGGGGAAGGGAGTGGGACATATCTGCATTTGCCACCATTTTGTCCTTCATCCTTTTATTGTAGCTTTAATTCTGAAATAGAGAGCAATGTTAGGAGCTTGGACTCTGAGGGCTGATGACCTAATTTGTCACTCATCATTGAGTGACCTCTGTCAAGCTCTTCATCCTCCTGGGTCTCTATTTTCTCTTCTCTAAAATGGGAATAATGGTATTGAGTTTTAATTTTACTGAAGAGTAAGTGAGATTAAGGATGTGCATCATTTATCATGGATCAAACACACTGTAAGCACTTAATGTTGTTTGTTGTCATTGTGTCAGCTACAGTTCATGGTGACTCCATGTACAACAGAATAAAACATTGCCTGATCCTGCACTATTCTTATGATAGCTAGTGTGATTGAGTTCCCTGTTGCCTTCCAACCTAGGAGACTCATCTTTCAGTACTATATAGGACAATATTCAGTGATCCATAAGGGTTCCACTGACTAATTTTTGGAAGTAGATCACTAGGCCTGCCTTCCTACTCTGTCTTGGACTGTAAGTGCTGATGAAACCTGTCTACCATGGTTGACCTTGCTGGTATTTGAAATACCAGTTGCATAGTTTCTAGCATCACACCAACATTCAAGGACAGTACAACAAACTGAGAGATGTGGTGGAAGTGCTTAGTAGGGATATTTTATTATTGGTCCAAATGCAGCACTTCTCAGGAAAATCTGGGGAATATCACATGCACATATAAGATGGGTCAGCTCCTTATCTCAGGAGGCACACTGCTTCAGTTCAAATCCCACCTCTATCATCCACTGATAACTGGGCAAAGTACTCTTCCTTCTCTGTGAATGAAAGTAGTGAGGCAATAGCAGCTACCTTCCTGAGTTGCTGCAAGGCACATGTTGTTGTTAGGTGCCATTGAATCATCTCCAACTCATAGCAACCTCATGTACATCAGAAGGAAACACTGCCTGGTTCTGTGTCAGCCCCACGATCCTTGCTATACCTGAGCCTGCCATGTCCGGCAAAACCGCACAGGTCACAAAATGAAGCAACATGAAAGGATTAATGGTTTTCATTTTTCATTATTTTAAAAGGAACAGGGGCCAGGCGGACACCC
Organism: Orycteropus afer afer; assembly: GCF_000298275.1. NCBI lineage: Eukaryota > Metazoa > Chordata > Mammalia > Tubulidentata > Orycteropodidae > Orycteropus > Orycteropus afer. The sequence goes on from NW_006921660.1 coordinate 1,580,150, forward strand.
TGCATGTTCTGCAAGAGCGACCCCTGATGGCTTTGTTCTACTTTATTTATATGTTTGTACATGATTACATCATTAGTTTTGTAAGTTCATACAATCAGCTTATTCTCTACAGAGCTAAAGTTTTACTCCTCTACATGCTCAAGGACAATAGGTGGTCATTAAAACAATCACAGAAATCTCCTCAGGAATAGGACACAGTGATACAAAGTATGAAACATCCCAATAAGATAAAAATCATGGAGAAGAATATCTGCTTTTAATACTTTGATGTTTTTCCAATTAAGTATTTAACAGTGAGAGAGACCTTGCCATCTCTTAAAGCAACATTCAACCACAGAAAGGCCTTGCCATCTCTAAAAGCAAACTCAATCACAAGAGGCCTTGTCATCTCTTCACTGTAATTAGAACATATGCCTTGCAATCATGTGCTGTTGGCGGTCTTTTTCTTGGTCCCCAACATGAGCCCATCATTGCAACCACTTTGTCAATCCATCTCATTGAGGGCCTTCCCATTTTTCATTGTCTCTCCACTTTGCCAAGCATGATATCCTTCTCCAGGGAATGGTTTCTTCTTATAAGGCACATGTTGTTGTTGTTGTTGTGTGCCGTCGAGTTGGACCCGACTCATAGCGACCCCTCCTTGGGTTTCCTAGGCAGTATCACTACGGAAGTAGATTGCCCCATCTTCCTTCCGAGGAGTGGCTGGTGGGTTTGAACCGCCAGCCTTCTGGTTAGCAGTCAAGTGCCTGAGCCACTGTGCTACCAGAGTTCCTTTATAAGGCACATAGGAGTATTCATATTGAACCCATGAAAAGGACTATATATGTTAGTTACTATGATTATCATCATCAAAGGTGAGTGTTCCCAAGAGGATGTGGCTGAGTTTTCATAATGAAGCAGATGTGGGACACAACTTCACTCCTCATAGTTGGCAGTAGTTAGTAAATCACCCTGAGAAAATGAGGAGGATCAATGACATCTCTGGCTGATTGCTTTGCCCTCAAATTACCTAACTGCCTCCCAATACAGACTTCATGGCTTCTGTCCATTCTCAGACAATACTTATATGGACCAGAAAGTGGCTCTCTTCCCAGGAAGGCCCAGGCTGTTACCAGTGGAGGGAGTCAGCCACAGGAGTGCCAAGAACAGGGCCTGGCATGGTGCCTCCATCCATCCTCAGGGAAGTCATGGGTATTGATGGAGTAGGTACATGTCACTATAGGTCAGCTTTGCCATGGGCCCAGAGGGACGCCCTCCTCCCAATCCTGCTCACTTTTATGTTAGATCTATTTATTTTTAAATTTGGGACAGAGGTAGTTCAGTGTTAGAATTCTCATATTCTATGCAGAATACTCAAGTTCCAATCCTGGCCAACAACAAAACACAACACACTGCCATCAAGTCAGATCCAACTCATAGCAACCCTCCTGGGTTTCCAAGGCCATATCATTACAGAAGTAGATTTCCCAACCTTCCTTCTGAGGATTAGCTGGTGGGTTTGAACCACCAGCCTTCTGGCTAGCAGTCAAATGCCTTAGGCATTACGTCACTAGAGCTTCACAATCCTGGCCAATCTACCTCAAATGTGGCCACCACCCATCTGTCTTTGGAGGCTTGTGTGTTGCTGTGATGCTGAATATGTTTCAGCAGAACTTCCAGACTAAGAACAAATACCTAGTGTCTATTTCCAAGAATCAGCCAATAATAACCCTATGGATCACAATAGTCTAATTTGCAAATGATCAGGAGGATGGCACAGGACAGAGCAGAATTTTGAGTCACCATAAGTCAGGGGCCAATTCAATGGCAGCTAACAGCAAATTTTGCAATTCAAACCCAGTATCTAACCAGCCCACTCCTCCCCAGCTTTGCCCTGTTCCCCCAAGTGAATTCTTCTTTTCTCTCAGACCCCAAGGTCAAGAGCTGGAGGTGCTGCATAGGTGTACACTATGCCCCAATAAACTCCCTAAATATGAACTCAGGAAGGATTTTTTGCACATTGAGTCTCTCAGTAAATGGCTTCTTGCAAAGAAATTCTGTTTTTTTGGCAAGGAAGATGGTCTGTCTTTCCAATTTGGCACTTAGGAAAGTGCCATCTCCAGAAAGCTTTAGCATCAACACTTACGAGCTGGGAAGAGCTGCTTCCAAGGCGGTGTTTAGATCAGGCAGTTGCAAGCAGCCTAAAGCAATTGATAGATTTTTCAAAAGTGGGGGTGTGTTTGGGTGACAATTTGTCATGTGATGGGCAAAACAGTTTGTGAGACCTGTTATGTGTCATCAGATTTTTCACTTATCCAACTTCTTTCCACAAATGCATTCTTAAGAACTATGGACTTTTTAATGTAAGGAATCATAATTCATGGGAAAAAAAAAAACAACAGAAACCATCTGCTAAGCAGCCTAAAGATGACTTATTTTCCAGAGGTGGGTTGATAAACTCAATTTATATTCAGTGTACACAGGACTACATGTCTGAATTGGTGAAAAGCCAGCAAGTCAACATTAGCTGGTTGATTTTATTTTACCTACAAATATTTAAGGTGCTGTTAAAAATTGGAAATATGTACAAAGTTTACATTTTCAGCATGAAGGTAGCAATGTAATTAATGGCAAATAATTAATGTTGTTGTTGTTGTTGTTGTTGTTAAGTGCCATTGAGTCGTTTCAGACTCATAGTGATCCCATGCACAGCAGAACGAAACACTGCCCGATCCCGCGCCAGCCCCACAATCCATGCTATACTCGAGCCCATCATCGCAGCCACTGTATCAATCCATCTCCCTGAAGGCCTCCCCCTCTTTCGTCGACCCTCCACCCTACCAAGCATGACATCCTTCTCCAGGGAATGGTCCCTTCTG
>NW_006921660.1:1585292-1586501 GCF_000298275.1 Orycteropus afer afer
TTGCATGTTTGGTCAATTTCAGACTGTAGAAGCTGATAAAATTCTTCAATTTCCTCATCTGTGGCTTTGGTGGTTGGGGCATAAATTTGAATAACAAATAATTAATAGTTCTCTTAAATTTTAACTGTAGGTAGGACAGGCTCTTGGTCAAGTTGGAACAAATCCTCTTTCTTTGATATGTATGGTGTTTACCATTACTACTCACTGCTGTAGAGTCAGTCCCGACTCATACTGATCCCTCCTTGGGTTTCCAAGGCAGTATCTCTACAGTAGATTGGCCAACCTTCCTTTTGAGGAGTGGCTGGTGAGTTTGAACCACCAGGCTTCTGGTTAGCAGTCAAATGTCTTAGGCACTACACCACCAGAGCACCTATTTACCATTTGGCAGTCCAATTTTTTATTTGTCTTTTTAATTTTATTATCGTATTTTTGACATATTTTTTTATAATTTGTTTATTAACTCAAGAGCTCTGGTGAGTCACTGGTTAAAACATTCAACTGCTAACCAAAAGTCAGCAGTTCAAACTCACTAACCACTCTGGCAGAAAGATGAGGCAGTTTACTTTGGTAAAGATTTACAGCCGTGGAAACCTTTTGGAGAAGTTCTACTCTGTCTTATAGGGTCACTATGAGTCAGAATTGACTCAATGGCAGTAGGTTTTTGGTTTTGATTTGGTTTATTAATTACTGACCAGATACAAAATAATTAGTATAACATATATGTAATATATAAAGAATAGTGTTACAATGGACACTTCATACTCACTAATCCGTTAAGAAATAGGATGCTACCCACACCTAGGCCATCTCCTGTTTGTATGGATCCCAAAACCTATCTGCATCCTAAGAGGAAACCATTGCCCTGAATTTTGAATGACTATTTCCACAGTTCTTTTAATAGTTTTACCACATGTGTTGTTTAGTTTTGTAGTTATTTGAACTTTATATAGCAAGAGTAATCTTGTTTGTATTTTTCTGCAACTTGTTTTTTTTTTCCCTCAGCCTGAGACTCTTCCTAGTGTTCTGTGTAGCTGTAATTCATTCATCTTCATTGCTGTATAGTATTTCATTGTGGAAACACACCAAGATTCATTTACACCTTCTACTGTTGGTGTAGGAGCTCTGGTAGCATAGTGGCTAAGACACTTGCCTGCTAACCAGACGGCTGGCGGTTCAAACCCACCAGCCACTCCTCGGAAGGAAGGTTGG
>NW_006921660.1:1586601-1618919 GCF_000298275.1 Orycteropus afer afer
GTAGTGATACTGCCTCGGAAACCCAAGGAGGGGTCGCTATGAGTTGGGGCCGACTCGACAGCAAACAACAACAACAACTGTTGGTATAGAAACATTTGGACTGTTCCAGTTTCTAGTGTATATTCCTCTACATGTCTACAGGTGCACATGTATGAGAGTTTCTCACTATATCCTTAGTGGTTGACTTAATAGGTTATAGAGTACATGGGACTTCAGTCCCACATTGTTTTGTGAGGTATACAAAAGATTCTCATTTTTATATAATCAAATCTATTTGTTTTTTATAATTTCTTTCTTTGCTTTTAGAAATTTAAGATCTCCCTCCCAAGGTCAAATAAATGTTCAGATATATGTAAGAAAGAGAATACAAAACAGATCATTCTTGGCTTTCTTTGCAGATATATAACACATTGAAAACAGTGGAACATATGACTGTCTACGAGAAAGAAGCCATACCAAGCAGGTTCTACTATAAGAAAGGGAAATTTGTCTCTCCTTTGACCTTAGTGGCTGAGGAAGGATGGTTCATAACTGAGGTAATTATAAAAAATATGACAGACAATATGTTCATTGTATAAATTCTATAAATAGTCCAAAGATAAATAATAATTGCTCAGATTTTATACTTAAGAGACATTTTTTCACTATGTGTCATTTATTGCATTATTTTCTTATTCAAAGAAGCAAAAGGTTTGATCAGGTGAAGTTTAGTCACAAACTGTAGACACAAGACCAGAGTCATGGTTTAGACTTCATGGCTCCAGTCTCCCTGTATTTTAACAAACCAACCTTAACTCAATTACTGTGACTTACAATGTAACCTGTTCAGTTTAAAGCATAACGATTACTGTGAACTAAAACAATTGCTTTAGGGCAGCCAAAAGCATGGAGAAGCCCAGCTTTGTTTCTACTTTTAAGATAAATGTTTAGCAAACAAAACTCCATAGATCCAGTTCCCTAGTTTGCCAACTTGGTTTTACAGATGAGAAATCTTGCATTTCTGGTCCAAACCCTAATTGCCTCCTGGATGACTTCAACAGCCTCCTCCTTGTCTGCTTATGGCATGGGCCAATGTGGAAAGGCCGAGCCCTTCAGGGAAATCTGCCTTCACGTCATGTTTCAAATCAAACCCTAAAGAAGATGTAGGCTATTGTAGAGCCATGAGTTGAGAGGTGGGTTACAAATGGATCAGTCTACAGGAGAGAATAAAGTAGCAGATGTTGGAACATGAGAGTAGTTGGTTAATAAGGATCAAGTGTAAAGTCTAACACTAGAATTTAGTGGGCCAGAGAGAGAGCAGGTGATGATCAGCAGGAATACTGATCAATTAATTAGATCCAGGGATCTGGCCATGAAAAAACCAGTTTTGTGAATGAAATTCAGTCATTCAGGAGAATCAAGTCACTCCTGAGTAGTATTCTCAGACATATTGAAGCACCAGGTCACTGAGTGGGAACACAGTAGATCAGGTAAGGAATGTCCACTCTCACTGGCCAGAGGCCAAGTGAGGCTTCTTATCAGTAGAGTTGGGTCATGTGTGTCAGGTGATTTAAAAGGCCTCCAAAGTGCCTGCAAAAAGCTCTCTTTAAGAACCAAATGCTTCTCTTCACTTCATTTTAGGCTAAAGACATTTCTCAGTGGCCGGCATTGAACATATAAGCAGTCAATGTAGGTTATAGAGTATCTACCTATCCAACTTTGCTCCATAAAGCCAACTTGTTTTCCAAGTCATGCAAAATGGTATAATTGTTAAAGTTTTTCCATTTAGAAAATTCTGGTGGAATTGCTTTGCATTTTAAAATGTAAATAGAGTTTGAGGGTTAATCCACAATTAGCTGTCACTCGTTTCTTAGCAGGACTATGCAATCCACTGTTTACTTTCTCTTATTTAGCTGAAATCAACTGCACGGAGCAGCTAGTTCATGTAGGGAAGGAGATTACAAGAATGCAGAGGTAATTGGGGATGATTTGGTGGAAGACTATGGTAGCATAGTGCCTAAGGCACTGGAGTGCTAACCAGAAGGCTGGCAGTTCAAACTCACCAGCCACTCCTTGGAAGGAAGGTTGGGCAATCTACTTCCATAGTGATAGTGCATCCGCAACCCAAGGAGGGATCGCTATGAGTCGGGTCTGACTCGACGGCACACAACAACAACAAGGCTTAAGTTAGGGCAATGGCAAAGCCAGGGGGTACCATGAAGACACTGGACACTGATGAGGTCCCATCTCAATTCCAATGGGAGAGGAACTGGGCCACCCTCCCCCATACCCCACTAGATGGGACAGGCACTGGTGAAGTTGCTGTATCCACAAGTGTTGTCAGAAAAGTTTCAATCTGAAAGGAAAACATAGTATCTTGACAATACAGCATCCAGCAAGAAGATGTAAATCATTAAAATAAATGACTAAAATCCAGTGATGAACGATCAAGAGATAACAGTTAAGATACCTTGGTTATAAGTAATAGACTATGTGAACAAATGTGGCTTAAATAATAAAGAAGTATTATCTTACTTAACTAGAAGTCTGGAGATAAGAAGTTCCAGGGTTGGTTTATCCAGCACCTCTAGAATATCAAGGTCTTGAGTCAGCTGTTCTGCAATTCTTTTGGCTTTGCCTCAAGGTCACAAGATGGCTGCTGCAGCTCTAAGCATCACATCTCAGGCCATTCAGTAGCAAGAAAGAAGGGATGTGGCTTCTCCTTGTATAGTTTCACTTTTATCAGGGAGGAGACTATGACCCAGAACTAGGGGCAGGGCTGTTTTTTGGGGGCTCTGAAGAATATAGAATTTGAAGAAAATCTCTCTTTAAGGAAAGGGTACATAACTGTTAATATAAAATTAGATACAGGATCTTGGAAGAGGTCCAAGGCAGTGAGAGTCCCCATGTTTAAGCTTCTTTAACTACACTGTAAATTCATCTGTGCCCAGAACACATTAGCAAACTTCCTATGTCTCATCAATCAACTAACCATTCTGGTTAGAAAATTCCTGCTTTAGGTCTGCTTTGGTCCCAAGATCTGGTGCTATGCTATACAAACCAGGGGCCTCAATCACAAGACAAAAGTGATGATAAACTGAGAATTAGGCAGACTGGGTTGCTGAAATTTAAAACAGCAAAGGAAAAGAAGTAAAAGAAGATCAAGGACAAACCACACCATTTCCAACATTTCGACTAGCAATGGGTCAGTCAGAGAACCCATTGACCAGAATGATGATGCTTTCTCCTGCCCCTGGTTCTACTTTAATGTCCTCAACCCCCACCTCCAAGGGAAACTGCAGAAAATTGGCAAATTACAGTGTCTTTTGAGGGTGAGGTCACATGGTACTGTACTATCTATCTATCTATCTATATGACTCATGATGGGAGCTCTGGTAGCATAGTGCCTAAGGCATTTGACTGCTAACCAGAAGGCTGGTGGTTCAAACCCACCAGTCACTCCTCGGAAGGAAGGTTGGGCAATCTATTTCCATAATGATACCATCTCTGAAACCTAAGGAGGGGTCGCTATGAGTCGGGGTCAACTCGATGGAACATAACAACAACAACAACATGACTCATGATGACCTCATGCATTACAGAGTAGACCTGTTCTCCATAGGGTCTTCTTGGCTGGAGTCTTCACAGAAGCAGATCTTCCGCTCTTCCATGGTGTTGCTAGATGGATTTGGATCCGCCCAACTTTAGATTAGCAGCTGATCAAAAGCCACTTGCACCACCTGAAGATCAATAACACACACACACACACACACACACATTTGTTTGAGGAAATCAAAACTAACAATCAACTGGTTATCAAAAGTTGCCCAGTATTTAATTGTATGGCATAATTAATTAATATAATCAATTAATATAAATTATGGTGTCTATAATTTAATAGCACAAATGTTTTTCTGGAAAATCATAGCTGTTTCCAAGTCCTGAGAAAAATAGGTATTTTGGGATCACTCTTTTTTTGTATCTTAGTTCCCTAGACTGTGCACCTTAATCATTGTATTATGTCCTTGAAATTTTGGATTTTTATTTCAGATCTTAGTTTAATATAATACTGGGGTTTAATTATTTTTCTTCTGAAAAATCCTAAAAATGAATACCCATTCTTTTCTTATTGGCTTAGACTTCCTTGTTTTACATCTTTCTCTTGTTTATTATCTACCACTCGTTTGTCAGTTTGTCATACTGTGGTGGCTTGGCTGTGATGCTAGAAGCTATGTCAACAGTATTTCAAATATCAGCAGGGTGTTTCTTGGTGAATAGGTTTCAGCAGAGCTTCCAGGCTAAGACAAACTAGGAAAAAGATGTAATGGTCCACTTTGGAAAAAAATGGCCACTGGAAACCTTACGAATAGCACAGAACATTTTCTGATATAGTGCCAGGAGATGAGCCCCTCAGATTAGAAGGCACTCAAAATATGACTGGGGAAGAGTTTACTTCCTCAAAGTAGAGTCAACCTTACTGGTGAGGATGGAGTAAAGTTTTCAGGACCTTCATTTGCTTATGTGGCATGACTCAAAATGAGAAGAAACATCTGCAAACATCCATTAATAATCATAATGTGAATGTATGAAGTAAGGATCTAGGAAACTTCGAAGTTGTAAAAAATTACAACTAGGCATCAGTGAGCTGAAATGGACTAGTATTAGCCATTTTTAATCAGACAATAATATGGTCTATGTCAGGAGTGATAAATTGAAGAGAAAGGGTACGACATTCATTGCCAAAAAGAACATTTTGAGATCCATCCTGAAGTACAATGCTGTCAATGTAGGATAATATCCATATGCCTACAAGGAAGACCAGTTAATATGACTATTATTCAAATTTATGCACCTATCACTAAAGCCAAAGATGAATAAATTGAGTATTTTTACCAACTTCTGCAGTCTGAAATTGACCAAACATGCAATCAAGATGCATTGGTAATTACTGATAACTGGAATACAAAAGTTGGAAATAAAGAAAAAGCATCAACAGTTAGAAAATATGGCCTTGGTGAAACAAATGATGCTGGACATCACATGATAGAATTATGCAAGACCAATGACCTTTTTTCAATAGCATAAATGGTGATCATACATATTGATTGTACCAGCTGGAACACACAGGAATCAAATCAGCCACATCTGTGGAAAGAGGCAATGTAGCAGCTCAATATCATCAGTCAGAACAAGGCTAGGATCCAACTATGGAACAGCCCATCAATTGTTCATATGCAAGTTCAAGTTGAAGCTGAAGAAAGTTAAAATATGAGAGCCAGAATACAACCTTGTATATATCTATATCTATATCTATATCACCTAAATTTAGAGACCATCACAAGAATAAATTTGATGCTTTGAACACCAATGACCAAAGCCCAGACAAGTTGTGAGATGACATCAAGGACATCACACATGAAGAAAACAAAAAGTCATTACAAAGAAAGAAAAGGTCAAAATGGATGTCAGAAGAGACTTGATACTTGCTCTTGAATGGAGAGTATTTAAAGCGAATGGAAGAAATGATTAAATGAAAGAGCTGAACAGAAGATTTCAAAGGGTAGCTCAAAAAGACAAAGTAAAGTATTATAACAAAATGTGTAAACACCTGGAGTTAGAAAATCAAGAAAGGGAAGAACACACTCAGCATTTCTCAAGCTGAAAGAATTGAAGAAAAAATTTAAGCCTTGAGTTGCAATACTGAAAGATTTCATGAGCAAATTATTGAATGATACAGGAAGCATCAAAAGAAGATGAGAGAATACACAGTCAGTGTACCACAAAGAATTGGTCGATGGTGAGCCATTTCAGGAGGTAGCATATGATTTAAGAACTGATGGTAAAGAAGGAAGAAGTTCAAAATGCTCTGAAAGAAATGGTGAAAAACAAGCCTTCAGGAATTGGTAGAATATCCATTGAGATGTTTCAACAAAAGGATGTAATGCTGGAAGCACTCATATTTTATGCCAAGAAATTTGGAAGACAACTACCTGGATAACTGACTGGAACATATCCATATTTGTACCCATTCCAAAGAAAGGTGCTCCAACAGAATGTGAAAATTACTGAACAATGTCATTAATAACATACACATGTACAATTTTGTGGAAGATAAGTAAAAAATGATTGCAGCAGTACACAGTCAGGGAACTACCAGATAGCCAAGCTGGATTCAGAAGAGGACATGAAATGATGGATATTACTGCTGATGGCAGATGGATCTTGGCTGAAAGCAAAGAATACCAGAAAGATATTTACTTGTGTTTTACTGACTATGCAAAGATGTTTAACTGTGTGTGTAATCATAACAAATTGTGGATAACATTGTGAAGAATAGGAATTCCAGAACACTTAATTGTGCTCATGAGGAAACTGTACATAGACCAAGAGGCAGTTGTTTGAACAGAACAAGGGTTTACTGCATGGTTTAAAATTAGGAAGGTGTGTGTCAGGGTTGTATCCTTTCACCACACTTCTTTAATCTGTATGCTGAGTAAATAGTCCAAGAAGATGGACAATATATACAGAAGAATGTGGCATCAGGATTGGAGGAAGACTCATTAACAACCTGTAATATGCAGATGATACAATCTTACTTGCTGAAAGTGAAGAGGACTGGAAACACTGACAAAGATCAAAGACTGCAGCCTTCAGTATGCGTTATAGCTCAACATAAAGAAAACAAAAATCCTCACAACTGGACCAATAAGCAACCTCATGATAAATGGAGAAAAAATTGAAGTTGTCAAGGATTTAATTTCATTTTGATGCACAGTTTGTTCCCATGCAAACAGCAGTAAAGAAATCAAACAACATATTGCACTGGGCAAATCTGAAAGGAAAACAAAACAAAACAAAACAAAAAAAGCTCTTTAAAGTGTTGAAGAGCAAAGATGTCACTTTGAAGGCTAAGGTACATCTGACCCAATCCATGTAATTTTCAATTGCCTCATATAGGAGGAAGGAAGGCTGGGTAATCCACTTCCGAAGTGATACTGCCTTGGAAACCCAAGGAGGGGTCACTGTGAGTCAGGTCCAACTCGACGGCACATTAACAATAAAAATGACATATACATGTTCAGGCTGGACAATGAACAAGGAAGACTGCAGAGGAATTGATATATTTGAGTTATGGTGTTAGCAAAGTCACCATGGACTGCCAGAAGAATGAACAAAATCTGTCTTGGAAGAAGTACAGACAGAATGCCCGTTAGAAGTGAAAATGATCAGTCTTCATCTCTCCTACTTTGGTCATGTTATCAGAAGGGAGTAGACCCTGGTGAAGGATATCAAACTTGCTAAAGTGGAGGGCTGGTAGCATAGTGGCTAAGACACTTGACTGCTAACCAGAAGGCTGGCGGTTCAAACCCACCAGCCACTCCTCAGAAGGAAGGTTGGGCATTCCTACTTCCGTAGTGATACTGCCTCGGAAACCCAAGGAGGGGTCGCTATGAGTCGGGGCCGACTCGATGGTAAACAACAACAACAACAAAGTGGAGGGTCATCAAAGGAGGGGATGACCCTCAACAAGATGGATTGACACAGTGGTTGCAACAAAGGGCTCAGACATGGCGGAGATTGTGAGGATGGTGCAGGACCGGTCAGTGTTTGGTTCAGAAATACATGGGGTCGCTATGAGTCAAAACCGACCCAACAGCACCTAACAACACAACATTGTTTATTTTGCTCTCTTGACTATAAGGAACTGAAAATCCCAGTCTGTATCCTTGTTCTGCACTGTGTTAGAGCTATTAATCTTGCACAGTCCTTTTTGTAAAAATTCTCACCAAATGGTAAAAGAACAATATGTTGTGCCTTTAACCTGCATCCTAGTCCACAGCATATATGGTAAGGTTCTTGTATTAGGTTGCACTTCTGCACTCCACTTCTGTGGAGCATGGCAAAATCGTCAGCACTGGAGGCAATCTCTCTGGGTTTAGATGACGAAGGAGTCTGTTTCCTGGTTTGGACATGATTAGGAAAACAGCTGAGTCGGTACAAGTTGATATGGGTTGGGGACCAACAAAATCGCATCTCATCCCTTCTGCATTTCTCCCTCTACCTGTCATCCCATAAACATAAACATGTAGGATTTGGCTTCCTTGGTGAAAAGGCCATATCCATATAATTACCACCTTTCTGCCAATTTAAGTTTTAAAGACTTTCAGGTAGCCACTCTCACAGGAAGACTTTACTAAGTTCATTTTTTTCTTATGGTCACTTAGAGACTTGTCACAGAAAAAGACAGAGAAAGGGAAACAGGCTTAATTTGTCACCTGGAATTGCACAATTATCCACTATGACTGCTGACGTTGCCATAGAAAAGCAAGCTCTTCTTTTAGTGGCTCCCCATAGTTTGTTTCTGCTCTTGCACTTTTTATAATATAGGTTGGATTTCCAACTGCTACCAGTCTTTCCTTTGGCCTTCTCTCCTTAAAGGACAAAAATCCGAGGATGTTTATAACCCCAGAAGAGTAAGCACAAAGAGGTTAAAAAAAAAAAAAAAATTCACAGGCTGCCTACATGGATCAAGTCCAGTTGTCACATCAACCCAAGATCTTTTCTTCAGAGAATAAGAAATTGGACTTTCTAGTTGATGTTTCTTCCTCTTTCCTCTCCCTGTGACCATATTACTACCCTCTGGAAAGGTTTCCATTACTTCTTCTTGCCAGGACATGAGGGTCAGACTCTTTACCTGAGCATTTGAGCTCTGTACAATGTGGCTCTGCTCCCACAGCCTACATTTTTTCTCTGTAGCTCCCTTTTAGCTACCCATACTCTTACGAGCTCCTTGTCAGGCACTGCACAACTCCTTTCTCTAGGAGGTGCTTGGAAACAATCTGGGACAGTTCCACAAAAAGGGCATATGGGACAGTCAGGCACACCAAAGCAAAGTGCAGATGGAAAAATACTGTATCCACCGAACTCAAGTACAACCTTTTATCCTCAACTGTGAAAGTCATATTCCTGAAATATCATTCATCTATCAAATTCAACAAATATTTGTTTAGTGCCTACTACAGGTAACCCACTGATCAAAGTTCTAATTCCACAGTAGGGAGACTTACCTCACTGGGAGTCACAGCCCTCCTGAAGCTTACAGCCCAGGGAAGGAACCAAATAGTCAGTAGACACACATACATGCACACATGCCAATATGCTGTTACAAAGCTGGAAGCTGATTGGTGAGTGGTCAACAGCCAGGCAAGAAGAGAGGGTTGCTCTCCAGGCCAACGAACAAAATGCTTGAAGAAGCTGAGTCAGGAAAGAGCTACTAGAATCTGAGGAACTGGAAGAATGGACCAATATAGAGAGTGCAGGAGAGGGAACATGGCATGGGATGAGGCTAGACAGGCGAGCAGGGACACAGTCAGGCCAGGCCACGGGAAAGACTTGGTATTTTATCTCAAGTGCAATGGGAAACCAGGGAAATTTGATTATGGTCCATAATTCTTCAAGATAATATAATACACAACTCATAGGGAAATCAGGGTTGAAGAACTGAGGTCATAAACAGTTCCACAAAAACTTTCATTTCTTATATTGACTCACTAAATAAAGAGAATGACAATGGCATATCACACATTTTTAATCAGTAATAATGAGTACTTTAAGAATAATTTTCATTTTGTCTGCCTGGATCATTAGAATGAACCTCCCTCAATAGCATGCACATAAAGTTATTTACATTTTTCAGGCAATAAAATATATCAAGAAAAATGTCTTTTTAAAATTGTTAATAACAATAGTTACCTTGACTTAAGTACTTTCAGACTAATATCTCTAGTTCTCTCGAAGTCTCTGTATCTTGGATATTGTTATCCTGATTTTGATGAGTGGAGGCTCAGAGTTTTAAGTATCTTGCTTAATTTATAAAGCCAGAAGTGATAAAGCCAGGATGCAAACTCAAATGTAACCGTTAGGTACACATTAGGTCCAGTTCTCCAAAGATCCTTCCAATCTTCCATCAAAATGGTCAGTGTATGTATTGATTTCATGTTTCAGTGTTACGGACTCACTCTTCTGGTTGCCAACAAGTCTAGTGATGTGTCTCAGCTTTCTCACTCTAGAAGAGAAAATGTTCTAATACTGTGGTTCATTTTGTTTCTTACTCATGCCAGTGCTGCAAAAACCTCTAAGTTGCTCAACTGCCCCCTTTGCCTCCCTTTTTTGTAACCCCCAGCCCTCTCCTTTCCTATCACTGTCATATGTGATTTACACACACTTGAACTAACATTTTCACATTTGCAAAAATAATTTTTTAGTGCAAGATGTAAACATTTTGAAATAAGTGGTCAGGGAACCACATGCTCTCTCAATATACACTTGCTCTCCTGATCTCATGCCTGTGCGTGGGGTTCCAGTAACTTCAGTCAGTCCAATAAATAGCCAATTAGAATCCCTGCAGTGTCCGTTCCTTCTCGACTTCTACCTGTCCATCAAAGTCCAACTCAAATACCATTTTTTCCATAACACACAAAATGATCCCCTAATTTCCTACTCCTCTAAATTCTCACAAGACTCTGATTCACTCCATCTAGTGCTGTATTGTTTGCCTGTTTTTGTACTCTTTGCATCTGTAGCAGAAGTTCTTTTAGGTCAAGTATTTGGCATCTTTGCCTTTGTTTTCCTCTGTGGAACTTGGTCCACAGTAAAGACACAGTACATGTTGATAGATTTAATGAATTAATAAAACTGAGGCAGTTGATTTTGGTTACTGATTGATGGCTTGTTCACTTTGTAGGACTGTAAGTCAGTGAGCAAGTAAACAAAGAGAAAAACTAAATCAGCTCTTTATCAGTTGCCATCTAGTCTATTCCACTCATGGTGATCCCACGTGCTTCACAGTAGGCTTCCCAATGGCTGTTTTTTCAGAAATAGATCACTAATCCTCTCTTCTAAGGCCCCTCTGGATGGACTTGAACCTCCAAACTTTCAGTTAGCAGCTGAGCTCATTAACCATTTGCACCACCCAGCAACTCCAGATCAGACCTTTCATTTCGGCTGTTAGTCACCCTAAAGAGATTTCACCAGGGAAGGCCAGTGAAATACTGATGGTCATTTCCCCAGCTTCAGTTAGCCCAGAGCTGCAGTCCAGGGGCAAAGCACACATCAGCTCTCCCATTCTACACCCAGCTTCCAAGGGCGAATTGCTGTAGCTTCTCCTAGACAGAGTCTACCTCAAGCAACTGTGCTCAGAAAGGTAGTATAGGACCAGAGCCTGGTGAAAGATAGTGAAACAGGGCACTTCATCGTTGAAATTCTGGACTCCTGCGTTCTCAATACAGTGAATTCAGGCCTAAGCTTCTAAAAAAACCCAAACCTGCTGCCATCAAGTGGATTCTGTCTAGTAGTGACCCTATAGGACAGAATAGAAGTGACCTATAGGTTTTCCAAGGCTGTAAATCTTTACAGAAGCAGACTGCCTCATCTTTCTCCCATGGAGCATCTGGTGGGTTTGAACTGCAGACCTTTTTGTTAGCAGCTGAATTCTTTAACCACTATGCCACCAAAACTCTAAACTTCTAAGGAAGGCCAATATTTTTCCCTGGAGAAAGGATTTATTTTGAAAACTGGTAAAGGATATGATATGCCAGGCTCAGTTCTAAGGCCTGTGGTTAATGGAAGTTAGGTCTGGGCCCAAAGTAAGTGGGAAAATCAAGACAATCTGGAAAACCTGGCTTCTGAGTTTTAGTGGCAGCTAGAGTGGTATTGTCCAGGCCCAACTCATTGAGCTTCAGGAAGTCAGATGTGGAGTGCTGGAAGCTGCTTACTTTCTGGTGGTGATTAGAGTCACTTTGTATAAGCCATCTCACCCTCCTCACCCTTGGCACACTTCAATAAGCCTGAGCCCGGGGGGGCGGGCTATTCATGGGCCCCTCCCTTCAATACTTTGCTCTCCTCCATGGATTTGGCAACACAGGGAGTTCTGCCTTCTCTTGATCCCTGCTGGTTTTGCTGTCTGGCATTTTCCATTTCAGTGATTAAGCTGTGTGTGGCAAGGGGCTTTCTAGAATCAGGCCAGGGGCCCCAAGGCCTGAGCAATTAAATTCTTTTTTGAGAGAGAGGCTGCCTTCTAAGACAGAGACAGACAGGGAAACTGTTACCAAGACATTGCTTTGTAGTGGCGTGTGGCAAGCACACATCGAAGGTTCTTAACCACAACTCCCCAGAGTCTCCAAGGAGCCATGCTAACTGGAAGGCTCTCTGGAGGACAATTTAAAATAGCAATGCCACAAAATCTGAGAAACTGTGTCTGTAATAGAAACCGTAGCTCAACTTTAACCCTAGCAGCACAACCACCAGAGCCAGCCAAACTGTCTCCACTTTCACAGGAGTTTTAATTGAAGCCACCCCTGATTTGGAAATTATTGTGTGCCTTTATCAACCTAGGATGATCTCAAGAGTTTTTTGTATTTTCTTGGGGATGAGAGGCTTCTGTTATAACATGTCCTAAGAGAACAAAATAGATTTAATTTTTATTAGGCTTCTAACACACCTTACATAGTTTTTCATTTTATTTATTTTAATGTGGCCAGATTTTAACATGTTCCTGGTGCCCAAGAACACTGTTGAAATGCCTCCTCAGGAGAGAAGTGGAGAAACATGGAGCCCTGATCCCACTTCCTCAGAAAAATTATACTCTTAGTGGTTAAGAGGAGGTAGGCAGTCACAGTGTTTACCAACTAGAACACCACAGGTCTGATCAAGAGAATGGAACAGCAGGTGAGAAAGCTGAGAAAATTTTCATCAGCAGCAACAATAGATACTTTGACTTACGTACTTCCTGATTCTTTCAATGCTTCTGCACTGTGGATATTCCTATCCCTATTTTGATGAGTGAACTGAGTCTCAGAGTTTTAAATGTCTTTGTAAAGATACAAAGCCAGAAGTGACAAAGCCAGCTTGTGAATCCAATTGTAACCACTAGGCCATGGGTGAGTGTGTGAGGGGGCTCTGGAGCCACTGGGACCTTGCCTTTAAGGCACAGGCTTGGACCTCAGAATAGCAATGCAATAATAATAATAATAATAAACCCTCACTACCATTAGTCTGACTCGATGGCACACAACAACAACAACCATTGAGTTGGGTCCAACTCATAGGGACCCCTCTTTGGGTTTCCAAGGCTGCAAGGAGTGGCTGGTGGGTTTGAACCCCCAGCCTTCTGGTTAACAGTCAAATGCCTGAGGCACTACACCACCAGAGCTCCCAGTAATCCAATGTTGTTGTTGTTGTTATGTGCCATCAAGTCAGACCTGACTCATAGCGACCCCTCCTTGGGTTTCCGAGGCAGTATCATTATGGAAGTAGATTGCCCCATCTTCCTTCCGAGGAGTGGCTGGTGGGTGTGAACCACCAGCCTTCTGGTTAGCAGTCAAGTGACTTAGCCACTACACTACCAGAGCTCCCCAGTAATCCAATATAAACCCAAAATGTCCTCAGAAGAAAACAAATAAGAATTCTAAGTAGCACACGGTAGATGTGTGAGGAATGATGTTCGGAATTTCAATGCCTGACTACGCATTCAAATCACGTAAAGAAGATTAAGCCAAAACTATCCCCCCAGGTCTTCTTTGAGTCAAAACATAGTTTATCTTAATTAGTAAAGTAGGTCTGCTTTGAGCATTGTGTTCTTTTAAAGAACTATCTATGTGACAATGGCAAACCGAAAGGTTGGGTGGCAGTGAGTTTAAGATAATGGTGGTGGAATAATTTGGAAAATGATAGCGAGAATGGTAGCAGAACTTGAAAAATAACCAATATAACTGAACTGCACTTGTAGAAATGGTTGAAATGGTGTATCATTGACTGTATACTTTCACCACCACCACCACCAAAATCTTATGTGGATAGAAACAAAATGAAAAAAAAAAAAAAAAAAAAAACCAGATAGGTGGATGGATTGCCCACCTTACCTTGAAGAACCTCCAAATCTCCAAGAGCAGGGGCCCATGGTAGCCTCTGGGCTATCTCTGCAGAGTCAAGGTTGGATCCACTAGTGTAGGCAGAGTGCTCTCAAGTAAGGAGGCAGGGAGACAGCTGTGGTAGACACAGGAGGAGACCCAGAGCAGATGTCACAGGGCAGAACAGGGGCCTCTCACAAGACCTCACAGTAGCTCCTCTGGTTAGGGAGGAAGTCCTCAAACGATGGATTTTGAGGTCTTCACTTGCCCCATGAAAAGTCAATTTTGGGTGCATGGCAAGAGCTCGATGCCAGATGTCAACCCAACAGCTGCCTGCCCTTCTTCTCCTCTGGAGTATTCTTCTCTGTGGTTTAGCGGGCATCTGCTGATCTATGGTGAGGGAAAATCAGAAGGAATGGGCTAGAAATGTACGTGCTAATGTATTCCAAAAATGCAACAATAAAAAATGAGTAAATGCCCAGAGAGTTTGTCAAAACAAGTACTGCCCATGTGCGAACAGAAAATAATGAACACAGACTGTTGAGGTTGCTTCCTGCTTCTTCCTGTCCTTCCGTCCCTCCTGCACCCTCACCCTCATCCCCAGTACTCCCTCTCATTTCCCTCTCAGCTCAGCACCATAAGGGAATCCTAAATTGGTGAATTCAAAGAGATGAGTCCAGGGTAGTGTTGATTAACCACATAAACTGGTTTTCAGATTTGAGGGTAAATAGTGAATGGTACATTTTCTTTTTTTTAACACTAAAAGTGATTAAGATGAAGCCTAGAAACTTTAACTCTTATCTCATAAACATTCCCCTGGTTTCCCAAATTAAAGCAAGCTGTAACTGGCATCATGGTGAGGTGGTGCTGGAGTGTTTCCTTTAACGCAGGCACCTAAATATAAGAAGCCAAGTCTATAAAGATAATAACTCTGACCCATTTTCCCCAATGTTTCTTATTTCTGATCCCTTCTATATAAAATGGGAGCCTTGGTGGTGTAGTGCCTAAGGCATTTGACTGCTAACCAGAAGGCTGGTGGTTCAAATCCACCAGCCACTCCTCAGAAGGAAGATTGCGCAATCTACTTCCACAGAGATACTGTCTTGGAAACCCTAGGAAGGGACTCTATGAGTTGGATCCAACTTCTAGTATAAGCCATGAGAAAAACAACTGACTACAGTTTAGCAGCTCATCTATAAGGGGTCTAGCATTGCTATCCACCAATGTGTAGTAGAAGGGCCCTGGAAGGCACTGGCAAGTGCTAAACTACCTTGAGTGAATATTTTATTTAAATTGACAAGGGAGTGTTGACAGTAAGCTGAACAAGTAGTCCAGGTTCTCCTGGGATTGTCCAAATTTTAAAACTAGAAGTCTCATATCCCATGAACTCCCTCAGTCCTGCGGAAACTGAAGACAACTGGTCATTCTGTTTGATTGGCACAACCCCGGGAAGTCCCCTTGAAGAGGTCACTGACCAGGGCACAATCTAAGCTCCTCTCACTCCTTCCAACAGTCTCTGTCTGGTGGTTGCTTTCTTCTGACCATCTTTTCCTACATGAGGCTGTAAGGCTGTCCTTGCCTCTCTGAGCCTTCTCAATGTCAGACATTCCCCACAACAGAGTTCCCAAGGGTCTTATTACTGGATAAGCCTCAGTATCTCTCCCACCCTCTTTATCAGCATTCCTGTGGCCCCTTTATAGAGCCCCCTAACACAAGTAGCCCCACCCCCACTGACAGTTATTCTTCCCATAAGACTTCTGCTTCCTCTGGGGCCCAAGGCCTCTCCAGGGTCTGAGCCTCCCTCACTATTTCAAGCTCAAGGCACCCACTGTGGTCTTGGCTGTCACAGAAGCTATCACCCTTTCGTCTCCCCTCACTAAAGATGAATTCTCTTAGGTGAAGGAAGCACCACCCTGTTCATCTGTGTCCATGACCCCAAAAGCCTAGCACAGTGCCTGACACAGATTCAGAGCTCAATGTTTACCTGGTGAATTGAAAACTAGGCCCTGTAGTCACTGTGTCTCCTATGTTGACTGGGACAACCCCCTTCACCTCTAACAATGACACCCCTTCTTCTACTCGCTTCACAGTAGAAGAAGTAGACTCTCTCCTTCACCAGTTTATTAGTGAGACACACCCCTTTCTAGGCAGGTCCTTTATGTGGTCCTTCTACCACATGCTACAGAAGGACCAGATGTTTCCTGCAACTTGGCTGCTCACCCTACAATAGGCCTGGCTTTCTTAGTGATCCAGACTTAGGATCACTCCTCCACAAACTCATCTCCACCATCTCTACCAGCCCCTATCCTCCTTTCTCTCTTTTGGCCTAATATGGAGAACCTGGATGTCATGTCACTAGGTAGCAGTATGTGGCAGTCCACGGGCCTGGTATGGTCTGGATGGGGTCCGGATCCTCAACCAGGAGGATTGCCAGGCTGGGATTCCTACTATGGAAGCTGCATGGTCTGGGCCACAGTTTCTTGATAGGCAAGACTCACAGATGTGCACATGAGAAGATAATGACAGATGTAAAACAAAGATGCTGGAAGCCACCAAGAAAGGAAAAGAAAGAAAACCACCAAGGCACCATTTTGAGATTAATGTTTGTGGACATAATACAATTTTTTCAATCTCCTGGACCAAATGTAGCTTTCTCACATAACCAACCAGTTAACTATTAATCTTTTAACCTATAACAACAGTTCTTTTGCTGGAGTAATGTGTCATTTTAATAAAAGCTAGCAGATTTACCCATGATCAGATAGACCCCTCAGTTACCTTCAGGCTGAGGTTTTCATGGCTTTATGTTTGTATTTGTGGAATTTAGACAGTAAGCTCTTAATCAGGTAATCAGCCTTCATCTCCATTTCACCTGTCTCTTTGTCA
Organism: Orycteropus afer afer; assembly: GCF_000298275.1. Classification (NCBI taxonomy): domain Eukaryota; kingdom Metazoa; phylum Chordata; class Mammalia; order Tubulidentata; family Orycteropodidae; genus Orycteropus; species Orycteropus afer. Next base: position 1,603,374 of record NW_006921660.1, read on the forward strand.
TGGGCTCATATATACTGTGTGGTTCATAATTAGTAAAGGCATTAATAACAACCATGTTCCACTCAATGTTTCAGGGATCACTGCCACCCAGACTATGAGAGGGAGAAGCAACACATTGAATTAGCTGATGAAGCTAAATTGGGATGTGTTGTAAGCACCACCATAGAGAAAGAACCAAAAAAATTTTAAAAGCATAAGAAGTTAGAAGTGCAATAAGGTAACAAAGCATTCCCATGGAAAAATACAAGCTACAGCTTGAGAAGAGCAGACAAGGAATGATGAAAATTCTGGAAACAGAGAGTCAATGAAATAGCAGGATATGGAAAACAGTAAGGCTAGGGAGCAATTTATGGGGTGAGACAGGATGAGGGTGCAATGTGATGTGACAGCTAAATAAGCAAAGAAACATTTGACTCTCACAGCCATCCCTGCGTGCTGCACGTGGCTAGAGTGCCTCTCCCACAGCCAGCGGCATCTGGTGGCCAGACAGCAGCCATTTATTGAGCACTTATTGTGCATCAGGCACTTAGCACAGTCATGTCATCCCTCAAAACCCCTGCAAGTCAGAGGTTATCATCCCAAAATCCAGGAGGGAAACTGAAGCTCAGAAAGGTTAAGCAGCTTTTCTAGGATCACAGAGCTCAAAAGCAACAAAACTGAAATATAAACCAATACCAATCCAACTCTAAAATCTCTTCCGTATACTTTATACTCAGTCACCACTTGGTGAATGAATAGGCAAGGAACAGGGTGACACCCTGCAGTCTAATGCCAGCTGTAACATTGCTGTGACCTCTGGCTATGGGGAAGTGGAAAGTGTGTGAGGACCAGACAACTACTGTGGAAAGCAGTACGGTGACTCCTTAAACAGTTGGAATTAGAAATACCATTTGACCCAGCAATTCCATTGTTGTATTGTTGTTATGTGCTGTCGAATCAGCATCGACTCATAGAACCCCTCCTTGGGTTTCCGAGGCAGTATCAATCCTACTTCTGTAGTGATACTGCCTTGGAAACCCAAGGAGGGCCCTCTTGAGTCGGGGCCGACTCGACGGCAAACAACAACAACAACAACAACAATCACTACAGAAGTAGGATTGCCCAACCTTCCTTCTGAGGAGTGGCGGGTGGGTTTGAACCGCCAGCCTTCTGGTAAGCAGTCAAGTGCCTTAGGCACTATGTTACCAGAGCTCCTAGCTCTAGGTATATATATATACTCCTAGGTATATATCCTAAAGAAGTGCGAGTCAGGACCAGAACAGATATATGCACACCCATGTTCATCGCAGCACTATTTACAATAGCCAAAAGATGGAAAAAACTTAGGTGTCCATCAACTGAAGAATGGATGACCAAACTATGATATATATACACACAATGGAATACTATGCAACTCTAAATAATAATGTAGAATCTGCAAAACACCGCATAATGTGGATGAACTTGGAGGACATTATGATGAGTGAATAAGTCAATCACAGAAGTACAAATATTGTATTAGTCTGTTATTGTAAAAAGTCAAGGAAAGGTTTATACATGGAGGGATACTTTCTTTGTTGGTTACCAAGGGTGGGAGGGGAGCAGAGGGAACACTATTAGATAGGTAGAGACAAGTATTGATTTGGGTGAAGAGAAGGGCAATGCACCAAATGTAAGTGATCAACACGGTGGCATTGAGGAAGAGGAAGACATAGAGAGGTACATGGGACATACAGACAACAAACATAAACCCTTTTGCACATACAGTACTGCACTGTCAGTGAAGGCAAACATGGATATATGGGTGGATAGATAAGTGGACAAGCTGAACTATTAGGTATGTCTACGCAGGGGGGAGTGTGCCCAAGACCATGTACAGGGTTGGCAGACAATGTTTCTACAAGTGTATTGCTATGTTCTGTAAGAATTCCCAGCTGTATAGTAGAGTTGACAAGGGACAAGATTATAGTCACTTCTTGGGCACAGCCAGCTTCCCGGAGGGAGCAAGTAGTTGGACCTGTGGGCTCAGGACCATAGTCGCAGGGGACATCAAGATCAATTGGCATAACATACTACACAAAACATTGTTCCACCTCATACTTTGGCAAATAGCAACTGAGATCTTAAAAAAAAAAAAAAATTCATGGAAAGAATTAGTCCAAGGGACTGGTACACCATGCGGTCCTTAGCCCATATGACTATGAGACCAGAAGAACTTGATGGTGCCCTTCTACCACTGTCAACCACTCAGAGGCAGATCTATGTAGGAGATCCTGGATAGAGTGGGAAAACAATGTGGAACAAAACTCAAAATCATTTGAAAAAAAAAAAAAAAGGGACCATGTTTGCTGGTCTGACAGAGCCTAATGGAGCCACTGAGATTATGGCCCCTAGCTGCCCTTCAGGTCTGGAATTGAACCCACACAGTGGTTTCCAGCCAAACAAAAGACAGGCATATGAGGTGAACATTTACACCAGCTAGGTACACTCCTTGGAGAGAACAACTGGCAAGAATAGAAGGGCTGTGTATGCACAGGGACATAGTTCAGGGGGCAGGAATGCATGGAGGGATGGACACAGGGAAGAAGTAACTATCGGGAGGAAGTGAGAGGGGAGCTGTTGCATTGGGGTAAATTGTAGTCAATGTCATGAGACAAAGTGTATGTGAACTGATGTATGGAAAGTGAATTTGCTCTGTTGCACCCAGATAACAATTTAAAAAAGAAAGAAAGAAAGAAAGTGTATGAAGACCAGGAGTCAGAAAACTTGAGTTCCAACTCCAGCTATGCCTCTTACTAGCTGTGTGACTCTTATGAGTGTCACTTAACTTCTTTGTGCCTCAGTTCCTTCAACTATAACGTTGGGACAATAATGTCATCCACACAATAATGTTATGATCATTAAGTGACTGTCAGTGTAGGCTCTTGGTGAATGGTAAAAAAGAAAAGACTTACTGCCGTTGAGTTGGATCCAACTCATAGCGGCCCCTCCTTAGGTTTCCAAGGTGGTATCACTACAGAAGTAGATTGTCCACCTTTCCTTTCAAGGAGTGCTGGTTGGTTTGAACCGCCACCCTTCTGGTTAGCAGTCAAATGCCTTAGGCACTATGCCATCAGAGCTCCACCCAAAAATCATAATACTATTATGACTCTAAATACATGGTACTATTATAGTCATAAGGAGCTCTGGTGGCTTAGTAAATAAGGCATTTGGACCCAAACCAGAAGGCCAATGGTTCAAACCCACCAGTTGTTCTGCAGGAGGAATATGAGGCAATCTACTTCCACAAAGATTTATAGCCTTAGAAACCCAATGGGTATTGTTATGAGTCAGAATCAACTCACTGGTCATGGGTTTGCTTTGGTTTGAGTTATTACAGTCATGGTACCATTATAAATACATGCACCTGGGTGATGTAAACAGTTAATGCACTCAGCTGCTAACCAAAGTTTGGAGGTTTGAGTTTGCCCAGAAGCTCTTGGAACAAAGGCCTGGTGATATGCTTTTGAAAAAACTGCCCTTGAAAACCCTGTGGAGCACAGTTGTACTATGACACACATGGGGTCACCTAGTGTAAGAATTGCCTCCATGGCAATTAGCTTTATTATGAATCTTGTGAGCCATCCTGTAAATTGCTTGTATTTTAATTGTTTTGATTTCACACATTCATCTTGACTAGCCAATTCTACTTCTTGCATTAGAAATATTTGTAATATTAAACCCTGCTTTGCAAGAAATATCAGGATCAAATGGTTAGTTTATAATGAATGGCTGTGTTGTGTTCCACTGGCTGTAGCCTCCTTTTATTGTAGTTGTTAGTTGCCCTCAAGTTGATTCTCACTCATAGTGACTCAATGTTATAATAGAACTGTCATTTTCAAAGCTAGGGTTGTCAAGGTTGTGATCTTTCAGAAGCAGATCACCAAGCCTGTCTTCCAAGGTGTTTGGGGGGTTTGATCGGCAAACCTTTGGCTCATAGTTAACCATTTGTGCCATTCAGAGCCTCCTTAAGATTCACAAAAATTTCTTTAAGCCCAATGTTTCACAACAAGTAAGCATCTATACCCACTGTAATCAAGTTGATTAAGAACTCAATTACAACTACCCCATAGAGTTTCCAAGGCTATAAATCTTTACAGAAGCAGACTGGCTCATCTTTCTCCCATGGAGTGGCTGGTGCATTCGAACCGCCAGTCTTTTGGTTAGCAGCCAAATGTCTTAACTACTGTCCCACCAGAGCCTAAAAATATATGTAGTTCAAAGAAAAGAAAGGTGACAGGGCCATGATGGTTTTGGATTCCATCTCAACTGAAGAATGGCTGAAGGAAATGAAGAATTTATGGCCTGGAGAAGAGGAGCAAAAATGCCATCTCCAAAGGTTTGAATGAATGGCTTAGAGAAGAGGGGACTGATTTATTTTGAGTTGCTCCCAAGGGAGGAGCTAGAAGCACGGGGAAGTATGTATGTATCACCATAAAGGGGTACTGGGATGGTAGTGAGTGGAATGGAGAGCAGCCCTTAGCTTCAGTTGCTTTGTTAGTAAAATGAGATGATTGGATTAAATACATTTTAACATACTTTCTGTCTCTAACATGCTATATTCAGTGGTTATAAAACTTATTACGAGGTCCAGTTCAACTCAGTATGAGAAAATACCTTCTTAACTAAGCTCCTTAGCAATTTAATGGACTACCTCCAAAGGTATGAGGTACTTGGTTTAGGAAGTAATCCAGTTAAGATTGGAAAGCCCCAATCAGAGATGTGTTCGGTGGTAGTTTGGATCAGATGCCCTCTAATCACAATTTCTTAGAACACAATGCCATGCAATTGTCTTATTTCGTTTCAGAATCGAGAGATGCTTCCATTTTGGATGAACAGCACTGGAAAAAGGGAAGGCTGGCAGCATGGATGGCATGGATATGACAATGAGCTCATGGACATGAGGGGCATTTTCTTGGCCTTTGGACCTGGTAGGCAAAGAAATGACCAAACACTCTTAGTTGGCCTTTCCCCAGGAGGTGTCTCTCAGTAGGGCTAATGGTGCTGGTAAAGGCTGGAGTAATTTCTTTAGGCACCCTTTTTATGAGCAAAGTTGAGCAAACCCAGCCGGTCCCCATGAAACATCTTTTACTGGCTTCTTTTCAAATGCTTCTTGGGTTTGGCAAATGTGGTCAAATGCTTTTCCTTGTAAAATTTAAGCCCTGAGTGCAGTGAAGAAAATGTATTCCACATGTTCATGATTCATTTTTTACTTAATTCATCAAAATGTTATTTCACAGCTATCTGATGTCCAGGAAAGCTTATCAGACACCAGGCTGCTGACAGCTGTTAGTCTGGAAGTGGGCATGCTTGCTTCTCAGGCTCTGGCTCTTCCACAGCCCTCCCTAACTACCCACCCTGGGAGGTTCACTCGGTTCAGGGCCCAACCAGAAGCTAGGCTGTGCTGGAGGGCAGGCTCCAAAATGATCCTGGGACTGATTTTGAGGAAGAGTCCGAATGACTCGGATGGCCTGAGTGAAAGCAAATTTGCTATGACTGTCTTGATCAGATCCTAACAATTAGGATTTGAAGAGATGGGAAATGATGACGGCCTATTTGTGCATTTGCTTTCAATGATATAGCAGTATAAATGAATATTTTGGAAAAGTTACTCAAATACTCTGAAGACCATCCTACTACCTGAATACCCCCTTCCTTTTAAAAAAAAAGGATTCACCAGTCAGTTGATGGGTTCATGAGCTCCTTTTTTTTCTTGTTACTGTCCACCCTTCTTATTAAATATCATAAGCTTCCTCTGATATCCATAATCCAAATACCTTTTTCCAAATGTTGATCATAATGTTTCAACCCACAAAAGCCACGTTGTCCTTTCAAATTATAGGCTACAGACCACATCCAGAAAGAAGCTCTGCTCTTCTCCTTTATGTAGCAAGATCAAAAAGATACGTCAGCTCATCCCACTCCATCTGCCTTGATTCCCTCTGCTTACCACAAAACAGCTCTAAGAACCGAGAGGTGCCCATTGCTGCAGCCTCCTCAGGTACTCTTAGGAGCCTGAGCTTAGGGAACACATTGGTCGAAATCCTTGCCTGCGTGTGATCTGAGTTCCCAAGTCCGGAAGGAAGCATCTGCATCAGTAGCAGCAAACGCTTGTACAGCACTGAACGAGTTCACGACAATGGCGTCAGAGAGAGCTCAGAGGACTTCGGAGCATGTAGCCGTTAACCAATAATAATTACCAGGAGCTGCCTGTCAGCCAAATCGAGGTCAGATACGCAGAGTTCAGAAGCGGACTGAATTAGGAGTGGCCTACGAGGACTACGTTGAGATCTACTTTTAGATTAAGTTGGAGATACTCCCGGGCCATGGATTTTCTATGAGAAAACAAACAGCAGGGCTTTTATTCAAAAACGTTCCCTCTTCCCTCTCCAGAAAAGAGAACTAAGATCATGAATGCAAAATAGTTGTCTGCTGAAGGGGCAATTAGGAGCAAGAGTTTCAAGCATATTTTAAAGCAGAGCCAAATCTTACCCCAAACCAAAAATTTTAAACAAAATCCCCAAAGCTTCACTAGCTTAAAGTTAAATTCAGTGAGGGATATTTTGCCCATTAATAAAAGCCTTGACCATAGGCTTCTTTAAAGCTAAAAGCCCTCAGCCTTTTGCAGACAGAAAGACGCCCCCTGATGAAAATAGACTGGGCTAATTGCAAAAATGTTTCCAGGCAGATACATGGTTGAGAGCTTCCCACAAACCATCACGTTTCTGGCTCCAATTCTCATGAAAGATTGAACAGCTTTACACACTGACTGTTTACTCCAAAGAAAATTTAAGAGTAAGGCCTTTAATAGCTATCTAGCTGCACTTTGAGATAAAGGTACATCCCTACTGATTAATTGTCTTCACTTCTTGCTTAGGGAAGAAGCTGGGCATCACTATAGCTGCCTAGACATAGTTGTGAGTGTGAGTCTGATCCAGCAAAGGGAAAGGAAAATAATTCTGGGAGATAGCTTCACTCTACTTAATCCCAGTTTCTAATTTGAACAACATAATCTTGCCCTGGAGAACTCCACATTCAAGATAAGACAGCAGGAGTATGATTCAGTGAGCTGCCTGTAAGCGAACAAGCCTCACTTGGAAATTAGCCCCAGGTACCAGGCACAGCGCAAGCCTGCAGAGCTTCTTTTGTTTGGGAGAAACACTTTTAATGTACAAATAATGTTAAATCCATGGGAATAATTTGGATTTCCAATCCAGGTTCAAAATGCCATCTTGAACTACCAGAGTTTGCCTGGGTCCTCCCAAACTAGATCAGGTATAGTTTATAATTTTACCATTCAGGAATTTCCTAGAAGCTCTTGTTCCAGCCGGATCATCTTGGCACTGGGCCCAAAGTCCCATCCCTGCAAAAACATGAATCCATGAACTGGGTGGGATAAGAACGAAAACCCAATTCTCCTTCCTGCTTACCTGCACAGGATTTGGTTTTGTACTTTCAATATAAGAAGATAATCTTTTCTAACACTGAGAATACCATGGGCTGCTAAAAGAACTAACAGATCTATCCTGGAAGAAGTGCAGCCAGAATGCTCCTTGGAAGTGAGAATGGCCAGACTTTGTCTCACCTACTTTGGTCATGTTGTCAGAAGGGACTATTCCCTGGAGAAGGATATCATATTTGGTAAAGTGGAGCGTCAGCAAAAAAGGGGAAGGCCATCAACAAGATGGATTGCCACAGTGGCTGCAACGATGGGCTCAGATATAGCAAGGATTGTGAGGCTGGCACAGGACCGGCAGTGTTGTACATAAGGTCGCTATGAGAGACGACTCAACGGCACCTAACAACAAAAACAACACTTTTGTCAGGGAACTCAATCTCAGTTTTTCCTGGGAACTGTTAAAGAAGTGGGTGCTTGACAGGCTAGAGAAGGATGCAGTACATTTACTATTGTCTACCACCCATAGGAGCTCTGGTAGTGTAGTGCCTAAGTCACTTCACTGCTAACCAGAAGGCTGGCGGTTCAAACCCACTGGCCACTCCTCGGAAGGAAGGTTGGGCAACTTACTTCCGTAGTGATACTGCCTAGGAAACCCAAGGAGGGGTCACTATGAGTCAGGTCCGACTTGACAGCACATAACAACAACAATAACACCACCCATATACCCTCCCACCCACCCACACAGAAGGGACTTGGCCACCATGGGGCAGTGTGATCATCACATCCAAATCATATGGCAAGGCAGGAGAGAGGAGTTGCTTCTACTCTCACTGGGAGAGACTTTCCATTGATACTTCATTCTTCTGTTGGGGAAATGTTACCATCACCCTTATCTTATTTGTAAAATTTGCCTTGGTATTAAGAGGGACTGAGATACTGGGGCAGCCCTTACATTCTCCTTTCCAGGCAGGTTCTGGGTTTTGGGGTATTTTCACTTGTTTTAACCTGAGACAATGCTGGTCCATATCTCCCCTGCACCAAAAGAAAAGGAAACTCTCCAAATACACTATGAAGTGAACATTTTTAATCCATAGTTTATCCTTCTTAGACATTTACTATACATATTTATTAATAATAAGAAGAAGAACACCCACTGCCATCAAGTTGATTCCAACTCACGGCAACCCCATGTGGTACAGATGAGAACTGCCCCACAGGGTTTTCTTGGCTGTAAGCTTTATGGAGCAGATCTCCAGGCCTTTCTTCTGCAGTGCCACTGGATGAATTTGAACCTAACTTTTAGGTTAGTTGTCAAGTCCAAACAACTTGCGCCACTATCGTTAATAATAGCTACCACTTATTGGGCATATATGATGTATCTGGAATTATGATATAGGTACTATTTCCATCCTCATTTGCAGAAGCAGAGAACAGAGAGGTTAAATAGCTTTGCTGAGGTTACCCAGCTAGTAGGTAGATGCAGGCTATTTATAGAGCCCATGCTTTTAACTATGTACTCTACCACCTCTTTTTACTGAATTCAGATGCGGTTATCCGAAGTGAGGAAAACTCACTATTTGGGATGTTGACCTGAATCTACCATACTCTATGGCAGAGTTTCCTGTATGTAACTTTCTTCCGTATTTGCAACTCCAGGGTTAACACAAGAGTAGACCTGGGTGTTAGTACTTCTGGAATATATTGCTATTATTGATTGGTTGCTTTTTAAATAAAATATACATGACCATTTTAGAAAAGTCATTATAGAGATTATTTTCTGAGATAGAAAATTTGACTTTACAGCCCCAAACTACCTTTTATTTTTAGAATCTTAGGTGAAGGAAAAGCATGTGATATAGACCCTTATCCTTTAAAGTCTCCCTTTCTGAATTCAACCTTAATGCAACTTTGACTATTTTGTTGAAAGCTTTAGAACCTAAAACTGAATTATGTATGTGTGTGTATGTGTGTGTGTATGTGTGTGTGTATGTACTCTTACATTCACTCTTTAAATAGGTAAATATTTTCCATTCAAGATCTTAAATCCCTCCTATGGAGAAGGATGAGGTAGCACTCTTGATTGAAGTCTCTCCAAAGATATGCAGTGTCACCTTCAGTGCCTTTACTTGTTATGCTCTGATTGGCCAGTTCTACCCTTTATATTCCTATATCACAGTTGGAGTTTGGTGCAGGTCTATGGGTGTCAGGACAGTACTTTCTTCCGTTAAATCTCTCAGAGCTTTCACTTGGGTTCCTAACTACCACCATTTCACTTATTTTCCACATAGCTAAGTTATTTTACTTTCCAGTGAAAGCTTCCCCCAGAATGGTCATTTGGTTTTCCAAAATATTTAGGAAACCACTGCTGCTACTTCTATGTTAGCCAGCATTGTGGAAACCGCATGGTTTCCTGTTTCATCAGGCCCTCTGTGTGGTGGCAGGAAAACTAAGAAGCATTCTTGAGTTTGTCTGCGGCCTCTGCAGTACAAATAGGGACCCTGGCTAATCCACCTCTGCTAGATAGATGTTCTAGAAGATAAGCATACCATTTAATTTGATTATGGGGAGCCCAGCAGACAGTCAAGTTTCTGTGCCCACACTTGCTCTCCCGCTCTGAAGAAACAGAGCAGCCCAGGTGGCCCTTCTGCCCCTCCAAGAAAGGTCTTTTGTCACAAAAAGATCACAAAGAGAGTCTGTTTGCTTATTTTTCTTTTGAAGGGATTGATCTTCATGAGCCAAAGGAAACTATTTCCTGTCATAACCTCTGTTGTTGCTATTAGCTGCATGGAGTTGACCCCTGACTCATGGCAACGCTATGCACTGTGTAAAGAAATGTTCCTTAGTACTGTGCCATCCCCAGGGTCAGTTGTAGATCAGACCATTGTGATCCATAGGGTTTTTATTGACTGACTCTTGGGAGGAGATCCTAGTCGGTCTTAGTCTGGAAGCTCTGCTGAAATCTATTAAGTATTATAACAACACACAAGCCTCCACTGATGGGTAGAGATTGCTCATGATAATCTATGCCAAAAAATAAGCAAAACCCCAAACCTATTGCAATCAAGTTGATTCTGACTCATAACGACCCCATATGCTACTAAGTAGAACTGCTGCATAGTTTTCTTGGCTATAATTATAATGGCCCTTCTTCTGTGGTGCTGCTTGTTGGGTTTGAACCTCTATGTTCCAATATGTTTCCAATATACTCGCACATTCACAATCACTTGGCCACACCCTGTTGATAGAGCTGTTCTTCCAAACTGAAAGTTTTCTGACACCTGAGTATAATTTCTCCATCTTGTGATTTGACGCCTCCTCTGCCCAGTGAGTGACGGTGATGGCCTGTTTGCTTTTCCTTTCAGATTTCAAGTCCAACTTCAGAGCTGCTCCCATCAGATCAGTGGATGTCTACAATGTCATGTGCAAAGTGGCAGGCATCACCCCATTGCCAAACAACGGGTCCTGGTCCCGAGTGATGTGCATGCTAAAGCAGCAGGACAGCTCAGCGCCATCTGTCCAGCTGAGCAGCTGGGCACTGGCCTTGATTCTCCTCTTCCTGTTTGCATAACTGATCTTATTGCTTGTCCCAAGACACTGTCAGCAACTGTACCTCCAAAGTGGCATTTTTTAATTTTCTATTTGAATAATAGCTTCATTAACACAATCAAGGCCATGAAAATTTAAATATATTATTCTTGGGTACTTCCGTACCTAAAGTCCCCACTTCTTTTTTTGAAAAAACAAACAAACAAACAAACAAAACTGTTCTTTTTTTAAGATAAAGAAATAATCTCAACTTTTCCTCATTTGTTCAACAATATTTTATTTTCAACTTCCTTTTAATACAGTTATCTAGAATAAAATACTATCTTGACAAAGGCCTGCACCTGTAGCAAACAGACTTTAAGCAGATAGTACATGATAGTTCTGGGCCCCTGCCTGGAGTGTACAAAGCAGCCCTTAGGCCAGGTCCTCTTCTGTGCCCTGACTACTCCTGCAGCCATCATCAGATCTGTGGTCACAATCTGCATGTGCCTTCCATCACAGACAAGAGGATGTCTGCATTATAGAGCAGTTGCTGCCACCTGTTTCCTACTTAGCTTGTGGAGTTTTTGAATCTTATTCAAAGACCCAGCAAGGGTGTATCTCAGCTGGGATCGCTAATCAAAGTCACAAAGGAGCTGATAACTCTTAAAGCAAGATAGAAGACATGAATTTCCCCATAGTCTGAATGGTCAAAAATTTCTCCCTTGCCTAAAGGAGCAGAAAGTTTTAAGGTTTTGATAGATATAAGCTTCTGTAAGAATGATCATTGGGCATCATGGTATGAAGCCTTACACATAAAAGGCCTGAATGGTATGAACTAATTTAGAGAATGCCTGCCCTGTGTGAAGACTTCCTCATAGACTTCCCCTCTCTGGAGCCAGATTCAAAGTGTAGATAATTATTGTTGTTGTTATGTTAGCTGCCGTGGAGTCATCCCTAACTCATAACAACCCTGAACACACTGAAAGGAACTACTACCTAATTTGCTACCCAAAACCAATCCCCATGATCAGTTGCAAATTGCACCATTGTGATCCACAGAGTTTTCATTGGATTACTTCCAGAAACAGGTTGTCAGGCCTTTCTTCCTAGTCTGTCTTAGTCGGGAAGCTCCTTTCATACCTGTTCAGCACCATAGTAACTCTCAAGCCTCCACTGATAGACAGGCAGTGGCTGGGCATTAGGCACAGTGGCTGGGAATGTAACACAGGTCTCCAGGTGAGAAATCTACCACTGAATCATCTATGTCCTCAGACTATGGTAATATCCAACATTGCATGCTGGGAAAGGGATGTTGTACAGATGAGAATATGAAAATATTACCAGAAATCTGTGTTTACTGCTTGGAGTGATGGTGCATTAAACATAAATTTATGCACCAGTAGTGCTGAAGCAATGTTTTCCTATCAAAGGGAGCTGCTGACTGATCCAAAATTCCAAAGAAAATAGGGGAGGGGTTCGAAAGAATAGAGTACAATGAGGTCAAATCAGAGTCACTGATGAACTACCCATTCTGATTAAGAAACCAACTTGATTAAAGTGTCATCTCGGAGATCTAAATTCTGAGAAGAGCCATTGAGTTTGAGGAAAAATATTCTTACCTCAATTATGCGAATTTGCTGCATGAGATCTTGGTATAAAACAAGGGATAACTGTCTTTTTAAATGATGGGAATCTTGTATACATCAACTAAATTCCTATCTCATTGCATGAAAAATGAGTTTGCACTAAATAAAGCAAATCAGCTAGTGGGACTTTTTGTCAGGAAAAGGCAACACATCAGATCTCCTCAGGAAGATGAAGTACTTTTCTGATTGCTGTTCTTTTGAAGCACCTGGTTGATTCCAACTCATAGAGACCCTGTGGACAACAAAATGAAACACTGCTTGGTCTTGTACCATCCTCACACTCATTACCATGTTTGAGCCCATTATTGCAGCCACTGTGTCAATCCGTTTCATTGTGGGTCTTCCTCTTTTTCACTGACTCTCTACTGAGCGTGATGTCCTTCCTCAGGGACTGCTCTCTCCTCATAACATGTCCAAGTACATGAGACAAAGTCTTGCCATGCACGCTTCCAAAGACCATTCTGACTGTGCTCCTTCCAGGACAGATTTTTTTCATTCTTCTGGCAATCGGTACATTCAACATTCTTCATCAACACTGTAATTCAAAGGCATCCATTCTTCTTTGATCTTCCTTATTCATTGTCCAACTTTCCCATGCATACAAGACTATTGAAAATACCATGGCTTGCATCAGGCACACCTTAGTTCTCAAAGTGACATCCCTGCTGTTTAATATCTTAAAAAGGTTTTTGGCAGCAGATTTGCCCAATGCAGTACATTATTTAAGGAGTTCTCATGGTGTAGTGCCTAAGGCATTTGACTGCTAACCATGAGATTGATAGTTCAAACCCACCAGCCACTCCGCAGAAGGAAGACTGGGAAATCTAGATCTGTAAAGATTTACCACCTCAGAAACCCAAAGAGGGTTGCTATGCATCAGAATCAGCTCAATGGCAGGGTTGTTTTTTTTTTTTTTTGGTGGGGGGGGTGGTACATCATTTGATTTCTTGACTCCTGCTTCCCTGGGCATTGATTTTGGATCCAAGTAAAATGAAACTTTTGACAACTTCAACCTTTCCTTCGTTTATCATGATGTTGCTTACTGGTCCATTTGTGAAGATTTTTGTTTTCTTTATGTTGAAGTATAAACCATACGGAAGGCAGTAGCCTTTGAATTTCATCAGTAAGTGATTCAAGTCCTCTTCCTGTTCAGCAAGCAAGGTTGTGTCATCTCTATATTTCAGATTGTTAATGAGTCTGCCTCCAATATCAATGCTGCATTCTTCTTCATATGGTACCTTCCCAGATTAGTTGCTTACCATGCAGATTGAATAAATTTGGTGAAAGTATACAATCCTGACGTAGATCATTCCTGATTTTAAACTATGTAGAATCTCCTTATTCTGTTCAAACTACTCCCTCTTGGTCTTTGTATGAATTCCTTGTGAGCACAGTTAACTGTTCTGGAATTCCCATTCTTTGCAATGTTAACCCATAATTTGTTATGATCCACACAGTCAAATACCATTGCATAGTCAATAAAAGACAGGTAAACATCTTTCTGGTAGTCTCTGCTTTCAGTCAAGATCCATCTGACATCAGCAATGATATCTCTCATTCTATGTCCTCTTCTGAATCCAGCTTCTGAATCTGGCAGTTCCCTATTGATGTAATGCTACAAACATTTCTGAATTGTATTCAGCAAAACATGTGTGGTGTTAAAGATATTGTTCAATAATTTCTGCATTCTTTGGATCACCTTTCTTTGGGTATGGATCTGTTCCAGTCAGTTGGCCAGGTAGCTGTCTTCCACATTTCTTGGCATAAAAGAGTAAGTGCTTCCAGCATTGTATCTGTTTGTTGAAACATCTCATTGGGTATTCTGCCAATTCCTTGTTGTTGTTGTTGTTAGATGCCGTCAAATTGCTTCCGACTCATAGCAACCTCATGCACAGCAGAATGAAACACTGCCCAATCCCGCACCAGCTCCATGATCCCTGCTATACTTGAGCCCATCATCCCAGCCATCATGTCAATCCATCTCGTAGAAGGCCTTCCCTTCTTTTGTCGACCCTCCACCTTACCAAGCATGACATCCATCTCCAGGGAATGGTCCCTTCTGACAACATGACCAAAGTAGGTGAGACGAAGTCTGGCCATCTTCGCTTCCAAGGAGCATCTCAGCTGCACTTCTTCCAAGACAGATCTGTTAGTTCTTTTCGCAGTCCATGGTGCCTTCAGCATTCTTCGCCAACACCACAACTCAAAAGCATCAACTCTTCTTCGGTCTTCCTTATTCATTGTCCAGCTCTCACATGCATACAAGGCGATGGGAAATATGGCCTGTGTCAGGTGCACCCTAGTCCTCAAGGAGACATCCTTGCTCCTCAGCACTTGAAACAGTTCCTTCACAACTGACCTACCCAGTGCTACACGTCATCTAATGTCCTGACTGCTGCTTCCACTGGCCTCGACTGTAGAACCAAGCAACGTGAATTCTTTGACAACTTCAATCTTTTCTCCATTTATCATGATGCTGCTTATTGGTCCAGTTGTGAGGATTTTTGTCTTCTTTATATTGTTATGTAATCCATACTGCAGACTGTGTTCCTCAATCTTCACCAGTAAGTGCCTCAAGTCATCCTCACTTTCAGCAAGCAAAGTTGTGTCATCAGCGTATCTCAGGTTGTTAATGATTCTTCCTCCAATTCTGATGCCACGTTTTTCTTCATATAGTCCAGCTTCTTGGATTATTTGCTCAGCAGATAGACTGAATAAGTGTGGGGAAAGGATACAACCCTGACACACTCCCTTCTTGATTTTAAACCATGTAGTGTCCCCTTGTTCTGTTTGAACAACAGCCTCCTGGTCAAGGTACAGGTTCCTCATAAGTACAATCAAGTGTTTGGGAATTCCCATTCCTCTCAATGTTATCCATAATTTGTCATGATCCACACAATCAAATGCCTTTGCATAGTCAATAAAACACAAGTAAACATCTTTTTGGTATTCTTT
>NW_006921660.1:1619349-1619984 GCF_000298275.1 Orycteropus afer afer
GGAATGGGCACAAATATGGATCTCTTCCAGTCAGTTGGCCAGGTAGCTGTCTTCCAAATCTCTTGGCATAACCAAGTGAGTGCCTCCAGTGCGGCCTTTATTTGTTGAAATATCTCAATGGGTATTCTGCAATTCCTGGAGCCTTGTTCTTTGCCAATTCCTTCATTGCAGCTTCAACTTCCTCCTTCTGTGCCATTGGTTCTAGATCATATGCCACCTCCTGAAATGGATAAAGATCACTAGTTCTTTTTGGTACAGTGACTCTGTATATTCCTTCCATCTTCTTTTGATGTTCGTGGCATCATTCAATGTTTTGCCCTTATAATCTTTCAATATTGCAACTTGAGGCTTAAATTTTTTCCTCATTTCTTTCAGCTTGAGAAATGTTGAGCATGTTCTTCCTTTTTGGTTTTCTAACTCCAGGTCTTTGCACATTTCAGTATAGTAATTGGTTTTGTCTTCTCGAGCTGCTCTTTGAAATCTTCTGTTCAATTCTTTTATCTTGTCATTTCTTCCATTTGCTTTAGCTGTTCTCCACTTAAAGGCAAGTTTCAGAGTCTCTTCTGTCATCCATTTTGGTCTTCTCTTCTTCTGTTGTCTTTTTAGTGACCTCTTGCTTTCTTCATGGATGATGC
>NW_006921660.1:1621335-1627544 GCF_000298275.1 Orycteropus afer afer
CTAACTCCTCGATCTGTTCCAGTCCCCTTTGCCTTTTCTGTCCTCTCCCTGCCTTCCCGCCTCACTCCTTATGGGACATGGCCTGAGTTCCCTCTCTTCACCTGGGTCTCTGAGGCTGACTCCTCAATCTTTTCTGGTCCGCTTTGCCTTTTTTGTCCTCTCCCTGCTTCCTGCCTCGCTGCCTGTTCTTAGGCCCCTGGAATCTGAATGAGAATGCTATCACTTTAAAATCCAAAATGGTTGCCACTTGTAAATATTCAAAATGGCTGCATCCTTGGTCACTTTAAATATCCAAAATGGCTACCACTTGTAAAGATTCAAAATGGCTGCATCCTTGGTCACTTTAAATATCCAAAATGGCCACCACTTGTAAACATTCAAATGGCTGCACCCTCTGGACAAACAAGAAGGTCAGCGAAAAAAACAAGAAAACCTGCAATATCTGGGGGAAGGGCAATAAGAGAAAAAAGGCAGAGAAGGAGAATAATGAAGAAAAAAATGGGAAAAACACAAAAAGAACAAGGAACAGGGTTAACCATGAGGGAAAAAAAAGAAGAAAGAAAAAAAAATTTGCAACCAGGAACAGGGAAAAGAAAAAAGCCAAAAACCAGGACATGGGAGGGGAAGAATAAAGAATAATAGTAAAAAGGACAAAAGTATTAATAATAGTAATACTTTTAAAACAGACAAAAGCAAGCAAACTAAAAGCCAGGGAAAAGAGAGGGGAAAAATAATCGGGGAAGGGCAGGGCAGGGTACCCATGCTCCATCCGAGCACACAGAGTGGGATGGAGTTCCTGCAGGCCCAGAGGGCAGGTGGGAGTTGAGGATGGCCAAACCTCTGTTCACCAAGCGGGTGTGGGGTACAAGAGCAACAAAGGGAATGTCGCACCTTTTCAGTTGTCCAGGTCCAGAGTGTCTTTGGGGTTACTCGGATATCTTCTAGTTCTAATGTTATGATTCTGCACAGTGGCATTCCAGGAAAGGTGCAGGGACTCAGGGTCACAGTCAACCATGGCTGGCCTACTTTCTTGTAGGACCATAAGTTTGTTGATTTACACTTATAGAAGCTGGCAAGTCCAAAGTTCCTGGATCAAATGGTAAGCTGGAGGCTTTTCCACATCAAGCTGGAGGCTTTTCCCAATTCTTGCAGCCACAGGAGCTGAGGAGCTCAAGGCTGCAGGCAGTACACCGACTGTTGACTCCAACAAATGACGAATTCAAGCTCTCCAGGCCAACTGGTGGATTGTTCACTCATGGACAGTTGTAGGCAGCACAACAGAATCCCGATCCACAGAAGAAATTCCTAGAGCCTTGTTTTTCACCAATTCCTTCAGTGCAGCTTTGACTCCTTCCTTCAATACCATCAGTTCTTGATCATATGCTACCTCCTAAAATGGGTGAATGTTGACCAATTCTTCTTGGTACACTGATTCTGTGTATTTCTTCCATCATCTTATGTTTTAAAATAATGCCTTCTGCATCAGTCAGCATTCTGTCCATAGAATCCTTCCATATTGCAACTCAAAGCTTGAATTTTTTCTTCAGTTAATTCAGCTTGAGAAATGCTGGGCATCTTCTTAGGTTTTGGTTATATAACTCCAGATGTTTGCCCAATGCATTCTAATGCTTTATCTTCTCAAGCTGCCCATTGAAATATTCTGTTCTGCTCTTTTAGGTCATTATTTTTTTCCATTTATTTTAGCCACTCTGCATTCAAAAGCAAGTTTCAGAGTCTCCTCTGGTATCCATTTTGATCTTTTCTTTCTTGCCTTTTCAATTATCTTTTGCTTTCTTCAAGTATGATGCCCTTGATATCTACCTACAACTCATCTGGTCTTTGGTCATTAGTGTTCAAAGCATCAAATCTATTCTTGAGATGATCTTTAAATTCAGGTGAGATATACTTATGGTCATACCTTGACTCTCATGGACTTGTTTTAATTTTCTTCAGCTTAAAATTGAACATGCATATGAGTTCCATTGATGGTCTGTTCCAAAGTCAGCCCCTGGACTTGTTCTGATGATATTGAGCTGCTCCATCATCTCTTTCCACAGATGTGATTGATTTGGTTCCTTTGTGTTCCATCTGGCAAAGTTCACATGTATAGTCACTGTTTATGCTGTTGAAAAAAGGTATTTGCAAGGAATACATCATTGATCTTGCAAAATTCTATCATTTCAATCTCCAACATTTTTTCTATCGCTAAGGCCATATTTTCCAACTGCCAACACTTTTTTGATACCAACTTTTGCATTCCAACCTGAGATGCTTATCTTCTGGCATTATATGAGATAAAGTCCCACTGCTATTCATTAGGTTTTCACTGGCCATTTTTTTTTTTTTTTTCAGAAGTAGACCGCTAGGTCCTTCTTTCCACTCTGTCTTAGTCTAGAAGCTCCACTGAAACCTGTTCACCATGGGTGATCCTGCTGGTGTGTGAAATACCAGTGACATAGCTTCCAGCATCACAGTAAAACATAAGCCACTACAATATGACAAACTGACAGATGGGTGTCAGCTTTTACTATTGTTGTTGCTGTTGTTATGTGCTGTTGAGTCAGACTCAACTCATAGCGACCCCTTCATGGGTTTCCAAGGCAGTATCACTATGGAAGTAGATTGCCCAACCTTCCTTCCAAGGAGTGGCTGGTGAGTTTGAACTGCCAGTCTTCAGGTTAGCAGTTAAGTGCCTTAGGCACTATGTTACCCTTAAAATTATTCCACCCTCAACCTATCACCAAATTCCAAGACAGATTCCACATGTAGGTACCTGTTAGAGCAGCACCCAATTCCCAGTATCAAATTCTGTCTTAGTTATCTAGGGCTACTATATGGTGTTTATCTTGAAAAATGAATATCAATGCTCAACATGATTCATGAGGGCCTGGAACTGTCTCTGTGATCTGAATCATGAGGTCAAAGGATCACTGCTTTAAAAAAATTGAATTTCTATTCACCAAAAATGCCTGTAACAGTACTAAGGATTTATGTAATGTGTTTTTAAAGCTCTAGCAAATCATCAAATCAATTGGAAAGAAAGCAAATCAGCCTTTGTTATCTAGCTGAAAGCAAATTAGTGCTTTCAGAACATTGGCAGTCATTGTTGAAACAGGCATCTATTGTTCAAAGTTTTCTTTCTCCGTAAAGGACAGTATTCTAGTGAATTCAGTGGAGCCCACTTTTCTCCTCCCACCTAAAAGAAGGATTCCTACAAAGATAAACAAGTGGTTAAATTAAAAATGGATCATCAAAATCAAGAGGAGTCTCAGAATGCACATCTTGCATTCCTGCTCTGTTCTAGCATTCTTCCCCCCCGTCAGCCTGAAAATACCAGTTATACAATAAAATTTTGTACCTATCTCTGACAAAGTAGAGTAACTCGATAAATAATTGTAGAATAAATTAATGGGAATAAAATGCCAAAAGTGTGAATGCTGGTAAATAATATATTTGGACACTGAATGAAAATAAATAAATAAATAACATATTGCCTAAAATAATACATACATTTTAAAGGCTTAATTGTTTGGTTAAATTTTTCTTCCTTTGATTAGTTTTTTCAAAGTTACATTACTTTCCCAGGGCAAATTTCACTTTCTCTTAATGCTTGTTGCATGGAAGTAAAATCTTCTAGGAGTATGCATAGATATCTTTTCTTCTAGATTATTTTACTATTCCACTGCAAATTCCAGGAGGAAAATAATTGAGTTGTGTTGCAAACACCCAGGGAAAATGAAAGACATCCTTAAATGAAAGATGAGTGGGTGACTAGTATCCCTGGCCATATGCTTAATCTCCAGAATCCAATTCAATTAAGTTCTGAAAGCTTAAGCATAAACTAGAACCAGTACCCAGCTGCCCTTGAGTTGACTCCTACTCATGGCAACCCCATGTGTATCAGAGTAGAACTATGCTCTATAGGATTTGCAAGGGCTCATGTGACCACCAGAGTTTCTTTCAAAGCACCTCTGGGTGGACTTCAACTGCCAACCTTTTAGTTAGCAGCCAAGTGTTTTTAATCTTTTGTGCTACCCAGGCAGCCTTAAACTACAACATTCTCAACGAATTTTTTCTAGCCTAGAAGAGTTCTGAATTACAAAGTCCTAGCTCTCTTTTTCTTTTCCAGGGACCTTGGGCTTCCAACTCAGATCTGAGTTCAGTCCTGGGTAGCAGTTTGCAAATTGTTACTGTTTCAAAAATCATCTGGCCCTACAAAGGATTCAGAAGACCTGGGGTGGGATCTCAGACAACACTACTAAGTCACACAGATCTAAAGGTTGTGTTTTCACTGAGGAAAGGTGGGTTCTGAGTTGATCCTAGCAGACCTCAGTCTCCTGAGAACAATTTCATAATTGGTCGGTTTTTCCAGGAGCCATTAGGCTGACATCAGCTACTGACCCCAGTTAGATCAAGCTTCCAGCACTCCTTAAACCAAAGCAGCTCTGTAAGCCCCAGCGGGGAGGGAGGAAACTAAAAGACAAACTTGGTTTCTTCACACCCACTACTTTGGGATCTATTACTCTCAGCGGCGCTATCAGACAAACCACAAGGTAACTCAAGAGTTGCAACTATTTTTATGAGTTTTCTAAGACAGTGTTTTACATTTCTGTAAATATCAAGAGATTTCCATACATGAGTGTGTACTTAAACTCTTTAAATAATTTGCGATAGACCAAAGTCACCTACTGTGAATGGAAGATGGCAGACTGACTATAAAACAACATTTGAAACTTGGTCTTAGGTATGAACTATGGGAAATACATGTTGCTTTGGAATATAAAATAGCATCTAGTGCAGTACTTTAAACATTTAGTAAATGTCCTATAAATATGTGTTGAATAGAGGGAAACAATAAATGTCATTAATGAGACTTGCTTAAACCTCAGAAATTCTCTCCCTTTGTCTGTAATTCTTCAAATTAAATGAATTTTCCACTTCTGGCTTGCTATCTTTTCTTATCATCCCACTGCATTATAGTTATACTTCATTTTGTAGACTAAACATATTCCATTCCATACTTATAAATTAGACTTTAGAAAAGAAAAAAAGGAAAGGAAAGAGATGCAATTTTAAAAATACAAAGCACGTTTATCAAACATGATGTCTTTTTCTAAATCATCCATCATTACTCTTGGAAGAAGAATGATTAATTTTTCTTCCTCTTGAAATATTTTTGGGTCATATATTTGCTGGAAGAGTGTGTTATACTCTCAACAAGTTTAAACATAATTTCCTTTGATTAGGGCACAGCCCTGGTCTGCCTTATCCACCTCTGTCTCTGGAAAAATGCTGGCACAGAGTACACCCTCAGATATTTGAAGAATGGATTAATGTAATTGTTTTTGTGGAAAAAAACATGCTGACTATGTAGTATAATTATAAGATGTTTGGAGCTGCTCTTGGGATAACCTGCCCATGCATAATGGAGCCCTTCCAGAAAAAACTCAAACTGGTAGAGACTAAACAATAGCACACATAACATCACCAAGTGGCCTCTGGAGTCAGTCTACTCATCAAAGCTTTCTTGAGTGCCTCCTTTATACCAGGTACTGTGCTAAGCTCTGGGGACATAGAGAAGAGATAAATATGTTACTTTCCTCATGGAACTTTTAGTGTAGTCATTATTTTATTTCTTCAATTTTTCAGCAGAGTTAAATTCTCGTATCTGGGACAAAATGCTCTGGTTGGCTACAGGCAATTCATAGAGATGATTTCTGAGAAAATAGGAGTAACTCAAGGAAAGAAGGCATCAGCTCTAAAGCATAGGAGCTGGTGCAGGGAGTTCAACTGCTTGTGCTCCTGACAGTATCCTCTTTCACTGCCTCCCTTGAGATCTTGCTCACGGCAATCCAATGTCCTCCTTGAGTCAACTTTCTACTGGCCTTTTTAATATCTCTTAGCAAAAGCAAAGAGTATCATGCCACTCGCCTGCTTATACCCTTGCCTCCCTAATTTCTATAAAATTAAATTCCAAATTCTGCCTACAATCCATCTCTACAGTTTGATTCCTCCGATATTTCTCACTGCTATAGGTCAAATTTCTCACTGAGTACCCCTAATGTGAGTCAGCCCCAGGGTTACAGGTGAGGAGAGAGAGCTCAGGGACGCCCAAAGTAGCAAGTGGGAAGAGCAGGAGAAAGGGGATTAAAAGCCAGGAAGCCAGAGAGAAGAGCAATCAGCCAAAGGGATTAGGTGAGGAGAGGAAA
>NW_006921660.1:1630869-1653735 GCF_000298275.1 Orycteropus afer afer
AGAGTGGAGGGTCAACGAAAGAGGGGGAGGCCTTCAACGAGATGGACTGACACGGTGGCTGTGATGATGGGCTCAAGTATAGCAGGGATTGTGGGACTGGCACGGGATCGGGCAGTGTTTCGTTCTGCTGTGCATGGGGTCGCTATGAGTTGGAAACGACTCGACAGCACTTAACAACAACAGCAACATCCTTAATGTGTCATTCTCAACTCTCTTGCATTGCCCCTATGTCCGTGATGCCCCTTACCACTCTCTATCTAGCAAAATTTTGTTTCTCCTACATATTCTAGCCTTGGAAGTAAGAATGGCCAGACTTCATCTCACCTACTTTGGTCATGTTGCCAGAAGTGACCATTCCTGGGAGAAGGATGTCATGCTTGGTAAAGTAGAAGGTCAGTGAAGAAGGGGAAGACCCTCAGTGAGATGAATTGACACAGTGGGTGCAATTATGGGCTTAAGCATAGCAGGAATTGTGAGGGTGGTGCATGATCAAGCAGTGTTTCATTGTTGTACATAGTGTTGTATATAGTTGGAGCCAACTCAATGGTACCTAACAACAACATATTCTAGACTCTGTAAATTTTTTGTGCTCTGTATCCTTTTAGACTTTCTTTTATTACAAATAGGAGCTCTGGTAGTGTAGTGCCTAAGGCATTTGACTGCTAACCAGAAGGCTGGTGTTTCAAACCCACCAGCCACTGCTCAGAAGGAAGGTTGGACAATCTACTTCCGTAGTGACACCACCTCAGAAACACAAGGAGGGGTCCGATCCAACTTGAAGACAGTGTGTTTGGTGTTGGTTTTTGATTTCTTACAAATAATACCACATTTTATTGTATTAATTTGTTCTCAATTTGTCTCCAATAAGCCTGTAGGCTAAAGCAGAAGGCCAGCACTCTGTCTTCTCATCCTGGGGTCTTCCCTGGCACCAGCCAAGTTGGCCGCAAAATAGTTGATAATTGTCTGTTGGATCAGTGAATGAATGGTTGAATAAGTGAGTGAAGTGAAGAGGTTAGGTTACTCTAGTCAGAAGACCACTTGACTTTGGAGACCTAGCTTTTCATAATACTGATGGATGGGAAAAGCCGGATGCAGAAAATGTTCTGTAGAAAGCAGCCAGGTTTGACAAATGACTGGTCCAGCAACACGGAATCCAGAGGACAGGTATTTCTTCTTCAGCATTTCAGCAGGCCCCTCTTTAACCATGTACAAAAGGAAGTGGAGCAGATGGGGGGGGGCAGATAAATTAGCCCTGTCATCACCTAGTTTAATTCAACTTTCAACAAGACTCTAAAACAAGCTTGTACTGCTATTTGTACTGTCTCTGAGCCCTTAATGCCCAAAATATAACATATGGAGGAGGAAGAAGTCTCAGTTACTGTCCTTGCCATGTCTTCAGAGTCCAATTTGCTTTTGATACTGAAAGGGGAAAAGAGAGGGAAATGGAAAATAGGTGTCAGGGGGAGGTGGAGAATAGCTTTTAAACATTCCATGTTTAAAATGTTTAAAGAGCACCCTTCCTGGGGTTTCTTGTTTACACCTTTTCGCTCACCCATAGCATTCTGCTGGTAGGAAAATCTGGCCTCAGTGGTGCCAGAGGGGAGGAGCAGAGAGCTGAACTTCTCCACTATCCCAGAGTAAGGCAGTGCTCCAAAGTACCCCCTCCAGTTAGTGACAAGGGGCAGAGGACCAGGGCCAGGGGTTGGCATAGGACAAAGGAGACAAGGAAGTCATTCTTCCTGAAGGAATGGTGGAAGCTCCTCATGGTATAGCTCATGTCAACAAAATAAGAGGGAGTTGATGCCATGGCCGCAATTAGTAGCTAACAGTGTTTCCTTGGGAGATCTTTTGGAGTCTGCCTGTAGTAGTAGATGGCTTGTGGAGGATTTGAACATTTCAGAATCTCAGCCTTGTCTGCATCTGAAACTCTAAAACTAACCTGGTGCCTGCTATTATAAAACATACTTTACACACAATGCAAAACAAATTCAACCACTGCCGTGGAGTCAGATCCGACTTATGGCCACCCTTCCTTGGGTTTCTGAGGTGGTATCACTACGGAAGTAGATTGCCCAACCTTCCTTCTGAGGAGTGGCTGGAGGGTTTGAATCGCCAGGCTTCGGGTTAGCAGTCAAATGCCTTAGGCACTGTCTTATACCACCAGAGCGCCCAATGTCTTGTTAATCAAAGACAACTGAGGAGCCCAGAGAGTAAGGGATTTGCCCAGATCACACAGCTGGAAAAGAGGAATCTGTGCAACCTCCCCAGATATCCCCAATGTTCAACCACTAATTAAAAATAGCTGAGTTAGAGAAAGGAAGGAAAAAAAAGAAGAAGAAAAGAAATATTAGTAGAAAATAGTCCGTTTTGAGAATTCTAAGAGAGTATTCATGGCTTATACAATTTTAATGTTAGAAAATATATAGATTAAGAAATTCATTGTATTTTGTCATGTTGCAAAAATGTATCAAACTCCAAATGCAGGAAATCCATGCTCCAAATGC
This sequence comes from Orycteropus afer afer, assembly GCF_000298275.1. Lineage (NCBI taxonomy): Eukaryota > Metazoa > Chordata > Mammalia > Tubulidentata > Orycteropodidae > Orycteropus > Orycteropus afer. The sequence goes on from NW_006921660.1 coordinate 1,633,374, forward strand.
ATCGAAATCTAAAAATGCTGGAAGTTCTTTACTACTTTATCATACCAAAGGTAAGAAAATCAGCTAGAAAATTACTACCATTTTGAAACAGACAAAATTGAAGATGAATACTGGGCAGGGTTAGCAATTTTTTCCAAACACACAGATCAACGTAGTCCATTTCTTCTTCAGGAGAGGAGGAATGAGGGTGGACAGACATCAGGAGTGTTGTTCCCATGGAAGTCCTTCCATGTGGAAGGACATATCAGGAGGGAGACATCTGTCTCCTAATAACTCCAAAAAGTCTATCCTTTCTGAGAACAATTTGGCACCATTTATAAGAACCTTGAAAATATACACAATCTTTTATTCAGCATGGCTTTAAATTTTTCTTCAAATTATTAATAAAGTAATACCACATGCACATATTTAAGAAATCAAATAGTACCAAAAGGATCATAATGAAAAACAGAAACCCTGTGCTCCATTCCTTTCAATCCTCCAGGTTTGATCCCATGAGGCAACAACTACTTTCAAATCTTTGTGAAATTTTGTTTTTTAAAAACATTTTCTGATATTTATCTCCATATTGAAGTCCCTGGTGGTGCAAACAATTAACATGCTTGGCTGCTAACTTACAGGTTGGAGTTTCGAGTCCACACACAGGCACCTCAGAAGAAAGTCCTGATAATCTAGTTCTGAAAAATTAGCCATTGAGAACCCCATGGAGCACATTTCTACTCTGACACACATGTGGTCGCCGTGAGTCAACTTGACAGCAGCACTTGATTTGAGATCAGTATCGTCGAACACTGCCTGAAGGGAATAAAAAAGAAACAGCATTTTATCAGTGGAAACTGAGGTAATGCAGGTAGAAGTGGCATTCTGAGCACAGGGGGACATACAGCCTGCCACCAGCCAAGAGTTGTACAAAGCTGGAGATGTGCTTGCTTTGGAGGGAGCCCCAGGTACAAGTGTTCAATTTTAAATTTTTTAAAGTAAAGTTGAAAGGGATTCTGGGAATATGAATATGGTGGCAGAGATAGTTTTTAACCCCTCTGAATCCCTATATTAAAAACAGATAGAGCAACTAGACAGTGAAATTAACAGCCTGTAGATAATATTTTGGAAGGAAGTTTGGGCAACCTACTTCCACAGTGATACCACCTCAGAAATCCAAGGAGGGGTCGCTATGAGTCGGATCTGACTCAATGGCACATAACAACAACAACAACAACAGACAATATTTACAACAAAACAAAGTGACAAACTAGCCTTTGTTGTTGTTGTTAAGTGCCGTTGAGTCGTTTCCGACTCATAGCAACCCCATGCACAGCAGAATGAAACACTACTAGCCTTAAGAAGCCTAAAATACAAGTGGACGAGACAAATTACCGATAGCCATAATGCATACTGGAACAGTTCAGCCCTAGACAGAAGTAAAGGGACACCTAATGGACCTATGAACAAAGGAGCCTCTGGTGGCACCATGTCTAAGGCATCTGACTGCTAACCAGAAGGTTGGTGGTTCAAACCTAGAAGCCACTCCATGGAAGGAAGACCAGGCAGTCTACTTCTATAAAGATTTACTACCTCAGAAACCCAATGGGGGTCTCTATGAGTTGGAATGGACTCCATGGCAGTGGGTTTTGGTGTTGGTTCACTGGAAAGCAGGAGGGATCAATGTGAAGGTAATAGCTGAAAGCAAGGGAGTGTTTTGCAAATCTAATAGACAGTGAGTGTAAAGGGCCCACAGTAAAGTCTAGAGGAGCTGGAACTGTTCATCCACTAGGAATTCTTGAAACTGACCTGCCAGGACCCAATTCTAGGACAAGGCTCAAAATGGAGGAAAGTCTACTAGGATTTAAATCAAATTACAGCAAGACAAAGACAATAGATAAAAGAAAGAGAAGGTCCAGACAAACATGGGAGAAAAGAAGAGAGCCAAGAATCCTTAGAAAGAACTCTATCATATATTTGAACACCATGTAAAAAAAATGAAATCAAGTATTGTAAGAAATTAGAAATATTGTCCTAGGCCACATCTCCTTCTAAAATTCAAAAAACTAATTACAAATAAAAATGTGAAAAGTGATAAAGCATAGGATAAAGCATCTGAGTAAATAGGAGATATTCTATTTATGTCATCCCCTGTGTCATTGGGACCTGTGATTCTCGGTGTGGAAGAATGGAGGTACATATGTAAAATGGAAGAATCAAAGTAAATTTCTTATAGCCCTGAATTTGAATTATTAGTATCAGTTAAAACTCTTAGAAAAGTTTATCTTTGAATATATATTTTTCTAGCTCTCATCACCAAAAAGACCTAGAAACAATTACATATTCAGTAGCAATGAGCATTCCTAGTGCTCATATTGTAGATTTTTAAATATCACTTCCCACTAAATAAGAAGCGTTGGCATAGTGCCTAACTTTGACTGATAACCAGAATGTTGAAGGTTCAAACCTACCAGCCAATCCACAGAAGGAAGACTGGGCAATCTACTTCCATAGAGATTTACTATCTCAGAAACCCAAAGGGGTTTACTATGAGTCGGAATCATCTTGATGGCAGTGAGTTTGGTTTTTTTGGTCCCACTAAAAATAAGGAGCTCTGGTAGCATAGTGGCTAAAGCACTTGACTGCTAACCAGAAGGCTGGCGGTTCAAACCCACCAGCCACTCCTTGGAAGGAAGGTTGGGCAATCCTACTTCCGTAGTGATACTGCCTCGGAAACCCAAGGAGGGGTCGCTATGAGTCAGGGCCGACTCGACGGCACATAACAACAACAACAACAAATGAAAGTAGAGCCCCTTGAAGAAAAAGTTGGTTTCAAGTCATTTACAAAGCTTACAAAAAAAAAAGAAAAGAAAAAACCACAGTAAAAATCCTGGAGAAAATAAATCAAAATAGTAGTGGTTATCATTGGTGGTGGGAGGATTGTAGATGATTTTCATTTTCTTCTTTATCTTTTCTATAATTTACAAATTTTCTGTAATGAATCTGTGATTAAAACAAAGCAATAATTGAAAAAAAAAAGTCAACCTTTTAACAAAGACTGAAACAAAACTGTGTTTTAAAAATTCAAATACATAAAAATAAATAGTTTGAAGTATATTTTTTGAAAGAGGATCCTCAGGCAGTCAAAAGAGGGCAATTTAAAATCTTTTTTTTAAAGGAGCCACTTGTTAGGGTGGTTAAGCATGCATTCGTCTCTCTTGAGAGAAAGCTTCCTTGAATCTATAGGTGGTATGTCTGAGGCATTGGTGATTCAATGGTAGAATTCTCACCTTCCATGCTGGAGATCAAGTTCTACTCTCAGTCAATGCACCTCAAGAGCAGCTACCACCTGTCTGTCATTGGAAGACTTGCATGCTGCTATTACGCTGAACAGATTTCAGTGGGGCTTCCAGACTAAGACAGACTAGGAAGAAAGGCCTAGTGATCAACTTCTGAAAAACAACCAATGAAAATCCTGTGGACCACCATGGTCTGATCTGTAGCCCATCATAGGGAGGATGCAACACCAGACATTGTTTATTTCCATTGTGCTTGGTTTGCCATGAGTTGGGCATGGACTCAATGACAGCTAACTAGACTCTACAGTGTCTAATAACAACATAGCCAAAGATGGCCTTGGGACCACATTAAGAACTGTGCAGCCCAGAGATACCTGTATGAGGCTTATAGCCCTGTCTGAGAGTTCTGCAGCTCTGAATTAAAGTTCTGCCAGCTTTGCCAGTGGAAAAGGCATATACAAAGGGCAAGGAATTAACTTTGATTTCAAATGTTTATCACTTGGTCCCAGGGATTGAGAGCTAAGATACTCTTTCCAAAAGACACAGTATCCCAAGTAAGTGGGAAATGGAAAAACACCCTTACCAACGAAAGTCTCCCGATGTAGGCATCAAATAGCCTTCTTTTCTCCACCTGAGGCAAGAAACTGGGACATACAGGGTCTTCAGTAAAATGTTTTATCAGAAGTATTTCGAAATGGCTTTCAATGACCACAGCACATTTTGGTGGTCAGGGAGGTGAAGGCACAGGGTGACTATCAAAAAGCAAAGTGATTTAACCATTTACTTTAGATCTGATTTTCTTAATAAGTGCCTTAACCATCAGATGCCTCAATTTCCCTCCTGCAAAATTAAGGCATCTTCACTCGTTATTTATTTCACAGGAGTGTAATGAAGATTAATGAGAAAATGTTTATAAATACATTTATAAGAGCCCTGGGGAGAAAAGTGGTTGTATAAGCATAAGGTGATGCACATGCAGAGCTGTCTTAGCACACAGCAAAAAGAGAGGAGAGAAGTTCAAAAGGAGAGTTTGAGTATTAAAAATACACCACAGAGCAGTTTGTCAGTTGTTCTGGGTGTTATATAGGTCTCTGAATGCAACTCTCTGTGAGCAAGGTGATTACAAAATATAGGACAGAAGACTAATCAGCATCCTTCTGAGAAGACTCTGTATGCCTTGGATGAGTGTGAATGTGAGTTTTCACATAAGGCTGAACAAAGGCCCAAATGAGTAAAAACCATCTAAGAGAAACCATCATAATTTGTTTGAGGGTCTGTGGGCATATTTGCAACCTTCAATATATATTAGAATCACTTGGTGGTCTTGACAAAAAGCAGATTTCCAGGCCTTACCTCTAGAGATTATCATAAATTGGTGTAGAGTTCTGTCCAGGAATATGTGTATTTCACAAGCTGATTCTTATGCATGCCAAAATTTGAGAGATAGTGGTCTAAAGCTAATTGTCTGAAGGTTTGTAGTAAGCTGGCACATATTTTCTGAAGCCAGAGATGGGCAAGGGCTATCCTAGCTATAACCCTAGTTCTAAATTTTGCTCCAGTATGGATGGTAGACAGAAATCCAACAAAGGACATGAAAATAAAAATTTCCTAGGATGGATCCACACCATTATTAAATGCAGTCACTCATATACCCAGAGCAACAAAGGATACCTAAATGAGAGGATGATGCAGTTAGTTGGAGTAGGGAAATAAATGTTCTGGATCTGCACTGGTTGTTATGGTAGCCACTAGTCACTTGAGCACTGAAAATGTGGCTGTTTGGAAAATACACATCATATTGCAAAGACATAGTGCAAAAGAGAAAGAAAGAATATAAAATATTTTACTAATATTTTCTGTTGACTCTATCATTGACATGATAATATTTTGGATGTTGAATTAAATATTAAATTAATTTCACTTGTTGCTCTTTCCTTTTTTAAATGTGGCTACTAAAAATATTAAAATGTACTTACATGACTTGCAATATATTTCTGTTGGACAGCACTGGTCTAAATCAATATACTGTTTGGGTTTTAATTTACAGAATTATTTTGGTCTTGAAATGTGCCTCTTATGGATAATACTTGTGTGCCAAGAGCCCTTTCTTCTCTGCTGGCACAGCAGGGTGACTTAATCGTAGTGCTCCCTCTAGAGACATAAAGACTAGACAAGCCTGACTTAACTCATTCATTAGTTTAGAAAGCTTGGCAAACTTAAACATCTCAACAATGCAGAGAAGGAGTCGAAGGACATAATTAATAAGTGGAAATAAAATAAAAACTCAAAAATACCAAAGTTTGTGCACACATGCATGTTATTGTGCCTAAGGCATTTGACTGCTAACCAGAAGGCTGGTGGTTCAAATCCACCAGCCAGTCCTCAGAAGGAAGATTGGGCAACATACTTCCATAGTGATACTGCCTTGGAAACCCAAGGAGATGCTGTGAGTCAATCTGACTCAATAGCAGTAAGTTTGGTTTTGGTTTGATATCTCCCCGTCTTCTGAGCCCACCTATTTCCATTAAGGAAAGAGAAGCCAAGACAAAGTGAGAGAACTGGCCCCATATTCTACAAAGGGCAAGAGCAAATTTTGGTCCTCTCACACTTTTTCCTGGAGTAGATCATGTACCTGTTATAACCCTATTCAATTACTTCTACATACCACTCCGCTATCAGTTTGTCATAGTATGGTGGCTTGCTTGTTGCTGTGAGGCTGGAGGCTATGCCACTGGTATTTCAAATACCAGCAGGGTCATCCATGGTTGACAGGTTTCAGCAGAACTTCTAGACTAAGATAGACTGGGAGAAAGGAAGGGGCCATCCACTTCTGAAAAAAAGGGGCCATTGAAAACTATGAACAGGAGTTTGGGCAAGATGGTGAAATAGGCAGACAAACTACAAAGACTCTCTGCAATAAAGCAATGAGGAACAAATTGAAACTGATACAGAAGATGATCCTAGAACTCTGAGTTTTGAAGGGAAGGATAAAGGAGTGGATTAAATACCAATTAGTAGAAGAACATGAATGAAACAGTGAGTAGGGAGACAAATGCAGCTGCGGACTACCAGCTATCCTGAGGGTGCGGACATTTTGAATATTGCCAGATAGGAACCTAAGAATTGGCTCTGCTCAGCAAGGCTGCATGGTCAAGGACTGCATTGGTGCCTGACAACCAGAAGGGAGAACAGTGAGGAAGGGGACAGGTGGACCTGTGGACTGCCGGTGGCAGTGAAGTCTCACACTCCCAGATCTCAAAACCTACTACCCAGCCACAGTTGCCAAAACAGCCTGGTATTGGTACAATGACAGACACATAGACAAGTGGAGCATAACTGAGGACCCAGAAATTAATCCATCAATCTATAATCAGCTGATCTTTGACAAAGGGCCAAGATCCATTAAATGGGAAAGAGACAGTCTCTCTCACAAATGTTGCTGGTAATACTGGATATCCATTTGCAGAAAAATGAAACAAGATCTATACCCCACATCACACACAAAAACCAACTCCAGATGGATCAATGACCTACATGTGAAACCTAAAACTACAAAGTTCATCAAAGAAAAAATAGGGGCAAACATAGGGGCCGTAGTTTATGGCATAAATAGACTATCAAGCGTAACCCAAGATGCACAAATAGGAGAAGATAAACTAGATGATTGGGACCTTCTAGAAATTAAATTCATAAATTAAATTCATCAAAACACTTCTCCAAAAGAGTAAAAAGAGAACCTACAGATTGGGGGGAAAAAATATTCGGCAGTGACGTATCAGACAAATGACTTATCTCTAAAATTTATGGAAAACTCCAACACCTCAACATCAAAATGACAAACAATCCAATTGAAAAACAGGGAGAAGACATGAACAGACACTTAACTAATACAATAGTTAGCCATTAGAGAGATGCGAATCAAAACAACCATGATATACTATCTCCACCCCACCCCTGCCCCAGCTTTAATAGCAAAGTTCAAAAAGACAGAAAATAACAAATACTGGAGAGGCTGTGGAGAGATTGGGACTCTCATACCCTACTGGGGGGACTGTAAAATGATACAACCACTATGGAAATCATTATGGCAATTCTTTAAAAAGTTGGAAATAGAAATACCATTTGACCCAACAATCCCATTACTAGGTACAAGTGAGAGGCAGGACACAAATAGATGGATGCATACCCATGTTCATTGCAGCGTTATTTACAATAGCAAAGAGATGGAAACAACCAAAGTGCCCATCAACCAAGGAATGGATAATCAAACTATGGTACATACACACAATGGAATACTGTGCAACCCTAAAGAATAATGCAGAATCTGCAAAACTCTGCATAAAGTGGAAGAACTTGGAGGACATTATGCAGAGTAAAATAAGTCAATCACAGAAGGACAAATATAGCATTAGTCCATTATTATAAAAGGTCAAGGAAAGTTTATGTTGCTGTTAGGTGCCATTGAGTAGGCTCCGACTCATACTGACCCTTTGTACGACAGAAAGAAACACCACCCAGTCCTGAGCCAGCTCCATGATTCTTGTTATACTTGAGTCCATCACCGCTGCCACCGTGAAAGTCCATCTCGTTGAGGGTCTTCCCCTCTTTAAATGACCCTCCACCTTACCAAGCATGACATCCTTCTCCAGGGAATGGTCCCTTCTGACAATATGACCAAAGTATGTGAGATGAAGTCTGGCCATTCTCGCCCCCAAGGAGCATTCTGGCTGCACTTCTTCCAGAACAGACCTGTTAGTTCTTTTAGCAGTCCACAGTACTTTCAGCATTCTTTGCCAATACCACAGCTCAAAAGCATCAATTCTTCTTTGGTCTTCTTTATTTGTTGTCCAGCTCTCACAAGCATATGAGGCAATTGAAAATACCATGGCTTGTGTCAGGCGCACCTTAGTCTTCAAAGAGACATCTTTGCTCTTCAGTGCTTGAAAGAGGTCCTTTGCAACCAATTTGCCCAGTGTTATATGTTGTCTGGGGAGCTCTGGTAGTGTAGTGCGTAAGGTACTTGGCTGCTAACCAGAAGGCTGGCAGTTCGAACCCACCAGCCACTCCTGGGAAGGAAGGTTGGGCAATCTACTCTGTAGTGATACTGCCTCGGAAACCCAAAGAGGGGGCCACTATGAATTGGGGCTGACTCGACGTCACATAACAACAACAACATACGTTGTCTGATGTCCTGACTGCTGCTTCCATTGGCACCGATTGTAGAATCAAGCAATGTGAAGTCTTTGACAACTTCAATCTTTTCTCCATTTATTGTAATGTTGCTTATAGGACCAGTTGTGAGGATTTTTGTTTTCTTTATATTGAGATGTAATACATACTGCAGATTGTATTCTTCACTCTTCATCAGTAAGTCATCCTCACTTTCAGCAAGCAAAGTTGTGTCATCAGTGTATCGCAGGTTGTTAATGATTCTTTCTCCAATCCTAATACCACGTTCTTCTTCATATAGTCCAGCTTCTCAGATTATTTTTTCAGCATACAGATTGAATAAGTATGGTGAAAGGATACAGCCCTGACACACTCCCTTCTTGATTTTAAACCATGTAGTGTTCCCTTTTTTCTGTTCGAACAACAGCCTCCTGGTCTATGTACAGGTTCCTCATGAGTACAATTAAGTGTTCTGGAACTCTCATTCTTCTCAATGTTATCAACAATTTGTTATGATCCACACAATCAAATGCTTTGCATAGTCAATAAAACACAAGTAAACATATTTCTGGTATTCTTTGCTTTGAGACAAGATCCATCTGATATCAGCAATTATATCCCTGGTTCTATGTCCTCTTCTGAATCCACCATGCATTTCTGGAAGTTCTCTGTCAATATACTGCTGCAACCATTTTTAAATTATCTTCAGTAAGATTTTACTTGCATGTGATATTAATGATATTGTTCAATAATTTCCACATTCTGCAGGATCACCTCTTTTTGGAATGGGCACAAATATTTATCTCTTCCAGTCAGTTGGCCAGGTAGCTGTCTTCCAAATCTCTTGGCATAACTGAGTGAGTGCCTCCAATGGGGCATCTGTTTGTTGAAATATCTCAATCGGTATGCCATCAATTCCCAGAGCCTTGTTCTTCACCAGCTCTTTCATTGCAGCTTTGACTTCTTCCTTCATTACCATTGGTTCTAGATCATATGCCACTTCCTGAAATGGATGAAGATCGATCAGTTCTTTTTGGTACAGTGACTCTGTGTATTCCTTCCATCTGCTTTTGATGTTTCCTGCATCATTCAATATTTTTCCCATAGAAACTCTGAATATTGCATCTCAAGGCTTGAATTTTTTTTTCTTCAGTTCTTTCAGCTTGAGAATGCCAAGCATGTTCTTCCCTTTTGGTTTCTTAACTCCAGGTCTATGCACATTTCATTATAATAATTGACATTGTTTTCTCAAGCTGCTCTTTGAAATCTTCTGTTCAGTTCTTTTATCTTGTCATTTCTTCCATTTCCTTTATTCAAGGGCAAGTTTCAGAATCTCCTCTGACATCCATTTTGTTTTTCTCTTCTTTTCCTGTCTTTTTAATGATCTTTTGCTTTCTTCATGGATGATGTTCTTGAGGTCATCCCACAATTCCTCTGGTTTTTGGTCATTGGTGTTCAATGCACCAAATCTATTCTTTAGGTGGTCTCTAAACTCATGAGTGATATTATCAAGGTCATATTTTGGCTCTTTTGGACTTGTTTTAATTGTCTTCAGCTTCAACTTGCACTTGCATGTGAGCAGTTAATGTTCTGTTCCACAGTCAGCTCCTGGCCTTATTTTGACTGAAGATATTGACCTTCTCCATTGCCTCTTTCTACAGATGTAGTCAATCTGATTCCTGTGTACTCTTTCTGGTAAAGTCCATGTGTATAGCCACGAATTATGCTGTTGAAAAAAAAAAAAAATTTGCAATGAATAAGTTGGTCTTGCAAAATTCTATCAAGTGATCTCCAGTGTCATTTTTATCACCAAAGCCATATTTTCCAACCACCAGTGATTCTTCTTTGTTTACAAGTTTTGCATTGCAATCACCAGTGATAATAAACACATCTTGATTGCATGTTTGGTCAGTTTCAGACTGCAGAAGTTGATAAAAACCTTCAATTTCTTCATCTTTGTCTTTGGTGGTTGTGCATAAATTTGACTAATAGTAGTATTAACTGGTCTTCCTTGCAGGTGTATGGATATTATCCTATCACTGACAGCATGGTACTTCAGGATAGATCTTGAAACATTCTCTGTGATGATGGATGCCATGCCTTTCCTCTGCAATCTGTCATTCCTAGTGTAGTAGATCATATGGTTGTCTGATTCAAAATGGCCAAAACCAGTCCATTTCAGCTCACTAATGCCAATCTTTATGCATTCCATTTCATTTTCGATAATTTCCAATTTTCCTAGATTCATACTTCATACATTCAATGTACTGATTATTAATGGATGTTTGCAGATGCTTCTTCCCATTTTGAGTCATGCCACATCAATAAATCAAGGTCCCAAATGCCTTACTGCATCCACTTCATTAAGGCTTGCTCTATTCTGAATAGGCAGCTCTTCCCTAAGTCATATTTTGGGTGCCTTCCAACCTGAGGGGCTCATCTTCCAGCACTGTATCAAGCAAAGTTTCAGAACTATTCATAAAGTTTTCCAATACTATATCAGACAATGTTTCATTGGTATTCATAAGGTTTCCACTGGTCAATTGTTTGAGAAGTAGATAGCACCTTCCTTCTTCTGGAAGTTTATACATGGAAGGAAACTTTCTTTGTTGATGACTAGGGAGGGGAAGGGAGGAGAGCCTAAATTCCTAGATAGGTTGAGATATAGATAAATATATCAAAGATTATTAGTAATTACCATAGGTAGGAGGGAGGGGGAAGGGGAAGCCATTTTTATTTTTTTTGCCAGGCATTGAGTTTATGCTAATGGTGGTGGAGTGTTTTGAAAAAGGATAGCAATAATGGTGGCACAACATGAAAGATGTCATCGGTGTTCCTGAACTATAAGTGGGGAAGTTGTTATGTTGGTGAATATCTTGTTGTATATGTTTCTACCACAATAAATTTAGAAAAAAAACCTTTATGAACAACAGTGAAATACTGCCTGATATGTCAGTGAAAAACTTTATGAATAGCAGTGAAACATTGTCTGATACAATGAGCCCTGCAGGTTAGAAGGAACTCAAAATACAACTGGAGAAGAGCTGCCTCCCCAAAGTACAGTTGGCCTTATGATATGGATGGAGTAAAGTTTTTGGGAGCTTCATTTGCTGATGGGACATGACTCAAATGGAAATAAAAAGCTGCAAATATTCATTAATAATCACAACATGGAATGTATGAATTATGAATCTAAGAAGATTGGAAGTTGTCAAAAATGAAATCAAATACATAAGGATTGATATCCTAGGTGTTAGTGAGCTGAAATGAACTGGTACTGGACATTTTGAATCAAACAATCTATATAGTCTACTATGCCGGAAATGACAAACTAAAGAAGAATGGCATCACATTCATAGTTAAAAAGAATATTTCAAGATCTATCCTGAAGAACAATGTTGTGAGTGGTAGGATAATATCCATACACCTACAAGGAAGATCAGACTTTCAGAATGGCCAGACTTCATCTCACCTACTTTGGGCATGTTGTCAGAAGGGACCAGTCTCTGGAGAAGGATTTTATGCTTGGTAAAGTAGAAGATCAGAGAAATAAGGGAAGACCCTCAATGAGACAGATTGACACAGTGAATACAACAATGGGTTCAAGCAGCACAAGGAGTGTGAGGATGGCAGGGGACTGGGCAGTGTTTCTTTCTGTTGTAAATAGGGTTGCTATAAATTGGTGTCTACTTGACAGCACTCAACAACAACAACACAATGAAGATCAGTTAACACTACTATTATTCAAGTTTATGCTCTCACTGCTAAAGCCAAAGATAAAGAAGTTGAAGATTTTTAACCAACTTTTGCAGTTTAAATTTGATGAAATATGCAATCAAGATGTATTGATTATTACTGGTGATTGGAATGCGAAAGTTGGAAACAGAGAAGAAGCATTGGTAATGGGAATGATATGGCTTTGGTGATAGAAATGACATCAAAGATTGCATGATAAAATTTTGTAAGACTTGTCCATTGCAAATACCTTTTTCAACAATGTAAATGGTGACTGTACATATGGACCTAGCCAGATGGAATACACAGGAAACAAATCAACTACATCTGTGGAAACAGACAATGGAGAAGCTCAATATCATCAGTAAAAACAAGGCCATGAGCTGACTATGGAACAGACCATCAACTGCTCATGTGCAAGTTCAAGTTGAAGCTGAAGAAAATTAAAACAAACCCACAAGAGCCAAATTATGACCTTGAGGGGCACAGAGGACCAGCATTCAGGTTGAGGAAATGCAGGACAAACAGGAGTGCATAAATATGAGGGGCCTGGGGGGAGGGTTACAGGGAAGGGAAGAGACTGGGTTAGGGTTGGACATGGTAAATGGGCAGTGAACCTAAATGTACACATAATATTGAATGCAAAATAATCTTTTAAAATAAAAATAAATAAAAATCCAAAATATTAACTTAATTATATCCCACCCAAATTTAGAGGCCATCTGATGAATAGATTTGATGCCTTGAACACCAGTGACCAAAGACCAGATGAGTTGTGGGATGAGATCAAGATTATCATACATGAAGAAAGCAAAAGGCCATTAAAAAGACAAGAAATGGAAGGAAAGACAAAAATGGATATCAAAAGAGACTCTAAAACTTGCTCTTGAATGGACAATAGCTACAGTGAATGGAAGAAATAATGAAATAAGAGAACTGAACAGAAGATTTCAAAGGCCGGATCGAGAAGAGAAAGTAGCATAATGAAATGTGCAAAGACCTGAATTTAGAAAACCAAGAGGGAAGAATATGCTCAGAATTTCTTAAATTGAAAGAACTGAAGAAAAAAATTCAAGCCTCAAATTGCAATATTGAAGGATTATGTGGGCAAAATATTAAATGATGCAGAAAGCATCAAAAGGAGATGGAAGGAATACACAGGGTCACTATACCAAAAAGAATTGGTTGACATTCAGCTATTTCAGGAGGTGGCATATGATCAAGAACCCATGGTAATGAAGGAAGAAGTCAAAACAGCACTGAAGGAATTGGTGAAAAACAAGGCTTCATGAATTGACAGAATACCCACTGAAATGTTTCAGCAAACAGATGCTGCACTGGAGATGCTTACTCATTTATGCCAAGAAATTTGGAAAACAGCTACCAGGCCAACCAACTAGAAGAGACTGATATTTGTGCCTATTCTAAAGGAATGTGATCCAACAGAATGTGGACATTATTGAACAATATCATTAATATTACATGAAAGTAAAATTTTGCTAAAGATAACTCAAAAATGGTTGCAGCAGTATATTGACAGAGAACTGCCAGAAATTCGAGGTGGATTCAGAAGGGGATGTGGAACAAGGCATACCATTGCTGATGTCAAATGGACCTTGGCTAAAAGCAGAGTACCAGAAAGATGTTTGACTATGCAAAGGTATTTGAGTGTGTGGATCATAACAAATTATGAATAACATTGTGAAGAATGGGAATTTCAGAACACTTAATTGTGCTCATGAGGAACCTGTACATAGACTAGGAGCCTGTCATTTGAACAGAACAAGAGGCTATTGCATAGTTTAAAATCAGGAAACGTTTGTGTCTTGATTCTTTCCTTTCACCATGCTTATTCAATCTGCATGCTGAGCAAATAATCTGAGAAGTTGGACTACATGAAGAAAAACATGGCATCAGAACTACAGGGAGACTTATTAACCTACTATATGCAGATGATCCACCCTTGCTTCCTGAAAGTGAAGATGATTTTCATCCTTTACTGATGAAGATCAAAGACTACAGTGGATTGCACCTCAACATAAAAAAAAAAAAAAAAAAATTCACTGCTGTAGAGTCGATTCTGACTCATAGTGACCCCTCCTTGGGTTTCTGAGGTGGTATCTCTATAAAAGTAGATTGCCCAGTCTTCCTTCCAAGGAGTGCTGGTGGATTTGAACCACCAGCCTTCTAGTTAGCAGCCAAGTGCCTGCTAATGGTGGCATGCCACCAAAGCTCCTACTTCAATATAAAGAAAACAAAAATCTTCATAACTGGACCAATAAGCAAAACAAAATGGAGAAAAAATTGAAGTTGTCAGGGATTTCATTTTACTTGGAACCATAATCAACGTCCATGGAAGCAACAGTCAAGAAACCAAACATCATATTTCAGTGGGCAAATCAGCTGCAAAAGACCCCTTTAAAGTGTTAAGGAACAAAGACACCACTCTGAAGAGTAAGATGCCCTTGACCTAAGCCACGGTTTTTTCAATCGCTTCATTTTCATGTGAAAGCTGGACAATGAATAAGAAAGAGTAGATGCCTTTGAATTGTGGTTTGGTGAAGAATACTGAAAACATCGTGGTCTGACAGAAGAATGAACTAATCTTTCCTGGAAGAAGTGCAGCCGGAATGCTCTTTAGAAGTGAGCATGGCCGGACTTCATCTTACGTACTTTGGTCATGTTGTCAGAATGGACCAGTCCCTGGAGATGGATATCATGCTTGGTAAAGTAAATGGTCAGCAAAAAAGGGGAAGGCCCTCAGCGACATGGATTGATACAGTGGCTGCAACAATGGTCTCAAGCAGAGCAGGCATTGTGAGAATGACATAGGACTGGGCAGCGTTTCTTTCTGTTGTACATAGGGTCACTGTGAGTCAGAGCCAACTCAATAGTACCTAACAATAACAATCCCATCTAAAGTGACTTGAAAAGACATTTTTGAAAACTATTTCTTTCATTTTAAATAAAACATTACGTTATTATTCAGGTTCTTTTACCCTGGTCCAGAAGCCAATAAAGATGTGATTAAAGCATTAGCAAAATTCTTTTTAAATGAGAGAACAAGCAGAGATAAATTAGTAGGTTATTTAAGAGCATGACAAATTTTACACCCAGAGAAAAGTGTAAAGAAAAAAAAAATTTCACCTTGTTAACTAAACTAGAACTAAAAATAAAAATTTGTGTGTATTCTGATTTCTTTGATGCTTTGGGTACTATGGTGTCTAAAATTCAAGAAAGATTCTAAAGCCTTTACCAGTCTCCTTCTTTCTGGCATGTTCTCTGGAGCTCTTCTTTTTAGTGCCTTCAGTTCTACAAGCTTGGAGACACTTACTGACAAGCTCTCTGCTACAATCTGGTAGGGGATGGTCACCTCTAAGCCATGAGTCAATTGTGGTGACTTTGTTAAGTGACCCACCTTCTAGCAACTTTATTCACAGGCAAGAGCTGCAAACTCTGGGGAAAGAAAATAACTTTTCAAAATGCAAAGTTCACTGCATCTTGTTAGACCCTTACTTTGGGTGTGACCTCATTCATGCAACAGAAGAATTGGGCTGGACTAGAAATTACATAAAATCATTGGGAGGGAAATTATTCTATCCCTTACCCAAATCAGCTACCTACAAGAGAACATTCAGGAGGATCAGCAGCATCTCACTCTACTTGCTTATGTTGTGATTGTTAGCTGCCATTGAGTCAGGTCTGATGCACAGAAAACCCCCATACAACAGAATGAAACATTATCTGGTTCTACACCATCTTCATGAGCATTGGTGCATTCAAGTCCATTCATTGTTGTGGCCACTGTGTATTTTAAGTGTCTTCCAACCTAGAGCATTCACTGTCCAGAACTATATCAGGCAATACACTGTTGTGATCTACAGGATTTTCATTGTCTAATTTTTGGAAATAGATCTCCAGGCTTTTCTTCTTAGTCTGTTTCAGTTTGGAAGCTCCACTGATACCTATCCACCATGGGTGACCTGATGATACCTGAAACACCGAAGGCATAGCTTCCAGTCTCATAGCAACATATAACCCACCACAGAATGATAAACTGACAGACAGGTGGTGGCTACTATTTAGACTATTTATACTAAATTGAAGATGGCAATATAGATTAAGTAGACGTGCACAAGAAAAGTCACAGGCATACTTCATAGTCACATGTTCTGTGTGACATTGAGTTATTCCTCAGCCATACAAGTCAGAGGTCAAGAAGTTTCTCAGTTCTACCATTTTTGTTTTACTTATTGTGGATTTTCTGACAGGAAGTGGGAATTTGGTTGATAGTTACCAGGCATACAGATAAGGTTTCCTCATTAAAATCCCATAAAACCATGAAAATAAATCATTGCCAGTGGAGAGAGAAAGAAAATCTGTTTAGTCCTTTCCATGACCATTTAGGCCAATTAGTTCTCCTCTTCTAGTCAGTGATTTTATTTTCAGCTAGCATAGGGGTTGATAATCTGAGGAAAGAATTTAGAGACTTCACAGAACTTTTCTGATTTCAAGTTAATGGCTTGGTATGCCAAGGACATGCAGAGCCTGGCAGAATAAATTGCGGAACTGCAGCTGAGGAAACACAGGATAGGAAACACACATAATGCATGTCTGCAGATATGATATAAACATAAATACATAGGAAAAGTTCAGGAAAATGAAGAGGTTCATTGGTGTGTCCCAGAGATCAAAGCTCTTTTGGAGTTACAAGAGCAGTGACAGTCCCAAATGAGAGTGAACTGAAAATTGAAACAAACCACCCTTCCCACGTTTCCTCGGGTGGTTTTCCTTCCTTTTCTGAGCCTCAACAGTAGGCATTAGGTGGTGGTGTTACTAGCTGCCTTTGAGCTGGCCCTGACTCATGGTGGCTCCATGCACTGTCTGGTTCTGGGCCACGCCCATGGTTGCTGATTAGACTGCTGTGATCCACAGGTTTTCATTGGTTAATTTTCACCAGGCCTTTTTTCTTAGTCTATCTTAGTCTGGGAGCTCCCCTGAAGCTTGCTCAGCATCGTAGTAACACACAAGCCACCACTGGCAGATGGGCAGTGGCTACACCTCAGGTGCAATGGCCAGGAATTGAACTTGTGTCTCCTGCATGGAAGGTGAGAATTCTAGCACTGAACCATCATTGCTTCATTAGGCTTTAGGTATCCTTATGCAATACACTTTCCCCCTAGGTCTCTTCTTCAGGCATTTCTCAATACAGTCACAACCTTCAATTAGTCCAATCAACCAGTCAGTACAAAGGCATGAACAGACCAATATATGTTAGCAATGGCCTTCTAGGTTTCATCTGGGGATTGTGAAAAATGTCTGGCTCTTGTTATGTTCAGAACTGTCCCAGTGGAGTTGGTATCTGGAACCCATTTTCTTATTAGATTGCCCCAGGAGATCAGGGAAAGAAAAGTAAAGTCATTCAATAATTTCAGACTAAGATGAATTCAGATTATTCATAAACCAATGACAATGAAGAGACCCAAGGCAGGTGGGTGGTAGCAGAGTGACCAACAGTCCTGGTTTGCTTGGGACTGAGGAGCTTCCGGGAAGCGGGACTTACGGTGCTGAAATCCAGCAAAGCTGGATGAGTGGGTAACCCTACTGGGTGGGCCAGAGACATTAAATAAAACCCAAAACAACATACATTTCACTCTTTCCTGAGAGATTGAAATATTTTTTAGGCAGTGAAAGTACCCAAACATAAGAAGGTTTTGATTTAAATCTATAAGCTGATCTATTCCCTTAACTTCAGTGGCCAGTAGAAACACAGGCATGAAGTTCCAGGCACAAAGCTCTATCTGCCTTCAATGTCTTTTTTGACCAGAGTTTATGGTACTCAACCCAGAGGAACTGGCAAATTTTAAATCTCCATTCCTCAAGACCAGTTGAGAAAATGTCTATAACAGCCTTTCATATACTAGAAAGCTCCACTGTACAGAGGTCATCAAGTTGTGATCCTGTCACTATGGGAATATTGTTTTCCTCTCTCCACTGAGAACACTCACTTCTTCTTTTACATGTTTCTAAGTGTGCTTACTCCAGCACCCATCTGTCAGTTCGCTTACTGTGGCAGCTTGCATGATGTGATGGTGGAAGCTATGCTGCTGGTATTTTGAAAACCAGTGGAGACACCCATCATGGACAGATTTCAGTAGAACTTCCAGACTAAGGTAGGCTAGGGCAAAAGGCCTGGTGCTCTACTACTAGAAACTAACCAAAGAAAACCCTATAGATCGCAAAAGAGCATTTCCTACTCACTTGCTTTGGACGCGTTAACAGGAGGGACATCACGTTTGGTGAAGTAAGGGCCACTTAGGGTGAGGGAGACCCTTGGTAAGATAGATTGGCATAGGAGCCCCAAAAATGGACTGAAATATGCTGGTAATTATGAAGATGACCAGAGCCAGTCACATTTTGTTCAGTTGTACATTAGATCTCCATGAGTTGGAGTCAATTCAATGACAATTATTTATGTATCTATAAAAGTGCTTACTTACCAATGACTTTTATCTGCTGCTTGTCACCTGTCACCTATGCATTGCAATAAGCCTTAGAATGGCCTCCCCTCAGACACAAACTGCCCAACCCAACTGCCAGACACATCTCTTCCCCAATTCACTCTGCCCTCCCTCCTCCTTCTGTCCTGATCCGGGGCAATAGCTAGAAAGGGTGGAGAGTGAAGAAAGGAAGGTGGCACTTGGAGTCCAAAGGCAGGATCTTTTATTACCTGGCAATCATTCCAGT
Organism: Orycteropus afer afer; assembly: GCF_000298275.1. Classification (NCBI taxonomy): domain Eukaryota; kingdom Metazoa; phylum Chordata; class Mammalia; order Tubulidentata; family Orycteropodidae; genus Orycteropus; species Orycteropus afer. Next base: position 1,652,303 of record NW_006921660.1, read on the forward strand.
TGCTTTGTCCTGAACTTTTGAAACTCCAAGCCCAGAAAGTTATTGTCCATATAATTATATAAAGTCTCCTATTACCAGAGTGACTTCCTTCAGTTCTCTTTCAGACTTATTTGAAAATGATGTGTGCTTATTTTCCTTTCTTTTCACAAAGCTTTATTAATAATTTCTCCTCTCACTATTCCTTAATGCTATTTTCTGAAGAGGTGAGGATGAGTACTGTGAATATTGAGTGCTCTATTCAAGGCTCCTTTAGTTGGAGAACTCTGAAAGTATTACTAAGGGACCTTGAATGTCATTTCTCTATCTTTTGAATCTGTCTTTGTTACTCTTTTTCTCTCATCGAAAACGTCCAGGCAAAAATTTATTTCTAAATCCAAGCATGAAGACCCCATTGTCACTTCCTTATTTATCTAACCTTTCATGGAAGCAAGAGTGAAACTATTTTCACAGGTTTTGCAACTATACCTACAGGATTTCCACTGTCTGCCATGTATTAAATAGATTCCATTCACTTGTGAAGAGTTGCATGTGAAACTACAGTGGTGCTAGTTTGCTCAGGCAGAGGATAAATAAAGGAGCACTACAACTTTGAACCTGGAAGCTGACTAAGAAGTGAACACTTAATAATCTTACTCAGTTTACTGATTTTTACTTTACCCACTAGAGAGTGCATAAATTGGATGCTTTTTATTTTTCTTTGTCAGAATTCTGGATGTTAATTTAGCATTATTGTAAAACTGTAAATGACCATATAAGTAAAAAAAGTTCAGGAAGCAGTCATTCATTTAGAAAAAAAGTCAGGAAGCAGTAATTTATACAAAATTAGGTCTGATTACCAGACAAAGTATTCAGCATTGGAACATCTGTAGTGTAGGAGGAGAGGGGTTGGCTAGCATTCTCAAGTCCTCTCTGCTCAGATGGGGCTCTATCAGTCAATGATAGGCAAACAACTTTAATTTTTGGTTCTCATTCTCTTTGTTTATAAAACGACAGGAGAGGTCAGAATGAACGTTGAAAGATTTTGTCGGGTGGGGGAGGGGAGAGGATTCTAAAGCAAAATTTTAATTAGATCATTTTCATGTAAGTTAGCGGTGGGGGGAGAAGAGAAGAGAGAATTGACCATGTGCCAGTAGCCATGTGATTGATGTGAATTTCAATTGGCTTGACTAAACTGACTAGTTGTTTTGGTCTCATGTGTAAACTCAGCAGGGGTGATATACATTGTGTAACGTTTTAAGCACAACCAAGATCTGTGTCATTGGTTTCTTAAAATATTTAGGCCAGGAGTTCTAGCAAGATGGCAGATTAGGCAGAAAGACTGCACAGACCCATTTCAGCAAAGAAAAGGGAAACCAATTAACACAGACACAGAAGATAATCTTGGACCCCTGAGCCTTGAAGGGAAGGATATAGAAGTGGACTAAACCCCAACT
>NW_006921660.1:1657276-1668032 GCF_000298275.1 Orycteropus afer afer
GGGGGGGGGTGGTGGGCCAAGTTTGCTGGTCCAATAGAGCCTGGTGGAACCACTGAGACTATGGCCCCTAGCTGCCCTTCAGGTCTGGAATTGAACCCGTGGTTTCCAGCCAAACAAAAGACAGGTATACGAGTTGAACATTTACCTCAGGTAGATACACTCCTTGGAGAGAACAATCATGGGAGAAAGAAAGGCTGCTTGTGCACAGGGAGACAGCTCAGGGGGCAGCAGTGCATGGAGGGATGGACACTGGCAAGAGGTAACTATAGGGAGGAAGTGGGAGAGGAGCTGTTGCATTGGGGTAAACTGGTCAATGTTATGAGACAAAGTGTATGTGAACTGCTGTATGGAAAGTCAATTTGCTCTGTAAATCTTCACCCAAATCACAATTTAAAAAAAAGAATAAAGAAAAGCTAGGGAAAAAAAATAAAATATTTAGGCCATAATGAAAAGGTGCTGGGATCTGGCACTTTCAAAAGAACAGGCTAAGGGAAAATTTAATCTTGTGCCTGATTTTCAGGATTCTCCTTCTGTTTTCCAGTTGCTTCCCCAGAATTGCTGACAGAAAATAGAAGCATGTGCTCCGTAGCTTGGGCCCAGCTCAGGCCTACTCCATTCTTCCCACCTCTTTCAGGGCAGAAAAAAGAGACCTACATTATGTCAAGGCTTCGAGTAGTGTGAAGGGTGCTATTTCTCCTCTCTCTGATCCTCAATGCTCTTTTCTGGATAGATGAGATGAGTCGTGATGGCTTAACTGCCACTGGGAAAGTGTCTTACTTTCCTAGTGCTACTGTAACACAAATAACCACAAATGGGCAGCTCTTCTAGAGGCTAGAAGAAATTTTTTTCCTCGCTCTTCTGGAGGCTAGAGGTCCAAATCAGGGCCTCAGTGGCGTAGAGTCCTTCCTTGTTAGTAGTCTCAAGATTTTTGGCTTGTATACAGTCTTCACATGGCACTTATGTCCTCCTCCCATGTCCATGTGCATGTGTCTGTGTCTATTCTGGTCTTTTGATATAACTCAGAAATGATTAGGCTGAGGACCCATCCTATATGCCATCACTTCATTAACATAAAAGAAAAACTCTGTTTCCAAGTAGGATCACCTGCACAGGGACAAGGGCCAGGAATTCAACAAATATTTTGAAGGGACACAATTCAAACTGTAACAAAAGATAACATAATGCCGAAAAGGTCTGATGCTAGAATGGTGGAAGCAGGGACCTTAAGGCCAGTGAATGAGGTCTTTACACTACACAGCAGTTGCCTCCTCCACCCACAGCACCAGTCTGGGACCAAGTGCTAAATGCTGATAATGTGCTCCTTCCCAGATTCTTCTCCATTCAGAAAAGCTGCTGGACCATATACCCTTAAGCTTTAAAGCAAGGAAAAGCTTCCCCATTAATGGCCCATCATCACCTAACTCAGAACTCCCTCTTCTGTCATTCCTGCTAAATACCTACATCAGAATTTGGGGCAGGGGGATGGGCAGCATTATTTTCCTGTTCAGGTCAAGAAGTTAAGATTTAAAATCTTTAGCACCTTCAACGGTGAAAGACAACAGAAACTGAATCTGGCACCTACTTACACAGCCAAGCAAAAGGTATTTATAATTTACCTTCTGAAATGTGCCATCAGGAGGCTCTGAAAGCAGACACAAATAAAAAGCTGTTAGGCACTATTTTGGGGGTAGGGGGTGGGGGGTGGTCCAGAGTTTTCTTGCTGCTCTTGGTTAAGGAAATAAGCCACAGTTTGCTTTGCCTTGAGTCCAAGTAGCACTGCTTTTGAGCTGTTTATACATTTTCAAATTGGAACTCCCCCCCTCCCCTAAAGGTAAAATCTGAATCCACTTAATTCTTATTGCCAAGTAGGAAGGACAGTAATGCGGGCTTTCAAAGACTCTAGAATGTCAAGTGAGGGTCTGGCTGCTGTCAAGTGCTGTTAGGCACTATTTTAGACTTGAAATAGCCGTAGGTGATACTCTGAAATAAAAGAAATAAGAAAATTTCAACCCTTGAGTAACCATAATAATAAAAAGTCTCAAACACTTAGCATATCTTTCTTCTAACAAAAAATACCATAATAACACGGTATTTTCAATAGCCTTGTATGCATGAGAAAGCTGGACAATGAATAAAGAAGACTGAAGAAGAACTGATGCATTTAAATCAGTATTGGTGAAGAATACTGAATATACCATAGACTGCCAGAATACTCCTTAGCAGTGAGGATAGGAAGACTTTGCTCATACTTTGGTCATGTTGTCAGGAGGGACCAGTCCGTGGAGAAGCTACCTTACTAAAGCAGAAGATCAGCAAAAAACAAAAAAAGGAAAACCCTCAAGGAGATGAATTTATACAATAGCTGTAGCAATTGGCTCAAGCATAGCAACGATTGTGAAGATTACATAGGACTAGAAAGTGTTTCATTCCGTTTTACCTAAAGTCACTATGAGTCAGAACAACAACAACTGAGACATTTATTCATTCATTTATTCACTAAACATTTGTCAAAGTTTAGAATGTCCAGGACAAACAAAGTAGTAGGAATACAGAAGAGTCCCTGGGTGATACAAAAAGATAACCCTCTTGGCTGCTAACCAAAGGTTAAAGGTTCAAGGCTACCCAGAGGTGCTTCAGAAAAAAGGTCTGGTGAACTACTTCCAAAAGCATTAGCCATTGAAAACTCTATGGAATACAGTCTCCTGATACACATAGGATCATCATGATTCAGAATCAACTCATAGGAAACTGATATCAGGTATTAGGGAATACAGAGATAAGCGTCTGTTTCTGCCCCAGAGCATTTTAATCAGGGAACACAGGAAATAGATAACTATAGCCAACTGGAAAGTATCCAGCTATAAGGATGATATATACCCAGGATACTGTGAGAACCTAAGGGAGAAGGATTAAGCCCTCACATGGGGTTTCTGAACATTCCTAAAAAAAGATATGCTACAGATGAGCCTGTATGGACCTAATCAGGCCCAATGGGGGTAGCATGAGGCAAATTCTAGGCCCTGGGAATAGGTGACTCAAGAGCACCAAACGTGAACCCCACCAGAGCCAGGTGTGGGTGATCGCAGGTAACTCATCACTTGTAAATCTGTTCTGCAGATTTGAGTCTACAGTCTCTGGAGAACAGTGTGGCACCTGGGTTCAAATTCCACCCTTGCCACTTTTGAGACATCTCCCTCTTTCCCCCCACACTTTCACTACCTCCACACACACAAATTTTGGAATAACTACTCAATAGTTTTTCCACTTAATAATATAAAGAAGTCTCAACAGGGCCCAAAGTTCTCAAAGACTAGCAGTCACTAAACATGGCAGCTTCCCAGGAGCTAATTTACAACACAGAGAAAAACTTGACCTGTTTCCCTTCCCAGTCTTCTCACTTCACTCAGGGAATTGAGACTTCTACACTTTGTAAACCCTGGCCTTGGGTCAATTCCCTTTCATGACAAAGTATCTACTGGAAACTACTGAAGCGAGAAAAAACAGGCTCAACGTAAAGAGTTTGCCTTTTTTTTAAAAAATGAAGCTTCAATTTAAATTCTTATTTGATATAAAAACTGGCCCTTAATTTGGACATTATATGTTCTCCCTCTGGGAGAAGGTATGCAGTGTTTTATGTGCTTTATTTTATGAAATTATTATAAATAGATATCTATATTTATAAATTATATGTATAAATTGTTTCTATTTATATAAATTATATTAAAAAAAAACTCACTGCTGTCGAGTCAATTCGATTCATAGCGACCCCTGCTTGGGTTCCTTCTCTATGGAAGTAGATTGCTCAATCTTCCTTCCGAGGAGTGGTTGGTTGGTGGTTTTGAACTGCCAGCCTTCTGATTAGCCTTCAGCACTATGCCACCAGAGTGCCCTATTTATTTATATTTATAAATTATTATAAATAGATTTTCTTAAATGCCTTTACTTACCAAAATTATAAGTTGGCAACTTCTGTCAAGCTATCAGTTTTTATTTTGAGCTGTTATTAGTTAGTGAAATCACAAAGTCTGGGAATCATTTCTTTCACTAATGTTGGATATAGTAAGATCCAAATTATTTATAAGTAATAATGTTATGGGATCTTTTCTCATTTCTCTTTCTTTCTGCTTGGTCAGAAGTAGACTAAGCTTCTGGTTAAATCCTGAGGTAACTGAGACACAAAATCTCCACACTGGAAATAAACACTCTGTAGGATATTCCCTTGCCATACAGCCAATGTTGTTGTGGTTAGTTGCTGTTGAGTTAACTCTAATTCATGGGGACCCCATGTGTATCAAAGTAGAATTATGCTCCGTAAGATTTTCAAGGGTGTGACCTTTCAGAAGCAGATCACCAGGTCTGTCTTCAGAGGCAACTCTGTGTAGGTTCAAACTGCCAACCTTTTGCCTTTAAGTGCTTAACCATTTGCACCACCCAAGGACTCTTACATAGTTAAAACTATGGGGTATATAAGGAGGTCTAGTGGTGTAAGCTCTGAGGCATTTGGCTGCTAACCAGAAGGTTGGTGGTTCAAACCCACAAGCCACTCCATGGAAGGAAGACTGGGCAATCTACTTCCATAAAGATTTACCACCTCGGAAACCCAAAGGAGGTTGCTATGAGTCTGAATCAACTCGACAGTAGTGAGTTTGAGGGGTTTTTTGTGTGTTTTTTATGGGGCATATGCGAAAGTTCATCAATTGTTTTCCTAATTAGTTTTTGTGAGGAATGTCCATGTGTGTAGTCAATATCAATTAAAGTAAAGCATGTGCCAGATACTGAGGACAGACAGAAAACCAAGACAAGACTCCTGAAGGGCTTTGGGAAATTTTCTCTCCCATGACACCATGTATTTTGTGTTGTGTATTCAGTTCTCCGGGAAAGGGATCTAAGTTGTCACCAGATTTTAGACTTTTTATTTCCAACAAGTTCAGAATCACTGTTCAAGAAGTTTGATGAGGGTAAGGAGGGGTTGTGAGGAAGGTGGATATATACTTATGATCAATAACAGATATGTGTGAAGGTATGTTTGCTTATAGGTCTCCACAGAGCAATGATACATGCTGTGAGGGCTGACTGGGCATTGGGGAAGATTCAGGGGAAAGTTTGCTTTGCTTTGCTTTATTTTTAGTGGATTCTTGGCGAAAGAACCGGAGTTTGCCAAATGCACAAGGAAATAAGATCACTCACAGCAGAGGACCACAAAAGCCTGAACTAATACTGCTAGCTTAGTGGCTGGAAACAGCCTAAGTAGGCAGAGGCCAGATCTTGAAAACAGAGAAAATAGAACTTTCTCTTAATTTTTCCCTTCCTCCCTTCTTCCTTTCCTCCCTTTCTTCTTTTTTTCCTTCCTCCCTCTCTCCTTTACTTCCTTCCTTTCTCCTCTCTTTCTCTCCCTCCCTCCCTTCTTTCTTCTTTTCTTTTTTGTTTGTTTTGTTATTTTTCTAAGTGCTATAAAAGCTTAGATGTTCTCTCCAGAGTTAAGAAACACAAACAAAATGAATACCATTTCAGGGACTTCCAGGATGCCCTGACACCCATACAGAGAACCCACTTTGATCCTCTTTCCATATCTGATCCTTCATACACTTTTTGAATACACATTCAATTGTTTGCACCAAAGTTAAATAAACATTTTTCCTATATATCATACCTATACAGCAATTGCTTTTGGGGAAAAAAAAATGAACCCAATACTAAACAATACAATTTAATAGTACTTATATCACATGCATGCATGATACTTTCAGAGCTTCTGTTTGCATTTATAAAGTTTGCATCTCAAAGAAGTGCTTTAATTAGGAAGGTGATAAGGTCAGACCTATGGTTGAGAACACTGGTTATTAACTGCTGTGCCACGGCACACTGAGAACCACAAACCTTTCACATGATGACTAACAAAAATTGAGCAATTTGTAGGATTTATTTTGGTTACAAACAAGTACTTATACTGTTGAAGTAAGTCTGTCAGTCAAAATACTGAGTGAAGCACATCAATGAAGACAGCTAGAGCCTGATCCAGTTGTTGGCTTGTCACAAAGGACAAACGAAGTGAGGGTGGTGCCTGAGTGTCTACATTCTAAATCATTCCACAGGGGGTTCTACTGCCTAGCAGTGCCTGACAACTTTGGTCTTCTTAAATCAAAAGTCAGTATCAATGATTTTTATGCACAGTAAAGATTTGGAAAGGTGTTAAAAAATATATATTTATGTAGATTACAAATTCATTTGTCTTCAGATGGTATCTTAAACTGGGTTCTCCCAAGAAGCAAAAAAGTAAAGCTTATATATTTATATATAAAAAACAAAACAAAAAGCACTGCCATCAAGTCAGATCTGACTCATAGCAACCCCTCCTTGCGTTTCCGAGGCAGTATCACTACGAAAGTAGATTCCCCAACCTTCCTTCCAAGAAGTGGCTGGTGGGTTTGAACCACCAGCCTTCTGGTTAGCAGTCAAATGCCTTAGGCACTACACCAACAGAGCTCCCATATTTATATATGAAAGAGATTTATCCCAAGGAAATGTCTCATAAGGTTATAGAAGTTGGAAAGTCCCAAGTCTGTGGGTCAGACATCAGCCTAGAGGCTCTTCCTGTCTCACATAGCTGCAGACACTGATGAACCCAAGATCAGCAGGTCAGATAGTAGGCTGCTGGTTCAAGTCTTAAGAACCAAAAGTCAGATGATGGGAGGTGGATGCATGATCAAGAGAGAGGAAAAAATTATAGAACTTTGCCAGAATGTCCATATGTATATATATTGAGTGCAGGCTACATCCCCAAGGAAACTCCCTTTCAGCTAAAGGGCTGATCATAGCAGATCTCATCATGGAAGTTATTATATCAGACTCCATCATGGTGAATGAGTACATCATTACATAACTTGACAAACTATATCATAACTGCCAAACCACTGAGAATCATGGCCCATCCAAGTTGACACACAACCTTAACCATAACAGTGCACCCTTTGTCAACCTGGCACCTATACACATCTCCTTAAATCATACATAATCTCTAAATAAAACAACTATAAAGTTACAATTTCTCCTGACATAATTGAAATAACACACATACAACTGAAAATGCACTAGTTCTATTTACATGCTATATTTTATAAGTGAAGAATATAAAAGCATTTATGTACACATACAAGGAATAAATACTCATAACAATTACAGTTTTTGTTTTTGCAATGGGCCATATTTTTAGAACTACTTTCTTCCACTACCCACTCCATATTCCTTTGCCCTCAGCAAGTACCTCAGCTGGTTGTGGTTCTTTGTCTGGTGGGGTGACACAAAAAATTCATTCCTATAAGGCCTGGGCCATTAGTAGTCATGTCAGAATTGGGTTGTTGTAGTTTTCCATGGCCATTAATCACAGGGCATAGTAGTACTAAGAGACATCCTAAGGAACTTGTATTCCAGATATACTCTTTTTTTTACCTCCATTATGTAATATCAATACCATTTCCACTTGATAATCAAGATCAATCACACCAGCCAAAACAGTAACTTTTTTCTTTGACTGTTGATCCAGAATCAGGAGCCCAAAGGAGCCAGGTGGCATTCTTGACTGCCAGTTCAATGGAATAATTACTGTGTCTCCAGGCAGTAATATTCCTCCCTTTGGAACTAAGACTTTTAGATCCAGAGCATAGATTCACAGGGACAGGAAGCAAAAATTTGGGGAGTGGGTCTTGAGGGGTAGTAGTGAATGGTGCCACTCCCATTTCTACCCCCTTGGTTTCTGGCCCTGTGAATCCTGGCTACTGGAGAAGTAGCACCATATAAAGGAGCTCTGGTGGCACAGTGCCTAAGGCTCTGACTGCTAACCAGAAGGTTCGTGGTTCAAACCCACAAGCCACCCCATGGAAGGAAGACTGGGCAATCTACTTCTATAAAAGATTTACCACCTCTGAAACCCAATCGGGGTTGCCATGAGTCAGAACCAACTCGATGGCAGTGGGATTGGTTTTTGGTTTGGTTATTAGATGCTGGTTTAGAGTATATAATGCTTCCTGGAGAACATTGTCCTAGCCTGCAAGGTATTACCACCTACCTGCCACTGTAATTGTGTCTTTAGAAGGCCATCCTATTGTTCTACAAAGCCAGCTGCTTCAGGATGATGAGGAACATGGTAAGTTCAGTGAATTCCATGAGCATGGGCCCATTGCCACATTTTATTTGCTGTGAAGTGAGTCCCTTGATCCAACGCAATGCTGTGTGGGATACCATAATGGTAGATAAGGCATTCTGTAAGTCCACAGTTGGTAGCTTTGGCAGAAGCACTGTGTGCAGGGAAATTCATATTCAGAGTAAGTGTCTATTCCAGTAAGAACAAAATGCTGCCCTTTCTATGATGGAAGTGGTCCAATGTAATCAATCTGCCATCAAGTTGCTAGCTGATTGCCCTGAGAAACTGTACCATATTGGGGACTCAGTGTTGGTCTCTACTGTTGGAAGACTGGGCACTTATCTGTGGCTGTATCAAAGTCACATAGGTGAGTGGAAGTCCATGTTGCTGAGCCTATGCATAACCTCCATCCCTGCCATCATGGCCACTTTTTTCATAAGCCCATTGAGCAATGACAGGAGTGGTTGGGAAAAAGGATGATTGGTTTCCACAGAACATGCCATGCTATCTACTTCATTGTTAAAATTCTCCTTTTCCAAGGTCATCCTTTGGTGAGCATTCATATGAGACACAAATATCTTCACTTTTTTGGCCCATTCAAAAAGGTTTATCCACAAACCTCTTCCTCATACCTCCATGTCACCAATTTTCCTATCATGTTCATTCCAAATCCCTGAATATCCAGCCAAACCATTGGCCATACCCAGGAATCCATATAGAATCACATATCTGACCATTTTTCCCTCCAAATATCATAAACAAACAGATACACTGCTCAAAGTTCTGCAAATTGGAAGGATTTTATTTCATCACTGCCCTTTAGGAAGGTCCTAGAAAGGGGCTGCAGTGCTGCTGTTTACTTTGGAGTGGTGGCTGAAAATTGTGCAGAGCCATCTATAAATCAGGCATGATGTCTTGGTTCTCTAGTGCTTCTATAAGAGACTTACCACAAATGGATTGCTTTAACAAACAGGAATTTCTTCTCATACAGTGCAGGAGTCTAGAAGTCCAGATTCAGAGTGCTGACTCTAGGAGCTGGGTGAAGGTCCCTCCACCTTGCCCTTCAGCTCTGTCTCTTATTCCAGGCCCATCGGAGCTGGAGGCTTCTTGTAACTCATGCAGCTACTGAGGCTTATGAACCCAAGATAGACAGGTAAAATGGCACAGTCCCAAGATCAGCAGGCAACATGGCAGACCACTGGTTCAAGTCCAGGAATAATCTCAAGATCAGCAGACTACATGCCAGACCAAGACTGTGCTAAATGCAGGTTCCAGATGTGCCAAAAGCTAGAGACCTTCTTCAAAGCTTCCCCATATATACTGGAAGTAGGCCACACCTTGAAGTTGACTAATTAGCTGCTCACCACATCCAATCTACATCCAATCCAATCCAATCCAATATCTGCATCTAGCTGCTCAGACCCTCAAAGCTGTGGACCAGCCATGTTGACACATAACCTTAACTACCAGACATGAGTTTTCTCTTCCTCACTCAACTGATAATGAGGAACTCCCCATGGAACCATAGGTGAAGACTGGGAAGAGGAAGGTAATGTGACAGGAGTGGAGGCCATGCACATTTGCATTACTTCTTAATGCAACTTAATGATGGAATGCCCCTCTGCACATCCAACTTTATGACTCTCTGGATCACACAACACCCAACTAATGACAGGTAACTCAGGCCACATGGTGACTTGGTGGCCCATGGTTAGATGTTCAGTCTCTACTAAGGACCAATAAGAAACCAAAAGCTGTTTCTCAAAAGGAGAGTAGTTATCTGCAGAGTATAACAGGACTCTGCTCCAAAATCCTAAGGGTATACACTGTGATTCACCAATAGAGACCCACCAAAGACTCCAAACAGCATCCTTATCTGCCACTGGCACTTCAAGCACCATTGGATCAGGTAGATCATATGGCCCAAATAGCAAAGCAGCTTGCAAAGCAGCCTGAACCTGTTACAGAGCCTTCTCTTGTTCTGGACCTCACTCAAAACTAGCAACTTTTTGAGTCACTTGATAAATAGGTCAGAGTAGCACACCCAAATAAGGGGTATGTTGCCTGTAAATTCCAAAGGGGCCCATCAGGTGCTGTGCCTCCTTTTTAGTTATGGGAAGGACCAGGTGCAATAACTTTTCCTTCACTTTAAAAGGAATATCTTCACATGTTCCACACTATTGGACCCCTAGAAATTTCACTGAAGTAGAAGGTGCCTGAATGTTTTGTTCTCACTTTCTAGCATGCAGATGTTTTACCAATAAGTCTAGAGCTTTTGATACTTTTCCCTTACTAGGTCTAATGCCATCAATGTAATGGACCAGTGTGATGTAATGTGGAAGGAAAAGGCAATCAAGTCACTGTGGACTATATTAGGGTGTAGTGCTGGAGAGTGATATACCTCTGAGGTAGGACAGTGAAAGTGCATTGCTGACCTTTCCAGCTGAAGGTGATCCTTTGAAATCAGAATGGAGAATAAGGCCTCGGACAGGTAAATAGCTTCATACTAGGTATCAAGCAGGAGCTCTGGTAGCATAGTGGCTAAAGCACTTGACTGCTAACCAGAAGGCTGGCAGTTCAAACCCACCAACCACTCCTCAGAAGGAAGGTTGGGCAATC